>NC_069501.1:649371711-649739211 GCF_027579735.1 Bombina bombina | reverse complement strand
ATTGCCGTCTGGGAACACAAATGAGTAGGCCCTACAGCCTCCGAGAAGGCTCCTTACATTTTGCAATGGTGGGCGGGAAATTACCACTCCAACAAGACATGATAGAGAAATATGGAACTATTTTTCACTCATGGTTGAGATACAACCAACTTCAACATTTCTTAATGCACCACAAACATAAAGAGAACTTCATGAGAGCTCTGTCTACATTTGAAACACTTTGTACATCAAACAAACCAGTACGGAGACTAATCTCATTAATATATAAACTCCTATCAGCGCCCCCTGACTCAACTCTCCCCTCATACACAAAGGCATGGGAAAGGGACCTAGGCAGGGACATTGACGAGGACACATGGCTCAAGTCTTTTCAAATGACAAAGCGCTCCTCCATCTCTGCTAACGTTCAGGAAATTCATTTAAAACTCACTAGTAGATGGTATTTAACTCCAACAAAGCTACATAGATGTTATCAGACAGCCAGCCCAATGTGTTGGAGAGATTGTGGTGAACAGGGCACACTTTTACACATCTGGTGGGAGTGCCCAAAAATAAAAGACTATTGGGACAAAGTGCTTAACATTATGTCAGACAGACTGCAAATAACCATACCAAGCACGCCTGAGGCAACCCTCCTGTTTCATTTACCAGAAGTAAAAGCTCAACATACGCGAGCGCTGATGCTTATAATGCTCACAGGAGCCAAAAAATTAATACCTAGGAGATGGAAGTCGGGGATTGTCCCGTCACTCGAGGAGTGGAGCCACACGGTAGATGAGCTACTCACATTAGAGAGATTCCACTACTTTAAAATCAAACAAATAGAAATGCATGAAATGATGCTGGCCACGTGGAGGGGCACTGGTCTCTGAGCAAAATAGACTTAGCAAAATCAAAACTAAAAACACACTTCTCAACCTTCCCTTCCTACTCCCCCCCCTCCCCATACATGAACCTTACTACCCCCCCTCTTCTTTTTTTTTTTAATTTATTTATTTATTTTTTATTTTTATTTTATTTTTTTATTTTTTTTATTTTAAGTTAGATAAGTTAATTAGTACCGATAAAGGAGGAGAGTATTTGAAAAGAAAAAAATATAACAGGCTTGATATGCAAAGATATTTAATATACAATGTATGCATGCAGAAATAATATATGATCGGACATATCCTTAAATGATACATAGTTGGACACAATGGTTAAAACGCAAGCAAAGGATGTATGTAGAAATGTGTTTTTATTGTATGCACTTTTTTTTTAATTCAATAAAGCTTGTTTAAAAAAAAACACAAAAAAAAAACATATATTTAGAACTTTACATATAAAGTGCCAAAACCATAGCTGAGAGTGTCTTAAATAAAAGAAAACATACTTACCAAAAGACACTCATCTACATAAAGTAGATAGCCAAACCAGTACTGAAACGAGAATCAGTAGAGGTAATGGTATATAACAGTATATCGTCGATCTGAAAAGGGAGGTAGGAGATGAATCTCTACGACCGATAACAGAGAACCTATGAAATACATCCCTGTTAGGATGACCATTGTATTCAATAGGTAATACTCCCTTCACATCCCTCTGTCATTCACTGCACTCTGATAGGAACCGGGCTTCAGCATGCTGCTAAGCGCATATCAACGTAGAAATCTAGCACAAACTTACTTCACCACCTCCATAGGAGGCAAAGTTTGTAAAACTGAATTGTGGGTGTGGTGGGGGGTGTATTTATAGGCATTTTGAGGTTTGGGAAACTTTGCCCCTCCTGGTAGGAATGTATATCCCATGCGTCACTAGCTCATGGACTCTTGCCAATTACATGAAAGAAAGTCTATTTATTATCTTTGACAATGTTTTAAATTAATGCAATATTTTGGACATTGTATCTGGAATGTAAGGCCCAGCAAAACTTACTACAAGCCACTTGTAAGGTTCTGTGACCTTATCTAAAAGGCATCTTATCATGGAACTGATCTGTAGTTTGTAAAATCTGAATTACCTACTTGGTGTTACATAATACAACATATCATCTTGGTGAGGACGTATGAAGTGTATTTGAGCATATGGGTAGATGCACAATTCTCTAAGTTAAAGAGAACTTCTAATAGTTTTTAAAATTAATCTGCATGAGTGAATATCCTACAAACACTAATGGTTACCTCTTCATATGCTTTATTCCAATCCATCTTCCAAACAAAAAAGAAAAAGAAGGAAGCTTGCAGGAAAACACAAATAATGATCCCAGACCACAGCCCTGTAATACAGAAAAATGCAATGTTGTTTATATCACTATACAGCAGACATGATGATTAAATGCAAGATTTAACCAATAAACTAACATGGAAATAAAGTGCAGAAACCTGCAGCACCAAACTACAGTTGTGGCTGAAGTGGGAGGTAGGCTCTGATGAAGCTCCTATACCTCTCTTCCAATTACCTTTTTCAAACTCCCTGTCTCCTTCGTAAATCATATGTCATATCCATGACGATAGAAGGGTAGTGCTAGTTTTATAGCAATCACTTCCCTATTGAATTTACTATAGAAAGAGGCTCAAAAGTAGCCATGAGCATTTAAAAGGGACAGTCTACTTGAAAATTGTTATTGTTTAAAAAGATAGATAATCCCTTTATTGCCCATTCTCCAGTTTTGCATAACCAATACTTTTATATTTTTTTCACCTCTATGATTACCTGTATCTAAGCATTTGCAGACTGCCCCTTACCTTAGTGCTTTTTACAATCTTGCATTTTAGCGAAACAGTGCTTGTTCCTGCATAACCATTATCATTCTCCACGGGAGTGACCACATTGTTATCTATATGACACATGAACTAGCACTGTCTGGCTGTTTTAAAAGATTTAAAAAGCTTATAAAAAGCACTGAGATAAGTGGTGGCCTGCAGGGGCTTAGAAAAAGGCAAGCTTAGAGGTTATAAAGGAACAGTCTACTCCAGAATGTTTATCGTTTAAAAAGAAAGATAATCCATTTATTACCCATTCCCTAATTTTGCATAACCAACACGTTATATTAATATACTTTTTACCTCTGTGATTACCTTGTATCTAAGCCTCTGCAGACTGCCCCCTTATTTCTGTTCTTTTGACAGACTGGCATTTTAGCCAATCAGTGCTGACTAAATAACTCCATGGAAGTGAGCATAATGTTATCTATATGGCACACATGAACTAGAGCGGTCTAGCTGTGAAAAACTGTAAATATGCACTGAGATAAGAGGCAGCCTTCAAGGACTTAGAAATTCATATATGAGGCAATTTAGGTCTAGCTTTCAACAAAGAAAACCAAGAGAATAAAGCAAATTTAATGATAAAAGTAAATTTGAAAGTTGTTTAAAATTGCATACCCTGACATACCCTGAGGGTTCCGGTGGAGGAGGAGCAAAGTATGTGCTGCAGCTGCTGCTTGGCTCGATACTCCAGTCCTATAGCTTCTTGGCTGTGAATCCTCGCGCCTTACCCCATTTTTGGGGCTGCCTACATGGACAGATTGAGACATCATCTCGGGAACCTATAACAGTGATAATACACCTCACTGTTTTGGCACACAGGATACCTGGAGAGACCTGGAGTCTAGTCTAACTATTACAACAGATGACTTAAGGGCTCGAAATGGTTTCTCTTCATCTACTATTGATAAATCCCGTTCTCCCTTGAAGGGGACAGGAGCAATATTACATCTGTTTTACATTGACAAACGGTTTCTCCTAACTACCTCTCAGTAAAAGTATATGGAATAAAACCTACCTGTTTTCCTCCTTTTTGTTTTGAGCAGCCGCCTTCTCTAAAGAACAGTCGTTGTGCAAAAGCAGACATACCTGTCCAAATGCTAACACACCTGAACTAGCTGCGGCTCTTCTGCTCTGATTGAGTTTTTCCTATCCTCCTCGCCTTTCCCCCTCCTCCCCCACCGGTGCTGCGTGGGAGGAGGTGAGGCTGCACCTGTGGGGCCGTACATAGATCTCCTTTTAGCTTACCTGCCTGCTCCCCCCTGGCTACTGCTGTACTTGTCGAACCGGCCTTGGCCCCAAGTCCTATTAGCCCTGAGAAACCTGAGGCTCCCCTGGCTTGAGCGGGTCTCACTTGCTTTTTTGATACCTGACCTCCCTCCTCCCCCACCGGTGCTGCGTGGGAGGAGGTGAAGCTACACCTGTAAAATCAGCCATAAACCATCACCCTGCTTGCCTCTCCCGGTTATCGCTGTCCTCGCTGAGTTGGCCCCGCTGTAAACGCTGAGCTTTGCCTTCTTGATTTGTCGGCTGTTCTCCCGGCTGGACCGCGATCTGGCCGCACTTCTACAATTGCCCCCCCTCCTCCCCCACCGGTGCTGCATGGGAGGAGGTGAACTTGCATCGCTGGCATACGGGCTGTGTGTGCGTGCGTTTGGCTGCTTCACTTGGTTGCTGCGGCAAAATCTGAACTGTCACCTCCTTGGCCGCTGGAAGCCTCCGCTTGGGTGTCTTATATCTCCTGTGACTGATCCCGGGTCCGGCTCTTCTCTGACAGCTGTTTCGCCTCCCCCCCCACCGGTGCTGCGTGGGAGGAGGTGAACCCCTGGATGGTGCTTGAGAGAGGGCTGGAGAGCCGGCTTTGAAACTGCACCTTTTTTCTGTGGACCACACCTGTCCGAGTCTTCCTCCCTCCACCTACACCATCTGCTTGAGAGGAGGTGAATGCACCCTGGATTACACGCAGGGGTATATAGCTGGAGGCCTGCTTTGTCTCTTTTCAGGCTAGTCTGGAGCACAGTGAGTATTCTTTGACCAGACATTCAACTACTGTAGGGGGGCAGCATGTAAAAAGGTAAGCTCTACAGCTTCTATATTTGTTAATTGAACTAAGGGCTGTCAAAGACATACCAGGCTGAATTAAAAGATACTCCTTAACTGCAGTAAGGATTACAAATAAACTGGCACAAAAATACCTTTTTTTTCTAAGGCTCATTACCTGGAAATTTGTGCTACTGCACCAAGATTTGAGTTTCCCATAACTGGAGGAAACATAGAAGAGAAGGAAAAGGAGAGGAGTGATAGAGGGGAAAGAAGAAGAGAAGGACAGAGGGGAAGAAAAAAGGAGAAAAGTTACATAAGCATTGGTTCAACCTATACCAATACCTGGGGACTATAAAGTTATTCTGTTAAAATAATGTACTAATTTACAAATATTGCATACTTTATACATAGTCCAATACATTTTGAGAATACAGGACTGTATAGATCTAATTTTGGCTTAGTACAAGGAACTGTAAACAGTTAGGCCTAGATTTGGAGTTTGGCGGTAGCCGTGAAAACCAGCGTTAGAGGCTCCTAACGCTGATTTTAGGCTACCGCCGGTATTTAGAGTCACTCAAAAAAGGGTCTAACGCTCACTTTTCAGCCGCGACTTTTACATACCGCAGATCCCCTTACGTCAATTGCGTATCCTATCTTTTCAATGGGATCTTTCTAACTCCGGTATTTAGAGTCGTGGCTGAAGTGAGCGTTAGAAATCTAACGACAAAACTCCAGCCGCAGAAAAAAGTCAGTAGTTAAGAGCTTTCTGGGCTAACGCCGGTTCATAAAGCTCTTAACTACTGTACTCTAAAGTACACTAACACCCATAAACTACCTATGTACCCCTAAACCGAGGTCCCCCCACATCGCCGCAACTCGATTAAATTTTTTTAACCCCTAATCTGCCGACCGCCACCTACGTTATCCTTATGTACCCCTAATCTGCTGCCCCTAACACCGCCGACCCCTATATTATATTTATTAACCCCTAATCTGCCCCCCACAACGTCGCCGCCAGCTACCTACACTTATTAACCCCTAATCTGCCGCCGCCAGCTACATTATCCCTATGTACCCCTAATCTGCTGCCCTAACATCGCTGACCCCTATATTATATTTATTAACCCCTAACCTGCCCCCCACAACGTCGCCGCCACCTACCTCCAATAATTAACCCCTAATCTGCCGACCGCAAAGAGCCGCCAGCTACATTATAGCTATGTACCCCTAATCTGCTGCCCTTAACACCGCCGACCCCTATATTATATTTATTAACCCCTAACCTGCCCTCCCTAACATCGCCGACACCTAACTTCAATTATTAACCCCTAATCTGCAGACCGAATCTTGCCGCAATTCTAATAAATGTATTAACCCCTAAAGCTAAGTCTAACCCTAACACTAACACCCCCCTAAGTTAAATATAATTTACATCTAACAAAATTAATTAACTCTTATTAAATAAATTATTCCTATTTAAAGCTAAATACTTACCTGTAAAATAAATCCTAATATAGCTACAACATAAATTATAATTATATTATAGCTATTTTAGGATTAATATTTATTTTACAGGAAACTTTGTATTTATTTTAACCAGGTACAATAGCTATTAAATAGTTAAGAACTATTTAATAGCTAAAATAGTTAAAATAATTACAAATTTACCTGTAAAATAAATCCTAACCTAAGTTACAATTAAACCTAACACTACACTATCAATAAATTAATTAAATAAAATACCTACAATTACCTACAATTAAACCTAACACTACACTATCAATAAATAAATTAAATACAATACCTACAAATAACTACAATGAAATAAACTAACTAAAGTACAAAAAATAAAAAAGAACTAAGTTACAAAAAATAAAAAAATATTTACAAACATAAGAAAAATATTACAACAATTTTAAACTAATTACACCTACTCTAAGCCCCCTAATAAAATAACAAAGCCCCCCAAAATAAAAAAATGCCCTACCCTATTCTAAATTACTAAAGTTCAAAGCTCGTTTACCTTACCAGCCCTGAACAGGGCCCTTTGCGGGGCATGCCCCAAGAAGTTCAGCTCTTTTGCCTGTAAAAAAAAACATACAATACCCCCCCCAACATTACAACCCACCACCCACATACCCCTAATCTAACCCAAACCCCCCTTAAATAAACCTAACACTAAGCCCCTGAAGATCATCCTACCTTGTCTTCACCATACCAGGTTCACCGATCCGTCCTGGCTCCGATATCTTCATCCAACCCAAGAGGGAGCTAGACATCCATCATCCGATGGCTGAAGAAGTCCAGAAGAGGGTCCAAAGTCTTCATCCTATCCGGGAAGAAGAGTAGATCCGGACCGGCAACCATCTTCTTCCAAGCGGCATCTTCTATCTTCATCTGATGAGGACCGGCTCCATCCTGAAGACCTCCACCGCGGACCCATCTTCATCCGGCGACGTCCAACTGAAGAATGACGGTTCCTTTAAGGGACGTCATCCAAGATGGCGTCCCTCGAATTCCGATTGGCTGATAGGATTCTATCAGCCAATCGGAATTAAGGTAGGAATTTTCTGATTGGCTGATGGAATCAGCCAATCAGAATCAAGTTCAATCCGATTGGCTGATTGGATCAGCCAATCGGATTGAACTTGATTCTGATTGGCTGATTCCATCAGCCAATCAGAATATTCCTACCTTAATTCCGATTGGCTGATAGAATCCTATCAGCCAATCGGAATTCGAGGGACGCCATCTTGGATGACGTCATTTAAAGGAACCGTCATTCGTCGTTCAGTCGTCGGCCAGGATGGATGTTCCGCGTCTGAGGTCTTCAGGATCCTGCCGCTCCACTCCGGATGGATGACGATAGAAGATCCCGCTTGGATGAAGACTTCAATCGGATGGAAGACCTCTTCTGCCCCGCTTGGATGAAGACTTCGGACCCTCTTCTGGACCGATCGCTGAACCCGGTGAGGTGAAGACAAGGTAGGGAGATCTTCAGGGACTTAGTGTTAGGTTTATTTAAGGGGGGTTTGCTTTAGATTAGGGGTATGTGGGTGGTGGGTTGTAATGTTGGGGGGGGTATTGTATGGGTTTTTTTACAGGCAAAAGAGCTGAACTTCTTGGGGCAAAGGGCCCTGTTCAGGGATGGTAAGGTAAAGAGCTTTGAACTTTAGTAATCTAGAATAGGGTAGGGCATTTTTTTATTTTGGGGGGCTTTGTTATTTTATTAGGGGGCTTAGAGTAGGTGTAATTAGTTTAAAATTGTTGTAATATTTTTCTTATGTTTGTAAATATTTTTTTATTTTTTGTAACTTAGTTCTTTTTTATTTTTTGTACTTTAGTTAGTTTATTTCATTGTAGTTATTTGTAGGTATTGTATTTAATTAATTTATTGATAGTGTAGTGTTAGGTTTAATTGTAGGTAATTGTAGGTATTTTATTTAATTAATTTATTGATAGTGTAGTGTTAGGTTTAATTGTAACTTTGGTTAGGATTTATTTTACAGGTAATTTTGTAATTATTTTACCTATTTTAGCTATTAAATAGTTCTTAACTATTTAATAGCTATTGTACCTGGTTAAAATAAATACAAAGTTACCTGTAAAATATATATTAATCCTAAAATAGCTATAATATAATTATAATTTATATTGTAGCTATATTAGGATTTATTTTACAGGGAAGTATTTAGCTTTAAATAGGAATAATTTATTTAATAAGAGTTAATTAATTTCGTTAGATTAAAATTATATTTAATTTAGGGGGGTGTTAGTGCTAGGGTTAGACTTAGCTTTAGGGGTTAATACATTTATTAGAATAGTGGTGAGCTCCAGTTGACAGATTAGGGGTTAATAATTGAAGTTAGGTGTTGGTGATGTTAGGGACGGCAGATTAGGGGTTAATACTATTTATTATAGGGTTAGTGAGGCGGATTAGGGGTTAATAACTTTATTATAATAGCGGTGCGGTCCGCTCGGCAGATTAGGGGTTAATAAGTGTAGGTAGCTGGCGGCGACGTTGTGGGGGGCAGATTAGGGGTTAATAAATATAATATAGGGGTCGGCGATGTTAGGGCAGCAGATTAGGGGTACATAGGGATAATGTAAGTAGCGGCGGTTTACGGAGCGGCAGATTAGGGGTTAATAATAATATGCAGGGGTCAGCGATAGCGGGGGCGGCAGAATAGGGGTTAATAAGTGTAAGGTTAGGGGTGTTTAGACTCGGGGTACATGTTAGAGTGTTAGGTGCAGACGTAGGAAGTGTTTCCCCATAGCAAACAATGGTGCTGCGTTAGGAGCTGAACGCGGCTTTTTTGCAGGTGTTAGGTTTTTTTTCAGCTCAAACAGCCCCATTGTTTCCTATGGGGGAATCGTGCACGAGCACGTTTTTGAGGCTGGCCGCTTGCGTAAGCAACTCTGGTATCGAGAGTTGAAGCTGCGTTAAATATGCTCTACGCTCCTTTTTTGGAGCCTAACGCAGCCTTTATGTGGACTCTCAATACCAGAGTTATTTTTATGGTGCGGCCAGAAAAAAGCCAGCGTTAGCTTTTCGGGTCGTTACCGACAAAACTCTAAATCTAGCCGTAAATGTTTTATTTTGTATAGCCCTATTTAGTAGAAGGGAAATTGTTTCAAAATTTGCTATTTAATTTCTATCTTCTCCCCTCTTCTGTATACTGTTATCAAACATACATAACTAAGAAGAAGGAGGTTTGTCAGCTTGAACATTAGATCTATTGATTTTCTGAGAAATCTTCTATAAAAAAAAAAAAAAAAAAAAAAAAGACATCTTAAATCTTCATCTTAAAGATAGGAGAGGAAAGGAAAGAGAGAAAAAGAGTAATAGCACTAAACCCCAACAATCAGAACTGCATTACCACAATAGGTGGGATAAAAGCTCACCATAAAACTACTTTAGTCTTTAAAAAGGCTCTTAGCTCACGAACTTTATAAAATATATTATATGTTCTAAAAACTACATCACACAAGTAGATTTAAAAAGAAAAAAAGACATCTTAAATCTTCATCTTAAATATAGGAGAGGAAAGGAAAGAGAGAAAAAGAGTAATAGCACTAAACCCCAACAATCAGAACTGCATTACCACAATAGGTGGGATAAAAGCTCACCATAAAACTACTTTAGTCTTTAAAAAGGCTCTTAGCTCACGAACTTTATAAAATATATTATATGTTCTAAAAACTACATCACACAAGTAGATTTACCTTTTAAAACACTTTTAAGGCTAGCTCACACTGTAGAAATTCAAATAGAAAAATCTGTCATATAGCGAGTAGCCTTATATCCATTGATTTCACTTTAAAGGGAACTAAGGGAAAACAGGGCATTGTAAACCATACTATTACATCTTTCCTAAATAACTAAATTACTCTTAACTTTGTCCCACATTTGGTAAAAAAAAACAAAAAACTCCCTTGTCTCCCTGACACGGCCGCCTAATACACCCAACTCACCTTTTTTTTTTCACATCTTCACTTTACCTTCACAACTGCCCCGCACCCCCTGTCCCTCTTTTTTTTTCCTTTAATTGGGTTCTTCCCCTTAATATAATAAACAATTCTCACTTCACTTGTTCACTTATAGCTTATGGATAAATATTTTCACCCTCACTCTCACGGTAAAACCTCACCAGTGGCCATGTCGGTCAGACAAAGAGATAAGAAACATAAATTTGTTCCCGAGGTCCAAGCAGAGAGACAGATACCCCCTGGTGACCCTTTAAATTTGCAAGAACATATCGATGTACAATCTTTAGTCTCTAAAATCTCTGACGCCCTCACTCCTAAATTTGACTCCCTAAAAAAGGAGCTCAAACAAGACATTGCCTGTTTAACTTCAGAAATTAAACAATTTGCAGAAAGATTCTCTGAGGTTGAGCAAAGAGTCTCGGATCTTGAAGACCTGGTCTCAACCCAGAATGACAAATTAGAAACCATAACCCTGGCCCTTACTAAAGCACAAAGTAGAGTTGAAGACCTTGAGAATCGCTCAAGGTGCAATAATTTAAGATTAATTGGTCTTCCTGAGGGAAAATAGCCAGAAGATTTTAACAACTTATTTACACATATTCTTCCATCTTTATTACAGTTACCTGAGAACTATCCTAAAATAATAATAGAATGAGCACATAGGATAGGATCAATTTCTTCTGCTAATACTAACAAAAGGCCAAGACCTATCATAGCTAAATTCCTGAATTACCAGGATAAAATCATGTTCTTACTTTTAATAAAAAATGGATACAGGGCACAAACTTAAAATGACCTCATGGAACATTGGAGGTCTCACCTCTCCAATTTAACGGAAGGCAATACTTCTTCAATTAAAAAAAATTAACACCAACATAGCCTTCCTACAGGAAACACATTTAAAATCTGAAGAAATTTTAAAACTTAAATCCTCCTGGGTTAAAGATGTTTTTTTTTCCTCCACGGTAAAAAGAAAGAGCGGGGTTGCGATCCTTTTGGGGAAGAAACTCCTCTATGAGGTTATCCAGGTAGATATGGATCAGGAAGGTAGATATTTAATGGTAAAAATTAAAATTTCAAAAGTACTATATACACTCTGTAACGTATACGCCCCAAATGTTTTTAACTTCCCATTTTGGGAAACACTGCAAAACAAGCTTCTCTCATTCGCAGAAGGCTATTTACTACTGGTTGGCGACTTTAATATGGCTCCTCAGCATCCCCTTGACAGGCTCAGGCAGAATTCTGCCCCAGTTAAAACTAAGAGAGACAACTTAGAGTCTAAATTATTTCTCAAACTTTCTCGCAACCTAAAGCTTTGCGATATCTGTAGGATCCAAAATCCGGATCTTAGAGACTTTACATGCCATTCGAAAGCACATAAATCGCTTTCAAGAATCGATCTTTTTTTGATAGATGAAAGACTTTGTAAGTCAAAAGTAGCTGCCAATATTCTACCTATCACTATCTCGGACCATGCCCCGATCACTCTTGAATTTGACCTAATCCCGTCAGGGAACAGGAACTTTGGTTTCTCTTTCCCTCATTATCTAGCAAATGACTTAAAATTTAAAAATGGGCTTATCTCTAGTTTTCGCGAGTATGCAGTCATTAACCAACAACATACTTCCACACCTGCTTTGTTTTGGGAAACTGCGAAGGCGGTCCTTCGTCGGGAAATACTAGCTTATACTATTTCTAGATCTAAGAAAATGAAAAAAAAGGAGACCGAGGCACTAAAGGCCGTCACAAATGCATATAACCGCTATATTTTATCTAAAACACCTGAAAACTGGTCTAGATACAGTTCGGCGCTGGCGGAGAGAGACTCCCTCCTGCTCTACAAAAGTACCCAAAGAGATCTTAGGTTGAAGGCTAAAATGTATCATTATGGTAATAAGACAGGGAGGCTTCTGGCAAATTTAGTGAAGATTGAAAGAGGCTCATCTATAATAAAAACCATATCCTCGGACAATAAAAGTTCTAACTCCCCTGAAGAAATTTGCAGAGTATTTGCAGAATATTATGAGTCTTTGTACGCTTCTAAAAACTCTAATACCATACAGAGGGAAAACTTTTGGGATCAGATAACTTTTCCAACTCTGACCCCTGATTCACTGGTAACGTTACAATCTCCTCTTACTGAAGCAGAAATAGTCACAACGATTCAAAATCTCTCCTCTAATAAAGCACCGGGACCTGACGCACTTCCAAACGAATTTTATAAAATACTAGCACCCGAGATAATAAAGCATTTAGCTACACTTTTTAATGATATATATATTTCAGGTAATATTCCAACTAAGGAATTTGCTGCATCCTATACAACGCTTACCTTGAAACGGGGGAAAGATCCAGAAAAAAAGGAGTCATACAGACCTATCGCGCTCCTGAATACAGACTATAAACTTTTTACATCTATCTTATCAAATAGACTCCAACCTTTGCTTTCTTCTATTATACACAGTGATCAGGCAGGCTTCCTCCTAAAGTGAAATTCATCTGCTAAGATAAGAGAGGTATTCATGACAATAGAATACCTTAAACTGCTGGATGTAGGGGGGATGGGGGGGAGGACACTTCTGATAAAGCAATCATATCCATTGACGCGGAAAAAGCATTTGATACGGTACATCATGATCATTTGTCTCACACGCTACAACAATTTGGCCTTGGAGGTAATTTTCTCCGCTTTTTTAACAATCTATATAGTAATGCACATACAAGAATCTTAGTTAATGGTGATATGAATCCCGATATAAAACTGAGAAGAGGGACAAGGCAGGGGTGTCCTCTCTCCCCTCTCTTGTTCGACCTGGCTATTGAACCACTTGCTATCCAGATTCGCCATCAACTTGAAGGGATCAAAATTAAGGAGAAAGAATTGCAAATTGCACTATATGCAGACGATGTACTCCTTTATATTTCTAATACGGCTAGAAATATCCCAAAACTTCTTGCTATCATAGACCAATTTGGCTCCTTCTCTGGATACAAAGTAAATGTTTTAAAATCAGAGCTCTGTTGGCTTAAGCACACCAAAGACTCCTGTGCAAATATCCCATTTACTATAGTCCAAGAGGCATTTAGGTATCTAGGTATATGGATCTCCTCCAACCCTACTGCCTGGTACGATTTAAACGTCCCTCCGGTACTCAAAAAAATCAGAGAAGCCCTTAAAAATTGGCAAAAACTCCCCTTATCTTTGTCAGGCCGCATTGCACTTTATAAGATGACTCTCCTTCCCAAAATTCTGTATGTACTCCAGAATACATCACTTACCTTAAAAACAAAAGATATATCATCTTTTAATTTGGCGCTTCGATCCTTTCTCTGGCAGAACAAGAAACCTAGGATCTCCTTATCTAAACTAATGCTCCCTGTAGAGCAGGGAGGACTCTCTCTGCCAGACATCCGTTTGTACAATATAGTCTTTCAGGCTAGGGTAGCAATAGACTGGTTAACCAATGCTAACTATGTAACAAGTCTTGATCTTGAAAAAAACATAGCTTATCCATGTTCTTTGATAGCCTTATTACATTGTGATAAAAATATAATTCCGCCCATGTTAAAGAAAATTAAGTCTATCTACATTCCAATCCAGATGTGGAAAAAGATATGTCTAATGCTACATATTCAACCTAGAACCTCGCGATATCTACCTCTCTTAAATAATTCACATTTCCAAGCTGGCATACAATCTGCTCTCTTCTCTAAATGGGAATCCCGGGGCCTTCAGAATATCTCCCAACTACTTGATTTCCAAAACAAATGTATTAAAACCTTCGACTCTCTTAAAAAGGACTTTCATCTTCCTAATAAAAATTTCTTCGCTTATCTGCAAGCACAACATTTTGCTCTTAAATTAGTAAATGATTTTGGCTGGGAATGGTCCCTAGGTATACTTGAGAACTGGATTTTATTAGCCAAAAATGGCTTATCATCAATTTCCTATATATACCAGAGACTGGCTTCTCTCAGAGGCCCAGAAATAATAGAAAATCTGCAGGCTAAGTGGACAAATGATGGGGATATGGACTAGCGCCTACTCAATACCCTTGGAGCTTAGGGGGGAGGTGATACCTAGTGACCACCAATAGAATCGTATGTATACTAGGGATCCCCCAAGCGCCTACCGAACTGGAGGCAGATAGGGATAGTAAGGTATAATCAGGTATATAGAGGTAGATAAAATGTTAGATATTTAATACATAATCTAAAAACATAAATTACAACTCATGGATCCATGAAAAATAAAACAAATGGTAATACGCTCAAAATGGTAATAAAATCACATACAGATAAAAACAATAGATGGTCGCAGGTAAGTGGCCTAGCTCCTGCGCAGACCTGGGTACAAAGTGTGAGGGTACCAATGTGGTGAATACAAAAAATATATAAAAAATTGCAAAAATTACAAATATGAAAAATAACAGGTGTAAAAAATAAAAAATAAAAGATCAACGGAACGAATAAGTCTCAATGTAAAACCTCAATGAAAATTAGTGTCAATAAATGTCAATTGAAAAATAAATGTCAGTTGAAAAATAATGTGAATTGCAATTCAGATCCAAACTTCAGGTGAAAATAGTGAAAAATAGTAAAAAATAGAAAAATGGTGAAAAAATGTTTTCGTGACAAAAATTAATGGTGAAAAAATAAAGTAGAAATAGTCACCCAGACCTAAAAGGATATTCCTTTCAGGAATCCCATTTGTAGATATATCCTTGGGGTGTGGAAGGAACAGTGCCCACAAACGTGTGGAACAGGGAATCAGATATCGGTGTAGATGTCAGATTAACTCCAAAAACGATATCCACCTAAAAATAAGTGAAAAAAGAAAAATATAGTGCAGATTGTCTCTCACAATATTACATATAGGAAAATAGGCTTACCAATACTCAGTCGACGCGTTTCGGCCCTAGTATAGGCCTTTATCAAGACTCGGAGTAATTTATTTTTCAATTGACATTTATTGACACTAATTTTCATTGAGGTTTTACATTGAGACTTATTCGTTCCGTTGATCTTTTATTTTTTATTTTTTACACCTGTTATTTTTCATATTTGTCATTTTTGCAATTTTTTATATATTTTTTGTATTCACCACATTGGTACCCTCACACTTTGTACCCAGGTCTGCGCAGGAGCTAGGCCACTTACCTGCGACCATCTATTGTTTTTATCTGTATGTGATTTTATTACCATTTTGAGCGTATTACCATTTGTTTTATTTTTCATGGATCCATGAGTTGTAATTTATGTTTTTAGATTATGTATTAAATATCTAACATTTTATCTACCTCTATATACCTGATTATACCTTACTATCCCTATCTGCCTCCAGTTCGGTAGGCGCTTGGGGGATCCCTAGTATACATTGGCTAAGTGGACAAATATGCTATTAGAAGACCTAGGAGAGACCCCTGCAATTACCTTATCAATTCAAGCAATTGCACGTGCCACTCTCTCCGCTACATGGAGAGAGACACATGTTAAATTAATATTTATGTCCTATTTTTCCCCAGAGAAGGGAACTAAATGCCGAAGTGTTACCTTTAATAAATGTCCAAAATGCTCCTATCCCTCAGCTAACCTTATACATATGTTCTGGTACTGTCCAAAAATAAGGAATTGCTGGCTGAAAATACAATATTGGCTTATCAATTCAGTAGGAATATCTTCACTATCATTCTCTCCCCTAAATATAATTTTCCCACTGGAGGACTTTGGCCTCCCTCGTGATAAACTTAAAATAGTTACCCTGGTAATCCTTGCTGTCTGATACTTAATATTGAAGAAATGGAAATCGCGAGCAATCCCAAGTATATTAGAAGTAAAGAATTGTTTGAAGAAACAGTGCATAATAGAACAAATAGATACCAATCTACAGAATGACCAAGAGGTGAGGAGTTTCTTCTCTAAGTGGTCGGACTTTATTAAAGCTCTGCCCACAAGTGAAATTGAACATCTAATTTATCCCTTTAGAAATACGGAGTTGGTTCTCCTGGGAATTTGGTAGATCTCTGTAGTTAATAAATGAATCATTAAGGCTCTGATCCTCTCTTTTTATCCTGCCCAGCTTCTTTCTCTTTTTCCCCTCCCTTTTACCTTCCCTGTTATCTTTTTTTTTTTTTTTTTTTTTTTTTTTTTTTTGGTTATTTGCTTTTAGTTTTTACGGTTTAAGATATTCAATAGACACTAAATGGAAAAGGGAAAAAGAGGTATAAACAAAAAAGGGGCATCAGGTAAACAGGTTTAAAGTGTCATCGATGAGAGTTAAAATCAGGAATGTATTTTATAGTTCAGACCAGATTCTGTCATTACAAGAACTGACTTTGACGTTACTTTTTTCTTTTTTTCTTTCTTTTCTCTCATCTCTATATGAAATTATGTTGTAAATAAAACCCCTGATGCTTGTTAATAAAAATGAATTGAAAAAAAAAAAAATTCATACCCTATCTGAATCATGGAAGTTTCATTTTGACTAGACTGTCCCTTTAATGTTGGTTATGCAAAGCTGGAAAATTTGTAGTAAAAGGCGTTATCTACCTTTTAAACAATAAAAAATCAAGTAGACTGTCCCTTTAAGTAAGGATAAAAGACACACATGATGGTCTACAGTCCTCCATAACATATGGCATATATTTCCCGGCACTAAGAGGAGGTCAAGAACCCATATCAGAGCTTAAAATCCCTCCCACCTTTCATCTCTCTCTGTCAGGGTTTTTCCCTGTTTTGTTTGCCATGTGCTGCTGGCAGCCATTTTACTCACCTCTCTTGCTGACTCTGGTGCATACTGTGTGATGCTGCTCATTTCCTGCACTTCCTTTTATGGCCAGACTGGTGTACATCATCCGTGTGAGATAGGATGCAGTCTCAGAATTGTGATATCATCACTTATTATTTAAAGGGCCTCTCTTCAGTATGCATTGTCTCAGACCTGTTTGTGAGAGCTCCTGTGTATTACCTGGTTGTCCGATGTCCCTCCTGGTTCCTGATCCCTGGCTTGTTCCTGACTCTGCTGTTCTCCTTGTTCCTGATTCTGGCTCGTCTGACTACTCGCGTTGGCTCCTGACTTGGCTCGTCTGACTACCAGCTCTGGTTTTGATTGCTGGCTTGTTATTTGACTTGTGGACTTTTCATTATTTTTGCTATTAATAAAGGTGTGATTATTTTTGCACTTCTCGTCTCAGTCTGATTCCTGGCACCCTGACATTACGCAAGGGCCATGAATCCTGATGATGCTAATAATCCACCTTTACCTGCCATAATTTCCAGGATGGATGAACAGGATCACCGCTTGGATCAATTTGCACTAGCCCTGCAAACCCTGCTGACTCGCACTGCACATTTGGACCAAACTGTCCCGCAACTTATGGCTGCTCCTGTTTCTGCTGCTGCACCTAGTCCTAACCAGGAGCATGTCTGGTTCTGCACCTCTACCTCAGCGTTATGGAGGCGATCCTAATCAGTGCAGAGGGTTTTTGAACCAGGTGGACATTTACTTTGAGATGTTACCTCAGGCGTTTCCCTCTGAAAGAGCTAAGGTGGGATTTCTCATCTCGTTACTCTCTGACACAGCTCTTGCCTGGGCTAATCCCTTGTTGGAGACTAATAAACCTGTGATTTCAAATTACCCTGAATTTGTGGCCTCCTTTCAAAGGGTATTTGATGTTCCAGCTTGCTCCTCCTCTGCTGCTAAACGACTCATGTCCATTCAGCAAGGTACAAGATCTGTTGCTCAGTATGCCATTGAGTTCCGTATGCTTGCTGCAGAGGTAGGTTGGAACAATGAAGCCCTTGTTGCCACCTTCTTTCATGGGTTCTCTGATGCGATTAAAGACGAAGTTGCTGCCAGAGATTTACCAGAAGATCTCGAGGCATTGGTGTATTTTTTTTATCCTAATTGACATCAGACTAAGTGAGAGGCCCGCTTTCAAGGAGCGCTTGCGGAAGCCTCCTGTTCCGTTGTCTCCTACGTGTTCATTCCCACCCATTCCTCCCTTTCCTCCCATGCCTCTTGGTCCTGAGTCACCAGGTACTGCTGAGCCGATGCAGTTGGGATTCACGTGTCTCTCTGTGGCAGAGAGAGCCTTTAGGAGGAGGGAGGGGCTCTGCCTCTATTGTGGGTTACAGGGCCATCTTTTGAAGTCTTGTCCTACATGGCCGGGAAATGCTCACACCTAAGGTCCTGTCGGGGGCAGACCTTGGGTGGTTTATCCTTGTCCCCAGAACCACTAAAGGAGAAACCTTTGGTCACGGTTGTCCTTTCCTGGGTGGACTCCTCCATAGTCACCCAGGCTCTTGTTGACCCCGGTGCTGTGGGCTATTTCATTGACAGTGCTTTTGTATCAAAGCACTCCATTCCTGTTTTGCCTCGGTTCATTCCGCTTGCTATTGAGGCCAATGATGGCAGGCCCCTTCAGCCCGCACTTGTTACTCACAAAACCGCTCCGTTATCCATGGCTGTTGGGGCTCTCCATTTTGAAACCCTCCAGTTCCAGGTGATAAACTCTCTGCATTTTCCGGTTGTTCTGGGTTATCCCTGGCTCCAAAAGCACAATCCCAGTCTCGATTGGCGCAGGTCCGAAATTTTGTTGTGGTCTCCGCAATGTATTTCCACTTGTCTACAGAAACCAGTTAAAGTCTTGTGCACTTCTTTGGTATCTTAATTGCCAGAGGAGTACCGAGAGTTCCAAGACATTTTTGACAAGGTGCATGCCGGTATTTTAAAGAAAAAAGCAGGGTAGTTAAAGATACTAACACTCTCTGTCTCTAAAAAAGCTGACCCAGCAGGTTGGAATATCTCCTGAGACCAACCACAAATAGGAGAAATGAAAAATTGTTTGTTTGGGTAGCGCTATTCAAAGCTTAGAGATAGGGCAATGTAATTAGTTTTACTAAAACATATGGTACTCAGTATATATGTACAAGGTATCGAAATTGAATGAATAACAATTTGTCGGGTGATCACATCAGATTAGTGTGATCTAAGGACTCTAAAGACAAAATGAAATGTCTAGGATAAAATTGGAAAACGATATAAATTTGTATGTGTTAAATACCTTTTGAACTAATCGTGAAAATAGGTGTAATGAATGTACATTCAGTGTATTGTTGTTTGTATAACCTCACTGATACAACTGGATGAAATGGTATTTAAAACATTAAAAATTTAATGATTAGTGCGAATAAAAATAAAAATAAAAAGTCTGTACAACGTAAGGGGTGCCGGCACCAAATATACAAGGACATCAATTTAAAAACATGTAATACATGCAATACAAAAGAACATATAAATTGGTAAGTGATCGTAACTCAGTTCATATCAATTGAGCCACAACGGGAGAAAACAGTTCACTTCCAATTAGATTGGTAATGTTTACCGTAACTGAGTGTTTAGGATTACCGTCTTTGGCTAATGGAAAGTTCCGTCTGGTAAGGGAATGTAATGCGGAGCTCAAAGGTAAAGGTATCCAATGCGGTGAAGATATCCAATACGGTGTGGGTGGCAAGCAATAATTTTTATGTGTTAAAGTTGCAAAGTTGCCAAATTCTGCTGCATCGAGATGTATTTTTTAGTGCTTTTGCAAAGCTGCAGGTAAGACCTGGGGCCGAGGTATTTGCTGGCAGCCCAACTTTTCTTATGGGCTGTACCTACAGGTCCTATTACCTGTTCTGGTGTTGGAGGTCATAAGCTGAAAATCAGTCTAAATTGGAAATCCATAGTTGAGGTTGGTGAAAACTAGGTGTATAGATCCTGGGTGAGGAATTAAGCATATGTATACACCGCTTAAATATCGTAAACGGCTTTAATGCACCTCACCTACTATAACCAAAGTTCCCACAGAGAGTATACAAATGAGCAAATCTACGCGTTTCAGCCCGGTAGGCCTTTATCAAGATCCGCGTGCCGGTATGTTGCCTCCTCACCGGTCTTACGATTGTGCCATAGACCTGCAACCTGGAGCCATTCCTCCTCGGGCCGGGTTTTCCCTCTGTCTGTTGCGGAGAATTGTGCTATGGAGGAGTATGTTGCCGATGCTCTGTCGTGGGGGATCATCCACAAATCCTGCTCTCCTGCAGGGGCTGGCTTCTTCTTTGTGAAGAAAAAGGGTGGCGAGTTAAGACCATGCATCGATTATAGGGGTCTTAATAATCTTACCATTAGGAATGCTTACCCTATTTCGCTCATTACGGAACTCTTTGACCACCTCAAGGGAGCTACTGTCTTTACTAAACTTGATTTGAGAGGAGTGTACAATCTCATTAGGATCAAGGAGGGCCATGAATGGAAAATAGCATTTAACACCAGGAGCGGGCATTAGGAGTATCTTGTAATGCCCTTTGGCCTATGTAATGCTCCTGCTATTTTCAAGGAATTTAATAATGATGTCCTACGAGATATGTTGCAACAGTGTGTTGTGGTGTACTTGGGCGACATCCTCATACACTCACCCACACTTGAGGCTCATCGTTATGATGTTACACGGGTTCTTCAGAGACTACGTGAGAACGGCCTGTTTTGTAAACTCGAGAAATGTGAGTTCCATCAGACTCAAGTAACTTTCCTAGGTTATGTTATCTCCATTGCAGGGTTTTCCATGGATCCTGACAAGTTATCTGCAGTTCTGCAGTGGCCTCGCCCAATTGGTCTTCTGTCTATTCAACGTTTTTTGGGGTTCGTCAATTACTATAGAAAGTTTAATAAAAAACTTTTCTTCCTTGGTCAAACCTATCACAGACATGACCCGTAAAGAGAATGATACACTCCATTGGTCACCTACGGCCATTAAGGCCTTTGATAGTCTTAAGACTGCCTTTGCTGCCACTCCAGTTCTGGCTCATCCTAACCCTGTACTGCCTTTCGTTCTTGAGGTCGATGTGTCGGAGACTGGAGTAGGTGCCCTCTTGTCTCAACGTCATACGTCTGACGGTTCCTTGCATCCGTGTGGTTTCTTCTCTAAGAAATTGTCTCCAGTGGAGTGCAATTATGAAATAGGCCACAATTTTGGCACTCAAGGAATGGAGGCATCTTCTCGAGGGTACTAGCATACCAATGCTCATTCTTACTGACCACAAGAATTTAACTTATCTATCTGAAGCAAAACGTTTGTCACCCCGTCAGGCCAGATGGGCGCTATTTTTGTCTCAATTTAATTATGTGGTCTCCTACCTGCCTGGTAGTAAGAATGTTAGGGCTGATGCCCTCTCTCAACAATTTTCACTTTTGTCCAAGGAGGAGTCTGTACCTACTCCAGTTATACCTCCTGACCATATTTTGGCTACCATACGTACTAATTTATTCTTATGGTGGTTGACAGTTTTTCTAAAATGTCACATTGCATTCCCTTGAAGAAGTCTCCTACCTGCCTGGTAGTAAGAATGTTAGGGCTGATGCCCTCTCTCAACAATTTTCACTTTTGTCCAAGGAGGAGTCTGTACCTACTCCAGTTATACCTCCTGACCATATTTTGGCTACCATACGTACTAATTTATCCTTATGGTGGTTGACAGTTTTTCTAAAATGTCACATTGCATTCCCTTGAAGAAGTTGCCTACTGCTCAGGAGCTTGCTTCAATTTTTACCCGGGAGGTCTTCCGTTTACATGGGTTACCCAAGGAGATAGTGTCGGACCGGGGTAGCCAGTTTGTCTCCAGATTTTGGCGTTCCTTTTGTGCTCAAATGGGGATCCAGCTTTCCTTCTCCTCTGCATATCACCCTCAATCCAATGGGGCTGCGGAATGGTCTAATCAAGCTCTGGAACAGTTCCTCCATTTCTATGTCTCAGATCGCCACAATAATTGGTCTGAACTGTTACCTTGGGCAGAGTTTGCTCGTAATAGTGCTATTAATGCTTCCTCCACGTTATCCCTGTTCATGGTGAATTATGGGATTCAACCATCCTTGTTGCCCGATTCATTCATGTCTCAGGGTATTCTGGCTTTGGAGGAGCATCTCCAGCTACTCCGTTTCACGTGGGTGCAGATTCAGGATTGCCTTCATCATTCTATGCAGCACCAAAAGTTCCAGGCTGATCGTAGGCGTCTGCCAGCACCTTCCTACCAGGTTGGTGAGAGAGTTTGGCTGTCCTCCCACAACTTGAATCTTCGTGTGCCTTCCAATAAACTGACTCCCCGTTATGTTGGTCCTTTTTGAATACTCTGACGGGTTAATACTGTGGCCTACGCTCTTGACCTTCCTCCTGCAATGCACATCTCTAATGTTTTTCATGTCTCCCTCTTAAAACCATTGGTTTGTAATCGGTATACCACTGTGTTGCCTCATCCCCGTCCTATCTTTGTTGACAACCATGAGGAGTATGAGGTCAGCAGCATTATTGACACTCGTATGTCCAGGGGCCGCATACAGTATTTGGTTCACTGGAGGGGCTATGGTCCAGAGGAGCATTCATTGAATCACTCCTCTGATGTTCATGCTCCTGCCCTCCTCCGTGCCTTCCATGCCCATTTCCCCAATAAGCCTTTTGTCCTCCCACGGGGGAGGGGTCGTTGAGGGGAGGGTACTGTCAGGGTTCCCTATTTTGTTTGCCATGTGCTGCTGGCAGCCATTTTACTCACCTCTCTTGCTGACTCTGGTGCATACTGTGTGATGCTGCTCATTTCCTGCACTTCCTTTTATGGCCAGACTGGTGTACATCATCCGTGTGAGACAGGATGCAGTCTCAGAATTGTGATATCATCACTTATTATTTAAAGGGCCTCTGTTCAGTATGCGTTGTCTCAGACCTGTTTGTGAGAGCTCCTGTGTATTACCTGGCTGTCCGACGTCCCTCCTGGTTCCTGATCCCTGGCTTGTTCCTGACTCTGCTGTTCTCCTTGTTCCTGATTCCGGCTAGTCTGACTACTCGCTTTGGCTCCTGACTCGGCTCATCTGACTACCAGCTCTGGTTTTGATTCCTGGCTTGTTATTTGACTTGTGGACTTTTAATTATTTTTGCTTCTCGTCTCAGTCTGATTCCTGGAACCCTGACACTCACTTAGTTTAACGTATAGTCAAGCAGAAAATAGGAAACATATAAACAAAGCAGGGTCTCTCTCTCTACCCATCTCTTTCTCTCCCCGTCTCTCTCTCTCTCTCCCCATCTGTCTCTCCATCTCTCTCTCTCCCCATCTGACTCTCCGTCTCTCTCTCCCCGTCTGTCTCTCCCTCTCTCTCCAGTTCTCTCTCTGTCTCTCTCTCTCTCCAGCTCTCTCTCTGTCTCTCTTTCTCCATCTCTCTCTCTCCAGCTCTCTCTCCCTCTCCATCTCTCTTTCTCTCACCATCTCTCTCTCTCACTGTCTCTCTCTCTTACCGTCTCTCTCTCTTACCGTCTCTCTCTCTTACCGTCTCTCTCTCTTACCGTCTCTCTCTCTCACCGTCTCTCCCTCTCCGTCTCTCCCTCTCCATCTCTCCCTCTCCGTCTCTCCCTCTCTCCCTCTCCGTCACTCTCTCTCCATCTCTCTCTCCCTCTCTGTCTCTCTATCTCTCTCTCTCTCACTGTCTCTCTCTCACCGTCTCTCCCTCACCGTCTCTCCCTCACCGTCTCTCTCCCCCTCTCTCTCCCCCTCTCTCCCTCCCCCCCCTCTCTCTCTCTCCCCCTCTCTTTCTTTCTCTCCCCCTCTCTTTCTTTCTCTCCCCCTCTCTTTCTTTCTCTCCCCCTCTCTTTCTTTCTCTCCCCCTCTCTTTCTTTCTCTCCCCCTCTCTCTCCCTCTCTCTATATCCCCCCTCTCTCTCTCTCTCTCTCGTCTCTCTCTATCTCTCACTCTCCCCCTCTCTCTCTCTCCCCCTCTCTCTCTCTCCCCCTCTCTCTCTCCCCCTCTCTTTCTTTCTCTCCCCCTCTCTCTCTTTCTCTCCCCCTCTCTCTCTTTCTCTCTCCCTTTCTCTCTCTCCGTCTTTCTCTCTCTGTCTCTCTCTCTCCGTCTCTCTCTCTCCATCTCTCTCTCTCCCTGTCTCTCTCTCTCTCTGTCTCCCCCTCTCTACATCTCCCCCTCTCTCTCCCCCTCTCTCTCTCCCTCTCTATATTCTAATAAAAAAAATCCTTAATGTTGGAGGGAGGCTATAACTCTGTTTGTTACTGTGTGCACTGTGCTGTGCTGTAATATGGGAAGAAGAAATACACCAGCACTATTTACTGTTTGTACCATGAAAAAAACAAAAAAAAAAAATATGGAAAAAAAGGCATAAAACTTGAGGTGGTGGGGGGCAGCAGAATTTTGAGTGTCTATGGCAGCACAAAGCCTAACTACATATCTATCTAATCTTCAGACAGACCCACCAGCTGCCAACTGCCTGGGTGCAAAAATGCAGTTTTATATCCAATCAAATGAATGCACTTGCAGGACTTTCTCATATCAAGTTACTTTATTAGAATGTTTTTGAGGATCCAATCCCCTTCATCAGCACAATGCTGATGAAGCGGATTGTATCCTCAAAAGCGTTCCAATAAAGTAACTTGATGATATGAGAAAGTCCTGCAAGTGCAATTATTTGGAGATATATATATATACACACATCTGCTCACTTTAACCCCTTATAACTTCTTTGTGCAGTTATATTTAATTAAACAAAAAAAAAGGTCTGACCTCTGGTTAATTTTAAACAGAGGGCAAATTGCTACCGCAAGCGTGTGGTAGCATTAACCAGCCGTAATGGCTGGTTATTTAATGTGTGCCCATAAACTGCCCGATTTACCCATTTATGGTCGCATGTTAAATTAGCGCTCCATTTCTAATCTGCCTATAATGTCTTACATATCTACAGAGACAGAAAGTCCTGTCTATGTAAAAGTGATGTGCATTGCTGCACATGCAATAAACATAAACAGCTTCTAGAGATTTGCATATAAAAATAGCGTATATAAAAGTACATGAAGTACATTACTGTAAATAACATTCCAAAGAGCAGTATAGAGAATGCATACCAACATTAAAAAAAATCCCTGGTAATGTATATAAGTACATAAAGCATTGTACTCCCATCAGGTATTGAACATAGCACAGATAGTTATACTAAACATAATGACATATGATGCTATTATTATTTATTATAATATATAATTGCACATATTATCGTAAATTGGGTACACTGTAGATCACATAAGTATGTGCTGAGATGTACAGCTGCCTAAAGGTCTTTGAAATAAAACACCTGCATAGAGGATGTTATCAAATCTGGACCATTAGGAATAAGTGATTACTCCTCTGTTAACATACAGCATATAGTACCTTACCAGCAGAAAGTTTAATAAGAGAATTAAACTCAATACTAGCCATAAAATATGCTGCCACAGCCTTGCTAGCTATTCTTAAACTCAGAGGTAAAATGAATAGGAGCCTCCTGGGCAACATACATAGTACATTATTCCTTAGGGAAAGTAGCAAGCTGCAGCTGATTTGCATGCACAATTTGAGGCATACAGCTCAAAAAGAGTAGATTGACCTGACATAGTGGAACAGACTTGCAAGCACATATAATGTATGTACAAGTATGGTTATCAGTAAATGATTCCTCTTATGTGTTAACATTGATATCAGTGGGGACAGATTCAGTGTGTTCCATAGTATGTAATGGTAGGATAGAGACACCAGACATACACAAACAATAACAAATGGTAGAGAACTCTCTACACTAAGTTCAATAACCCCTCTGACACCTTAATTGAAACTGCACTGTAATAGTGAAAATACACTTACATTCTCCCAGGCTCCAGACGTTTAGCCCAAGTAACCCCTTCGTTACAGCTCCTGTAAAAAAGTGTGTCATGAGGAGTACAATCTAAACCCCCTGGCTATGCTGTACCTGTGCTAGAGTACCTATAAATAGCCCCTGGGCTGTGTGTGTGCTGTGGTAAGTCACGTACATTAAGTAGCACCCCCTCCACCGACATACCTGGCATGTCAAACCCTTGTCAAGGCAGCTGCAGTAGTATTCAGAGAGCCCATCCAGTGCAGGTACGGTTACCGGCCAGGATATCTGTAGGTAGTTAATACCTGTGTCCCACAGGGAGAGACTAAGGAAGAGTACCTGCAATGCCTGTGGGTAATTATGGCTGATGTTCCATACGGAAATACTGTGCACATAACATGGTATTCCTATGTCCCAGTATCATTCAGCTGCTGTAAAGTTTTACTTCTGTCTTCTTTGTGAATTATAATTCCCAGGGATTATGGGTCTTACATTGGTCTGAGCTCCCAAATTTAAATCTATAAGAAAGTAACTAGAAACACCTTTATTCTCAACCAACTCCTACGAGGCCAAAAACAAAAATAAAAAGGGAGGTATTTTAAGCTCGAATATGGGTTCTTGACCTCCTCCTAGTGACATGAAATCTATCCCATATGTTATGGTGGACTGTGGAACATCATTTTACAAAAGAAATATCATTGACATGAAAGAGGAAATTAAACCCTTTTAAATGAGGAGACTTATCCCCCTCTATGTAGTAGGTGACTGCAAAAAGGATTGCAATCATATGTCTTCTAGCTGATATTTAGGGTGCTCTGAGTTCTAAAAAGGACCCTGGCACTCCAATGAGAGATTGTTGCCACACTTGTATAATTATCTGTTATTTGTAGAGCACCAATAGATTCCACAGTGCTGGTAGGCTCCTTGGTGCAGAGAAATGACTCTAAAATGTTCAAGTGATATGAAGCCATCCATGTAGATTTATCAGGTGGGCATTTGCTGACATAGGAAAGAAGGTGAGAGGATGTGGGATTTGGCTTATAAATCCACTGAAGCTGAACAAATGACCAAGAAAATAGAAGTACATTGAGAAGAGCAGTGGTAATAAGATGTGAGAAAGAAACAAGCAGGGGCAGTGCAAACAAAGTATACAGTAAATGACCAGTTATAGAGATACAATTTGCACCAAGAAAACATAATTTATGTAAGAAGTTACCTGATAAATTCATTTCTTTCATATTGGCAAGAGTCCATGAGCTAGTGACGTATGGGCTATACAATCCTAACAGGAGGGGCAAAGTTTCCCAAACCTCAAAATGCCTATAAATACACCCCTCACCACAACCACAATTCAGTTTAATGAATAGCCAAGTAGTGGGGTGATAAAGAAACAAAGGAATTTGGAAATAATTGTGCTTTATACAAAAAATCATAACCACCATAAAAAAGGGTGGGTCTTATGGACTCTTGCCAATATGAAATAAATGAATTTATCAGGTTGGTTCTTACATAAATTATGTTTACTTTCATGTAATTGGCAAGAGTCCATGAGCTAGTGACGTATGGGATAGTAATACCCAAGATGTGGAATTCCACAGAAGAGTCACTAGAGAGGGAGGGATAAAATAATAACAGCCATTTTCCGCTGAAACAAATTAATCCACAACCCAAAATATAAATTTATTCGCATAATGAAAAGAAAAAACTTAAACATAAGCAGAGGAATCAAACTGAAACAGATGCCTGAAAAACTTTTCTACCAAAAACTGCTTCCAAAGAAGCAAATACATCAAAACGGTAGAGTTTAGTAAATGTATGCAAAGAAGACCAAGTTGCTGCTTTGCAAATCTGATCAACTGAAGCTTTATTCTTAAAAGCCCACGAAGTGGAGACTGATCTAGTAGAATGAGCTGTAATTCTCTGAGGCGGGGCCTGACCCGACCCCAAATAAGCCTGATGAATCAAAAGCTTTAACCAAGATGCCAAGGAAATGGCAGAAGCCTTCTGACCTTCCCTAGAACCAGAAAAGATAACAAATAGACTAGAAGTCTTCCTGAAAACTTTAGTAGCTTCAACATAATATTTCAAAGCTCTTACAACATCCAAAGAATGTAAGGATCTCTCCAAATAATTATTAGGATTAGGACACAAAGAAGGGACAATTCACAACCTTAGGTAGAAATGTAAATGAAGTTTGCAAAACTGCCTTATCCTGATGGAAAGTCAGAAAAGAAGATTCACAAGAAAGAGCAGATAATTTTTAAACTCTTCTAGCAGAAGAGATGGCCAAAAGGAACAACACTTTCCAAGAAAGTAGTTTAATGTCCAAAGAATGCATAGGCTCAAACGGAGGAACCTGTAAGGCCTTCAAAACCAAATTAAGACTCCAAGGAGGAGAGATTGATTTAATGGCAGGCTTGATACGTACCAAAGCCTGTACAAAACAGTGAATATCAGGAAGCTTAGCAATCTTTCTGGGAAATAAAACAGAAAGAGCAGAGATTTGTCCCTTCAAGGAACTTGCAGACAAACCCTTATCCAAACCATCCTGAAGAAACTGTAAAATTCTAGGAATTCTAAAAGAATGCCAGGAGAATTTATGAGAAGAACACCATGAAATATAACCTTTATTACCTATTCCCCAGTTTGCATAACTAACACAGTTATATTAATATACTTTTTTACCTTTGTGATTACCTTGTATGTAAGCCTCTGCAGACTGCCCCTTATCTCAATTCTTTTTTTTTTAAATGTTATTTTTATTGAAAGTTTAGAAATTAACATTGATAAGCTTCAGTATAACAGTGGTTCATAAAAAAAAAACGTATCAACATTTAGGAACAAATGTTCATGTGATTCGCTGCTACTATATAAGCTTTGATTCAATGTCCTTATTGCAGCTTTTCCATGAGGTCTCTCAAACGTGTAAGAGAGAGAGTAGGGGAAAACAAAAAAATCTATACAACAAATAAACAAACATTATGGTAAATAATATGATAACTTACTTCTGCATATCTTCGTCTGGATCGGCACTGGCTCTTAATAAGTGTGTTAACTATGGTATTGTGAGGTCTGTTCACTATGAGGAAGATATCTAATTAGCACAGAGCTATATGTCTACAGGTTGTGTGAGAATTAGGTATAGGGGATATTCTCTTTGTTTGGTAACGGTTGGTATGGCCATTTAGTCCTAGGGAGAGGGGATGATGGATTGGGGGGAATGTGAGGTAGTTGCGGTGTGTAAGGACTCTTGCAAGATAAACTTGGCATCTAAAAGGGTGTCAATTCTATTACGGCATAGGTAGCCATATTGTTCTAATGTAAATTGTTCCTCTACCTCCTCAAGCCACATTGTTTTAGATAGGGTCAGGTGTTTTTTCCAGTGGCGGGCTATTAGTTTTCTTGCGCTATTAAGGCCTATTTGGAACACCAATAGTCTTAAGCGACATGGCAATTTAGGAAGGTCGTTTAGAAGTGCAATTTTTGGATTTAACGTTAGTTCAGGTGAGATGCTTTGTCTAAAATGCTGTTCTATCGCCCTCCATAATGGACGTACTCTAGCACATCGCCACCACGTGTGTATCAGGCTACAATGTCCCCCGCAACAGCGCCAGCATCTATCTGACAGATTTGGGTAAATGTTATTCTACTTCGATGGAGTTAAATTCCATCGTAGAATAATCTTATAATTAAGCTCTAATATGTTAGACGAGGTCGAGGATTTCTTGGCTAGTTTAAATATTTTGGCCCAGTTGTCTTCAGTTATATGATTTCCAAGTCTATATCCCATTTAGCTGTGTATGGGGGCAGGGTGTCCTTGGTGTTTTTGATTAGGAGTTTGCGGGAGAGCGACAATGTTCCTCTCGGTATGATCCCTCCATGGCATATCGTTTCAAATGTGGTAGGTGCTCTTAGCAGGTCAGCTTTGAAGGGGGAGGTATGTACAAAGTGGTGTAACTGTGCATATTTCAGCCAATTATTGTATTTGCCATGAGCTATACTGGTCAGTTTGTCTCTTTCTAAAAGCTTACCTGCCTCAGTAAAATTAAGTAACGGGATGGTATAGTCCCATTCAGTAAGCCTCTGGAATCCTTTGTCAAGGCCACCCACCATTTCCACATTTAGGACAATCGGGAACAGGGGAGACCTGCTAGTGGAGATATGTGGTCTGGTAGACGTTATATAGTACCAATTTTTAAATAAGTGTTTGTGGATATCTAGCTGTTTACATTGTGGTGGTCTTAAATCGTTTGGTACCCAGCACAACGCGTGTACTAGGGGCGCCCTGAGTATGTGTGAATCTAACGCGACCCATGCCTTACATTCCTGTTTCCCGTGCCAATCCAGTTTCTTTTGTAGTGTAACTGCTAAATAGTACTCCTCGGTTTTTGGTAGGCCTAGTCCCCCGTCAGCAGTTGATCTATACATTGTATTTCTATTCACTCTAGGTTTACACCTCCCCCATACGAATGAGTTGATACTGCTTTGGAATCAGTTTAAGTACCAGCGAGGCAGGTGCATAGGCAGTGTCTGTAGTATGTATGTAATCCTAGAGAGCGTGGTCATTTTTATGGCGTGAACTCGCCCCCACCATGATAACGGTTTGTTTGTCCATGTCTTGAGGTCACGCTGTGTGTTATTTAGTAAAGTAATGTAGTTTTTGGCGAAGAGTATTGTCTGTTTAGGAGCTAGGTAGATCCCTAGGTATTTGATGCAGTCTTTTCTTAATTTTAGTGGGCATATCTTTCATAGGGAGAGGAATTGGGAGTCCGGTAAAGTTACATTTAGGATTTCCGATTTCTGCTTGTTGAATAGGAAATTTGAATACTGTCCAAATCTATCTAGTTCTGTTAATATCTCTGGTATGGTCGTTAACGGTTAGGTGACTGAAAATAGTAAGTCATCGGCAAATGCCACCATTTTGTAGGACTGATTTCCAAATGACATACCCTTAATTCTCGGGTTTTTACGGACGTGGGAGGTGAGGACCTCCATCATCAATACAAACAAAATCGGTGATAGGGGGCAAACCTGGCGCGTGCCATTGTGTATGGGGAAAGTATCTGACAATGTGCCATTAACTTTAACTTTTGCATTTGGGCTTGAATATAGGCTAAAGATTCTATTGATTATTTTCGGGCCAAATCCAATATTCTTTAGGGTCTCTAGGAGGAATTGCCAGTCTGTCCTATCAAATGCCTTTTCGGCGTCTATGGCTATCAGCACTGATTCTATTTTATGGGTCTTAGCAAAGTCTATGAGAACCAAGGCCCTGAGTGTATTATCCCTGGCTTCTCGGCCAGGGACAAAACCCACCTGGTCAGTATGCACTATGTCGTTGAGAACAGAATTTATACGATTCGCTAATATTTTCCCTAATATCTTGAGGTCTGTGTTGAGCAGTGATATAGGTCGGTAACTACCCGGGTCTTCTTGCGGTTTGTCTGGTTTCAGGATTACGGATATGTGGGCTGCTAGCAAGTCTTTAGAGAGTTGGGTGCCTTCATCTAATAAGTTAAAAAGTTTTAATAGATGTGGAGCTAATGTGGGGCAATGTTCTTTGTAGTACTGATTGGTCAGTCTGTCAGGTCCTGGGCTCTTGCCTGTTGGGAGACTTTTAATAGCTTTCACAACTTCTGTCAGGGTTATGGATGTTTCCAAGTCAGTCATCTGTGTCTGCGTTAATTTGTTTAGGTCTGCTTCGGCTATGTATGTTATCATGTTTTGTGTGTGGTCTTGGTGGGTGTTTGTGGTTAGGTTGTATAAATGCTGATAACAGTTCCTAAAATGGGCGGCTATCGCTTTGCTGCCTATGATGCATTCTCCTTGCCTGGTTTTAAGCTTGTGAATATGTGTGAGGGTGTTTCTCTCTCTTAGGGTGTTAGCGAGGATTTTGCCTGGGCGGTTCCCTTTATAAAAATATTTTTTCCGCAGTTGCAGCGCTTTCCTTTGGGCGTCAGTGTATAGTAAAGTTCTGAGCTCTTTTCGGACGGTGGTTAGAGTTGTTAGTAGGGTTTTGTCAGAGGGGGATTGCTTATTTTGAGTCTCCAGGTCATTAAGTCTGCTAGTGAGCGTGTTTAATTGGGTGTTGTATTGTTTTTTAATATACGCTTTGTGTTTTATGCACTCCCCACGGATAACCGCTTTGTGTGCTTCCCATACATACAATGGGTGTGTTTCTAAATTTGAATTTAGATCAAAATACTCAACTAAAGCTTTCTCAAACTTTTGGGCTGGTGGTGGGTGGTGTAGGCGGTATGGGTCTAATCGCCATATGAACGGGTGAATTGGGGAGTCAGACCAATTTAATCCTAGTGAGACAATGGAGTGGTCTGACCATGCCGTTGGTGTTATGCCAGTGTCTGATAGCAGGGATAGGCTAGATTGGTCAAGGAACAGGTAGTCGATCCTTGAGTACATAGACCAAGGATATGAGAAGAAAGAGTATCCGCGTTGTGTAGGGAGTTGCACTACTAATATTAGTATTCTCCCATCTTTATCTGAAGTGGTATAGAGCAACTGAAAGGGAAGAGAGGTGTGGAAAAGGATGCCCACCCCGTTCTTTTTTTTTTCATGGGAATTAAAAAAACTGAGGGGGAATTTCTTGTTCGAGAATCTAGGTTCATTTGCCCGTGGGAAGTTGGTCTCCTGCACAAATATAATAGAGCCTTTTTGTTTAGCAAACCAATGTATCGCAACTGACCTTTTAGTGGGCGAATTTAAGCCTTTAGCGTTTTGGGAGATGATTGTTAGTGATCGAGGGATCATGTGTAGTGCTCATGGGGGTATCTGCTATTAGGTCTTCCAAACATGTCTTACCAAAAGGAGAAGTTGTCCGTGCCTGCCAAGATATATGAGTGTGGTGTTCTGTGGAGGGTCCTAGATGGCTGTGGAACGTGCTGAGAACATGACCTAAGGATAATGCAGGCCAGCGTGCCGATCCAGGTTTTGCAGAGAATCTAAAATATAACAACAAACATTGATAAAGATAGCATAACAAAATAAAGGTTACAACAATCAACATTCCTAACAATTGCAAAAGGGAATATAAAGGTGATTCCCTTTTCCTTACTTTAAGTTACTAAACTTGAAAAGGGGGGAGGAAGGTAGTAATCTAGGGTCACTACCGTTCCCCAAGTAGGGCTGGTGCTAGTGGGGTACCCCTCAGTTTATGAAAGGTCTGTCTATAGTAATATGTATTATACTGGGTACAATTTAGAAGGAAAGTGTGGTGTCCTCTTGTTTCTTGAATAATGCAAGAGAAGATTACTATAGTCCAGTGTCCAAGAGATAAGGTAAGCTTCTCGTTTGCATAGCTAAGTCACGCTGGGCATGTGAAGTTATTAGCTTTAGGCCTAGGTTGAAGAGAGTTAAAGTTTCTCATTTGTGATGCTAATCACACTGGGCATCAAAGTAGAGTTATTGGCCTTAGGCCCAGGTTAAAGAGAGTTAAATCTCAAGGAGGGTTTGTGGAGGGGGCCGGTGCCTGACGAGGAGCAGCAGGGTCAATTTTACGCTTCTTTGTAACAGTGTTCCATTTTTGTCTCTGCCGCTTTGGTGGACAAGGATCTGATGCTAAATCTCTTCCGTCGTGCTCCATAGCTTGGGGTATTTGTTTTGGTAGCGGAATGTTCAGCTGTGAACAGAAGGAGTCAAGATCTTCTAAGTCTTTGTAGGTGATTTCCTTATTGTCTTTGACTACTCTAATTGCGAAGGGGAAACCCCAACGATATGGGATTTGGTGGTCTTGTAGGTGAGTGGTTAGAAATTTGACATTCCGCCGCCTGGCGAGGGTAAGCGGGCTGAGATCTGCAAAGATTTGAATTGCGTCACCATTTTTATAGATTGGCGCCTTTTTCCTTGCTGCGTTTAGCAGCTTTTCTTTATCTTTGAAGTTGTGGCATCGTAGAATAATGTCCCTTGGTGGCGCTTTAGGTGAGGGTTTGGGTTTTAATGCCCTATGGACTCTGTCTAAGGAGATGTCTGCAGTCTCTTCGCTATCTAGGAGAAAGTTAAACAGGCCTTGCAAATATTGTTGGAACTCAGTGGTCAGGATTTTTTCAGATACCCCTCTAATTCGTAGATTTTGGTGTCGGCCCCGGTTGTCTAAGTCCTCTATTTGCATCTGCATTTGTCTTATCTCTTCTGTTTGATGTTGGAGCTGCATGGAGTGTAGGTTAATTGGTTCTGAGATTTCTTCCGCATGTTCCTCTAATTGAAGTACCCTGTTACCTAGGTCAGTGATTTCCTTTTTGACATCAGAGAGCCCCTCTTTTATAAGTAGGCTGACCTGAGTCATGAAAGATGCGAAATCCTCTTTAGTTGGCAGAAACTGTAAATCTGCTTTGGTTATGGGAATAAGAGGGTCTATTTGAATATTATCAACCTCCTCTTCCTGTGCGCTATCGTTGCTGTGTGGGGAGCTGGGTGTCATGTTTGTTTTAGCCTCCACAGTTTTAAAAAAAGAATTCAATTTTGTAGATGGTGTCACAGTAGCTTTGCTAGCTTTGTCCCCTTTAGGCAGGCGTTTGGACGCCATTACAGTTCAAAGTGTTCTTCTAGATATTCTTGTCAGTAGCTGGGGAGGTTGTTTTATGCGTTTCGGTATATTGCTGTGACTTTTAAGTTTACATATGTTGGAGGTTGATATCTCACCCTCTTGATCGCTTAATTAATTTAGCAAGTGTTTGGGTGTCAGAGCAGGCGAAACTGATGGGTTCGTTTATTATCTTACCGGGCCTTTGCACTTTAGACCCTTATTTCTACTGTGTGTATTATTGCCCTTAAGGTGTTGTAACAGAGCCAAAAGAAAAACAGCGGAAAGATCTCACCCCTCTGTTCTCTTAGTCTATTCGCCGGTCTGGATGTCCGTCCTGTTTAGAGGGGGCCTGTGCATGTAAGTCCGGTAGCTCCGTTCTGCTTTGTGGGCCTTTTATGCCCCAGTCGTTAGGGATGCTTGCGGTCGTTACCGCTCAGCGTAAAATTCGGGGCGCCTGTCTCGGTCTTATTTGAGGGGTATACTTATCTTCCTAGGAGGTCTTCCTTCTGCAGCGTGCGGGCTATTGAGTTAAGATGGCGCTCCTCCCTTCCACACTGTGCAGCTGCAGCCCGCGGCAGAGTCTCTGTGCGAGATCTATATTTTTTACATAAGGTGGGCAGTTTGGTTTGCACTGTGGCTTAAGGTGTGTGCGGGCACCATATTATGTCTTGCTGGATGCTGAGTACCCTTGTTTCTGAGCCCTTATGGGGAACTTCACTCGGAGCTTCACTAAGTTGCGGCCATGCTGGTCCCTGGCTCGGCTCCGCCCCCTGAAACCAATTTTAATCATCTCTTGTCTGTTAGAGACAGAGTAATGGACACTGAATCTATCTGGAAAACTAAAAAGGTGACCTTGTCTGAGGAATCACATAACTTTTTGGTAAATTGATCCTTCAACCATGTTTTTGAAGAAACAACACTAGTTGATTTGTGTGAGATTCTGCAGAATGTAAAGAATGAGCTAGTACCAAGATATCGTCCAAATAAGGAAACACTGCAATACCCCGTTCTCTGATTACAGAGAGTAGGGCATCGAGAACATTTGAAAGGATTCTTGGAGCTGTTGCTAGGCCAAATTGAAGAGCGACAAATTGGTAATGCTTGGCTAGAAAAGAGTATCTCAGAATAGATTTGAATAAAACCCCAGACCCTGTTCTTGAAACGGAACTGGTATGATTACCCCTGAAAGCGCCAGGTCTGAAAAACACTTCAGAAAAGCCTGAGCCTTTACTGGATTTGCTGGGATGCGTGAGAGAAAAAAATCTTCTCACAGGAGGTCTTACTCTGAATCCTATTCGGTACCCTTGAGAGACAATACTCTGAATCCATTGATTCTGGACAGAATCTGCCCAAATGTTTTGGAAGAATCTTAATCTGCCCCTTACCAGCTGAGCTGGAATGAGGGCCGCACCTTTATGCAGACTTTTTAAATGGTTTGGATTTACTCCAACTTGAAGGAGGTTTCCAATTGGAACAAGATTCTGTGGGGGAAGGATTAGGTTTCTGTTCCTTGTTTTGTCGAAAGGAACAAAAACGGTTAGAAGCTTTAGATTTACCCTTAGGTCTTTTATCCTGAGGCAAAAAAACTCCCTTCCCCCATTGACAGTTGAAATAATTGAATCCAACTGAGAACCAAATAACATATTACCTTGGAAGGAAAGAGATAGTAATATAGACTTAGATACCATGTCAGCATTCCAATATTTGAGCCACAAAGCTCTTCTAGCTAAAAACATAGATTTAACATCAATTTTGAGGATATAAAAAATGGCATCACAGATAAAATGATTAGCATGTTGAAGCAAGCGAACAATGCTAGACAAATCAGGATCCATTTCCTGTTGCACTAAACTTTCCATCCAAAAAGTTGATGCAGCTGCCATAGAAATGGCAGGTCTGAGAAGATAGCCAGAATATAAATAAGTTTTTCTTAGATAAGATTCAAGTTTCTTATCTAGAGGGTTTTTAAAAGAAGTACTATCTTCCATAGGAATAGTAGAACGTTTAGCAAGAGTAGAAATAGCCCCATCATATTTGGGGATCTTTTCCCAAAACTCCAATCTAACTGCTGGCAAAGGATACAATTTTTTTAAAACTTGAAGAAGGAATAAAAGAAGTACCAGGCCTATTCCATTCCTTAGAAATCATATGAGAAATAGTATCAGGAACTCGAAAAACCTCTGAAATAACCACAGGAGGTTTATAAACAGAATTTAAACGTTTACTAGTTTTAATATCAAGAGGACTAGTTTCCTCAATATCCAATGTAATCAACACCTCTTTTAACAAGGAACGAATATACTCCATTTTAAATAAATAAGTAGATTTGTCAATGTCAATATCGGAGGAAGGATCTTCTGAATCAGATAGATCCTCATCAGAGGAGGATAATTCAGTATGCTGTTGGTCATTTGAAATCTCATCAACTTTATGAGAAGTTTTAAAAGACCTTTTTACGTTTATTAGAAGGCGGGATGGCAGACAAAGCTTTCTGAATCGCAACAGCAATAAAATATTTTATATTCACAGGTATATCATGTACATTAGATGTTGAAGGAACAACAGGCATTGTACTATTACTGATGGACACATTCTCTGCATGTAAAAGCTTATCATGACAACTATTACATACCACAGCTGGAGATATAATCTCCACAAATTTACAACAGATACACTTAGCTTTGGTAGAACTGTTATCATGCAGCAGGGTTTCAACAGTGGTTTCCGAGACAGGATCAGATTGAGACATCTTGCAAATGTAAGAGAAAAAACAACATATAAAGCAAAATGATCAATTTCCTTATATGGCAGTTTCAGGAATGGGAAAAAATACAAACAGCATAGCCTTCTGACATAGAAAAAGGCAAGAGACATACAGGAATGGGGTTTTAAATAATGAAATTATTTGGCGCCAAGTATGACACACAACGCAATTGAAATGTTTTTGGTGTTAACAACAAGATGCAACCTTGTGCAAGGAATTTGGCATCAACTAAGATGCCGGAAATGACGAATTTGCGTCATTGGACGTACCTTCGCACCATAAAAATTATTGCACCAAGAATGACGCAATAAACTTTGTCATTTTGCGCCCTAGCGAGCCTAACTTTGCCAGCGAAATTTAATGAAAAAGTCAGGTAAGAAAAAATATTTTCCTAAACATATTTTTTCCCAAATATGAAACTGATAGTCTGCAAAAGGAAATATACATAAACCTGACTCATAGCTGAGAGTGTCTTAAGTAATAAAAACATACTTATCGAAAGACACCCATCCACATATAGCAGATAGCCAAACCAGTACTGAAACAGTTATCAGTAGAGGTAATGGAATATGAGAGTATATCATTGATCTGAATAAGGGAGGTAGGAGATGAATCTCTACGACCAATAACAGAGAACCTATGAAATAGATCTCCCGCGAGGAGAACATCAATAGGATTCAATAAGTGATACTCCCTTCACATCCCTCTGACATTCACTGTACTCTGAGAGGAATCGGGTTTCAAAATGCTGAGAAGCGCATATCAACATAGAAATCTTACAAAAACGTTACAAACTTACTTCACCACCTCCATAGGAGGCAAAGTTTGTAAAACTGAATTGTGGGTGTGGTGAAGGGTGTATTTATAGGCATTTTGAGGTTTGGGAAACTTTGCCCCTCCTGGTAGGATTGTATATCCCATACGTCACTAGCTCATGGACTCCTGCCAATTACATGAAAGAAAAGGCTAATGTCCGATATGGCAAGTCGGCTATGGTTTTGCAGGAGAATGGGAACGTTTTTAAAGACATATCTTATAGGCACAGCAGTGGTAAGGTTATTTGTGAGTAATGTTAATGACCATAATGTATAATGGAATCCAAATGACAAAAGATACAATTAAAAGTTAAAGTTACACGTGATAGCCTTTCCAGTAAACTTGTGACTAAAGTAAGTAGAAAATTTGCTAAATATATTCTACAAATTTATTTTGCATTATGTAAATTTCACAACATGAAACAAAATATTCTTTTAGAAACCAAGTTACTCATTTGTATCATACCTAATACACCAAGTTTGACTGCAAACATCAGTGATATTCCTATGGGGAAACCAATGACGTAGTATCCTATAGCATTCATAATGGCTCCAATCTTTTGTTTTCCTGCTCCTCTTAATATTCCACCACAAGTGCACTAGGGAAAAAAAAAATTTTTAGAACGGGAGCCCTTCAGCAGCAGTGAAGACCCTAAGTTATATACTGGACAGCAACGGAAACTATGTGAAGGAACTAGAGAGCTGTTATGTAGGTTGGATTTTAGCATGTTTGATGGACACTAGAACAGACGAACTCTACTCTGCACAATCCGGATCTTATTGTCTACAGTTTTCCATGGGGAACTTCCTTCTTCCTGTTTTCCTGGACTGCTGCCTCAAAATTGGGGTCATATAAAAACCATACTAGATACAGTCAGGAGGAAGTGAGCTTATACTATTTTTTGATCTGATCTTTTTATTCTCGATCTCCTTGTCCCTGCATAACTAACACAACTTAAGCAAGAGGTCTTTATAAGAGTACACTCAATATTTATTATGATCTGTCGGTCTGATTTATAGCACAACCCATCAACCACGCTTGCTTCTACCCAACTTTCACTTATACATCCAGACAACTCACCTTCTATTGCCCTTACTCCATATATCAGCTTATTTTTGGCTTAAAAACATTATTCATGAAACTGCAGATTCTTAATGTTTTTATTGGTTATCTAATATTTAGTATGCACTGTACTTCTGTAACATTGCATTATTAAACATTTCAGTAAAACAGTTATGTTGCTATTGCGTTAGATGTCTCAGTAGAACCTGTTATAAATGATTATGCTCCCCAATTAGGTTAGCTCCTAATATATTAGTACATAGTTATTATACATGAGAGTAAAGGCTGATAGAATGATTATGGTTTTTAAAATTAAGAAGAAGAGATTCTGGGTAATATGCATACAATTCTACCCTGCTATCATATTATTTATTTTGTATTGCAAATGTGAAAATGTGTTTGATTTCCCTGCAGGATATTCATATAGTTGAAAAAATTGTTTAGTACCGCTGTCTCTTATGGGACATAGTTCTCTCTTGTGACTCCTGGTTAACTGTTTACAAGTTAAGAGAATATTATGAGTTGTGTAATAATAGTTTTTTTCATGCCCTTCTACTAGTGATCTCTGATTTATAACACCCCCTCATAATTGTATTACTATGCTTTTAATTATTAACCCCTAGAGTGCCAAACAGAGAAGGGTATTTTACATAATCTACAGACTAATGGGGACACATTGCATGCTTGTTTCAGTAGATAAGAGGAAGACAAATATTTACTTAGATTGGAGAATCAACTTTTTAAGGCACAGTACTTTCTAAGTTAACACAAGCCACATTATTTTTCTTTAATCCCTTTAACCTAACAAACTGTGTCCTAAAGGGCACAATGCAAAATTAACAGGGTTTATTCCAGTGCTATTTTGATTATTTGAAGCAAATTAATTAGCACACATTTTTACCCTATGGATATTCATAGTTATTACCAAGCTGTCTGCAACCAGGACATTAAGTACTAATACTTGGGGACTACTTTGAATTTTCCCTCTGTGGCATATTCTAATATCTACAAGGTTTATGGGATGCTTATTCGAAGTATTGATAATTGTACATAGTACAGTGTATATAGTTTAATCATATAGTGAACGCACAATTCTTGTGGCAAACTCTATTGGCTTCCAATATGGATTAATTCATGGGTTGCATACTATCCATCTATGCTATCATTCTTCTCAGACATCTATTTAGCAAAAAGGAAATAGAATCTCTGTATATGCATATATTCTTCTCTAGCTAGTTTGTGAATGTCAGTTGTTCCTCGTAAGACTGATGCATTGATTGTGTACTCATCCAATGTTTTGAACTTTGCCTGTAATGTCTTTGTACAGTTAACCTCAAAAAAAAAAATGACCAAATTAAAAAGGTAGATCAAAATCCTTTTCCCTTTTAATTGCTGACCAATATGCCTAATCTTTTTTTTTTTTTTTTAACTAAGCAAAGTGAGCTTCTGTATCTCTGCTCAAGTTGCTGGGTACTATTAAAAATGGTGCACATGCCAGCCTTGGGCAGCTGTATCAAACATGGGAGAGTGTGATCTGCTTAGTTTCAAAGGGGCTGCCAGTAGTGCAGCTATAAAAATCGGCCTTGTATTACAAGTGTCAGTAAGGCCTTCAACTTACATTTACCCCTTATTCATACAAACATTCTTACTGTGTGATTAATAATAATTACCTTCCCTTAAAGATGTTATGGTACTGCCAGTGTCTGCAACCAATTATCCATTACAAATACAATGTAAGGCCATGTCAGCTTAGTAGCCTTCTATATGGCTTAAAGGGACATGAAACCAAAACATTTTCTATCACGATTCATATAGAGCATACAATTTTAAACAACTTTCTAATTTACTTTTATTATTTAAATTTGCTTCTTTCTCTTGTTATCCTTTGCTGAAATGTTGATCTAGAAAAGCTCAGGAGCAGCAAAGAACCTAGGTTCTAGCTCCGATTGGTGGCTGTAATATACACACACACATATATATATATATACACATAAACACACACATACATATATACATATACACACACAAACTGATTGTCATTGGCTCCCCCATGTGCTCAGTTAGAAACCAGTAGTGCTCCTTCAACAAATGATACCAAGAGAATAAAACAAATTATATACAGGGAGTGCAGAATTATTAGGCAAGTTGTATTTTTGAGGATTAATTTTATTATTGAACAACAACCATGTTCTCAATGAACCCAAAAAACTCATTAATATCAAAGCTGAATAGTTTTGGAAGTAGTTTTTAGTTTGTTTTTAGTTATAGCTATTTTAGGGGGATATCTGTGTGTGCAGGTGACTATTACTGTGCATAATTATTAGGCAACTTAACAAAAAACAAATATATACCCATTTCAATTATTTATTTTTACCAGTGAAACCAATATAACATCTCAACATTCACAAATATACATTTCTGACATTCAAAAACAAAACAAAAACAAATCAGTGACCAATATAGCCACCTTTCTTTGCAAGGACACTCAAAAGCCTGCCATCCATGGATTCTGTCAGTGTTTTGATCTGTTCACCATCAACATTGCGTGCAGCAGCAACCACAGCCTCCCAGACACTGTTCAGAGAGGTGTACTGTTTTCCCTCCTTGTAAATCTCACATTTGATGATGGACCACAGGTTCTCAATGGGGTTCAGATCAGGTGAACAAGGAGGCCATGTCATTAGATTTTCTTCGTTTATACCCTTTCTTGCCAGCCACGCTGTGGAGTACTTGGACGCGTGTGATGGAGCATTGTCCTGCATGAAAATCATGTTTTTCTTGAAGGATGCAGACTTCTTCCTGTACCACTGCTTGAAGAAGGTGTCTTCCAGAAACTGGCAGTAGGACTGGGAGTTGAGCTTGACTCCATCCTCAACCCGAAAAGGCCCCACAAGCTCATCGTTGATGATACCAGCCCAAACCAGTACTCCATCTCCACCTTGCTGGCGTCTGAGTCGGACTGGAGCTCTCTGCCCTTTACCAATCCAGCCACGGCCCATCCATCTGGCCCATCAAGACTCACTCTCATTTCATCAGTCCATAAAACCTTAGAAAAATCAGTCTTGAGATATTTCTTGGCCCAGTCTTGACGTTTCAGCTTGTGTGTCTTGTTCAGTGGTGGTCGTCTTTCAGCCTTTCTTACCTTGGCCATGTCTCTGAGTATTGCACACCTTGTGCTTTTGGGCACTCCAGTGATGTTGCAGCTCTGAAATATGGCCAAACTGGTGGCAAGTGGCATCTTGGCAGCTGCACGCTTGACTTTTCTCAGTTCATGGGCAGTTATTTTGCGCCTTGGTTTTTCCACACGCTTCTTGCGACCCTGTTGACTATTTTGAATGAAACGCTTGATTGTTCGATGATCACGCTTCAGAAGCTTTGCAATTTTAAGAGTGCTGCATCCTTCTGCAAGATATCTCACTATTTTTTACTTTTCTGAGCCTGTCAAGTCCTTCTTTTGACCCATTTTGCCAAAGGAAAGGAAGTTGCCTAATAATTATGCACACCTGATATAGGGTGTTGATGTCATTAGACCACACCCCTTCTCATTACAGAGATGCACATCACCTAATATGCTTAATTGGTAGTAGGCTTTCGAGCCTATACAGCTTGGAGTAAGACAACATGCATAAAGAGGATGATGTGGTCAAAATACTCATTTGCCTAATAATTCTGCACTCCCTGTAATAGAAGCAAATTAGAAGTTGTGTAAAATTGTATTCTCTACCAGAATCATGAAAGAATTTTTTGGGGGTTTCATGTCCCTTTAACTAACATTGTCTTCTTTATACACAGTTGGACATTTATTCAATACCAGGAAAGATGTGTCCCCTTTATTGCAAAGATATAAATAATTGTTGCTGAAAATATGCAGATTTTAGACCTTTTAAAACAAATATTTTCAGCCACACACAAAAAGTTTACCTTGTGAAAATAGAAAAAAAAAGACCTAAATAAATATCCGGCACAGATGTTTGTGGTTTAGAATAATAAGAGAAATATTGTGTGGGGGGATGGAAAAAGACTTCTGGGGTTCTATCATAAAAGTAGGAATTAGAGCGGTCTTGTGTTATTTGCGCACAGTCAAATTTATATAATTTGAATCTAATTCCCAAAAATAAATAGTTCCTTTAACATCCATTTTTTGTGAATTCAAATTCCAAAAGTAATACTTACAGCTAAGGCATCAAACATATGAAAGGGAGCAAAGATAAGCATAAGTTGTGCAACCAGGACAATGATCTCTCTGTAAAAATAAAAAAAGGAAATTTATTCTTACCTGATAAATTTGTTTCTTTTACGATACGATGAGTCCACAGATTTCATCCTTACTTGTGGGATATCGCCTCCTGGTCAGCAGGAGGAGGCAAAGAGCACCACAGCAGAGCTGTATATATAGCTCCTCCCTTTCCTCCCACTCCAGTCTTTCGACCGAAGTTAGGAAGAGAAAGGAAAAGCCAAGGTGCAGAGGTGACTGAAGTTTAACAAAAATAAAGACCTGTCTCATAAAAACAGGGTGGGCCGTGGACTCATCGTATCGTAAAAGAAACAAATTTATCAGGTAAGAATAAATTTCCTTTTCTTTAACAAGATACGATGAGTCCATGGATTTCATCCTTACTTGTGGGATACAATACCAAAGCTATAGTACACGGATGAAACGGGAGGGACAAGGCAGGGAACCTAAATGGAAGGCACCACTGCTTGAAGAACTTTCCTCCCAAAAACAGCCTCAGACAAGGCAAAAGTATTGAATTTGTAAAATTTGTAAAAAGTGTGAAGAGACAATCAAGTTGCAGCTTTGCAAAGCTGTTCAACAGAAGCATCATTTTTGAATGCCCATGAGGAAGCCACAGCTCTAGTGGAATGAGCCGTAATCTGTGCAGGAGGCTGCTGTCTCGCAGTCTCATATGCAAACCGAATAATACTCTTCAGCCAAAATGAAATAGAGGGAGCTGAAGCTTTCTGACCCCTACGCTTCCCAGAAAACACAATAAACAGGGAAGAAGATTGACGAAAATCCCTAGTGGCATGTAAATAAAACTTGAAAGCACGGACCACGTCCAAATTATGTAACAGCTGCTCCTTCTTAGAAGAAGGATTAGGACACAAGGAAGGAACAACAATTTCCTGATTAATATTCTTATTAGAAAAAACCTTAGGAAGGAAACCAGGTTTGGTGCGTAACACCACCTTATCAGAATGTAAAATAAAATAAGGAGAATCACATTGGAATGCCGAAAGCTCAGAAACTCTGCAAGCAGAAGAAATAGCAACCAAAAATAAAACTTTCCAAGATAACAACTTAATATCTATGGAATGCATAGGTTCAAACGGAACCCCTTGAAGAACATTAAGAACTAATTTCAAACTCCAAGGAGGAGCAATCGGTCTAAACACAGGCCTGATTCTAGTCAGAGCCTGACAAAAAGATTGAACATCTAGAACATCTGCCAGACGTTTGTGTAGCAAAATAGACAAAGCAGAAATCTGTCCCTTTAAGGAACTTGCTGACAACCCTTTCTCCAATCTTTCTTGGAGAAAAGACAAAATCCTGGGAATCCTAACCCTACTCCATGAGTAGCCCTTGGATTCGCACCAATAAAGATATTTACGCCATATCTTATAGGAAATCTTTCTAGTAACAGGCTTACGTACCTGAATCAAGGTATCAATGACCGAATCAGAGAACCCCCGCTTAGATAAAATCAAGCATTCAACTCCAAGCAGTGAGCTGCAGAGAAATTAGATTCGGATGATGGAAGGGTCCCTGAATGAGAAGGTCTTTCCTCAATGGAAGCTTCCATGGTGGCTGAGTTGACATGTCTGTTACGGTACCAACAGGATACCAAGGGTTAACACCAGATGAACAATGTCCTGCATAGGGAATCAGCAATTCACATCCCAGCCAGTTTTCAGGTTTAAAACAGAATGACATTTATTAAAGGCTAGATGCCTAGTATTTATACAGGTTTGACCCCAGATGGTGGGGGTTGAAAGACTGTTGTACATTACATGGAGGGAACACGCCCTTTGACATGATACAATAGAATACATTACTTTACTTAGGCAGATAGCAAGTTAAACATAAGACACAATGGAGTCCTTATCACCAACAGTTTGACTCTGGAGGTGATTAAACAATGGAATTCTTATCACTAACTAAATTATGGCTGGAGCCAGCAACTTGTATTTAGAAAATAAAGTTAACGCTTTCAGTCCTGACCGAAGGGTCCGTCACATAGCTCCCCCCTTGTGGAATACTCTGGCAGACCCGGCTTGACCCTTTGGCGGGTCAACCTGGGGATGACCGGACTAGGAGGTGGTAGGCATGTCAGTTTGCCAAGACAATCCATCTGTATTCCCGTTATGAGAGAGACTTCCTGTCCTTACAAACAAGGGTTCAACTTCCTCAGTGCCCAGACTAGGGCTAAACAGTCCTTCAAAATCCCATCAGCTTCTTTACGAGTTTTCTGTACCTGCTGTTTATAGGTATCCACAATCCCTTCATACTGACATAGGGTGCCCTTGAATTGCTGCACCTCACTATGAGCCAGCGTCAGCTTCTCCTCCAGTGTCGCTAAGTTTGTCTTTAATGTTTCATGTTCCACTCTCACACTGGTGTTTTATGCAGTCTGTCGGTGCAGCTTGTCTAGCAGAGATTCACGTTCTAAACGTGCTTTTTCCTCTGCACTCCTCTTCTCTCCCGCTAGCACTGTTACATGATTATTTAACGTGACCATTTCATCCTCTACGTGACTCTTCTCCTTCATCAGCGCATTGTAACGGGACTTCCACGTATCAATAGCGGATAGAGATTTACTGAGCTCAGCGTCCTGGGGCTTAGCAGCAGGTGGGTCAGTCTCTGCTGCATGGATCTGGGCACGGGTAGTCACAGGGTTAACATCAGCGGGACCCATAGGAGCGTAGGCAGAAACAAGGGGGGCCAAGTTATTTCCAAGGAGAACATCAGCGGGTAAATCCTTCATGACCCCCACATTCACAGGTCTAGCGCCCCCTCCCCAATCCAAATGTACCCTGGCAACAGGTAGGCGGAACACAGTGCCCCCTGCTACCCTCACAGCCACAGTGTCTCCAGTGTACTGTTTCTCAGACACCAAGTTCTTTCGAAGCAAGGTCATGGTAGCACCAGTATCCCGTAGACCACTGACCTCCTTCCCATTCACTTTAACCAGTTGCCGGTTATTCCGGTGGGCAGCTTGCACAAGGTCTGCCTCATGTAGGATGCCCCAGCATACTTGCGCCTCTACGTAGCGGGCCGCAGGCTGAGGGTTACGTGTGATTCCGCCGGCGGGTCTTCTCCAGGACTGTGCTTGGTTCGCTGCATTTAGGGGACACTCTGGTCTTTTGTGCCCTAGTTGCTTACATCCAAAGCACCGAATAGGCTGTGAGTAGCCCCGTGAATTGAACCGGGCTCTCTGAGGGTAGTTCATGGCCGGAGGCCGTGTGGTATAGCGGTGCGCCGGGGTTTGGTAACTGGCAGCAGCTGGGGTGACTGGGGGTCTGTACTCCACTCTAACAGGGGGCTTAGTGGTAGCAGTGTCCAGTTTGCGGGCATCCGTATACTCATCTGCCAGGCGAGCAGCTTCATGCAGGGTGGAGGGTTTACGGTCCCGAACCTACTCTCTAACTCCTGCTGATAACTTGTCAGAGCAATGTTCCAACAGGAATAGCTGCAGCACCTCTTCCCCAGATACTGCTTGGCACCCCGCCATCCAATGAGATGCTGTGCGGTGCACCTTACATGTCCACTCAACGTAGGAATCACCAGCCAATTTAACAGTGTCTCTGAACCGTCTCCGGTATGCCTCCGGTGTAACCGCATACCTGGAGAGCAGAGCCTCTTTTACAGTATTATAATCCCCGACTTCCTCATCTGGAATGGCCCGAAAAGCCTCACTGGCCCGGCCGGATAATTTTCCGGACAATATCGTGACCCAGTCCTCTGCGGGTACCTTGTGTAGTGCACATTGCCTCTCAAAATCCGCAAGGTACCCATCAATCTCTCCTTCTGTTTCCAGGAAGTTTTTAAAAGCTGCAAAATTTACTTTTCCCTTTTCCACTCAGGTTGCTGTGACTTGGGCTGCTGCAGCGCCACTTTGGCGAAGTAGGTTGGCCTCCACAGCTGCTATGACCCGGTCGATAATTTCCGCAGATGGGTTGGGGCCATAATGTGCCAGTCTTATTTTAACCGCCCGATCAAAGCTTGCTTCTTCAGGGGTTCTGTCTGCTATGCTGGGCCCATTGGTTCCTTCTGTCCCTGGTACTCTTTCCATCTTAGTCAGTATTGTAATAATCCCCCTCTTCCTGAGGTTACTGGCTTGTGTAGTTGCTCTTCTGGGCGATAAGGTTCATTCCGTCGCTTGCCACCAATTGTTACGGTACCAACAGGATACCAAGGGTTAACACCAGATGAACAATGTCCTGCATAGGGAATCAGCAATTCACAACCCAGCCAGTTTTCAGGTTTAAAACAGAATGACATTTATTAAAGGCTAGATGCCTAGTATTTATACAGGTTTGACCCCAGATGGGGGGGGGTTGAAAGACTGTTGTACATTACATGGAGGGAACACGCCCTTTGACATGATACAATAGAATACATTACTTTACTTAGGCAGATAGCAAGTTAAACATAAGACACAATGGAGTCCTTATCACCAACAGTCTGACTCTGGAGGTGATTAAACAATGGAATTCTTATCACTAACTAAATTATGGCTGGAGCCAGCAACTTGTATTTAGAAAATAAAGTTAACGCTTTCAGTCCTGACCGAAGGGTCCGTCACAATGTCCACCAGATTGGCATACCAAGTCCTGCGAGGCCACGCAGGAGCGATGAGGATCACCGAAACCCTCTGCTGTTTGACTCAAGCAATCACCCGGGGAAGGAGAACAAATGGAGGGAACACATAAACTAGGCTGAATGACCAAGGCACTGCCAAGGCATCTATCAGCATGGCCTGGGGATCCCTGGACCTGGACACGTATCTCGGAAGCTTGGCATTCTGACGAGATGCCCTGAGATCCAACTCCGGCCTGCCCCATCTGAGAATCAGGTTGGAAAAAACCTCCGGATGGAGTTCCCATTCCCCCGGATGAAACGTCTGTCTGCCCAGAAAATCCGCCTCCCAGTTTTCCACACCTGGGATGTGGATTGCAGACAGATAACAAGAGTGAGCCTCCGCCCACTGAATTATCTTGGTTACTTCTGTCAGCGCTAAGGAACTCCTTGTTCCTCCCTGATGAATGATGTAAGCTACAGGTGTAATGTTGTCCGACTGGAATCTGATGAATTTGGTCGAAGCCAACTGAGACCAAGCCTGAAGCGCATTGAATATTGCTCTCAACTCTAGGATATTGATGGGAAATAGAGACTCCGATCGAGTCCATACACCCTGAGCCCTCAGGGAGTTCCAGACTGCTCCCCATCCCATCAGGCTGGCATCCGTTGTCACTATCACCCATGAGGGTCTGCGGAAGCATGTCCCCTGGGACAGATGATCCAGCGACAACCACCATAGAAGAGAGTCCCTTGTCTCCTGATCTAGATCTATTTGAGGAGACAAATTTGTATAATCTCCATTCCACTGCCTGAGCATGCTCAGTTGCAGAGGTCTGAGATGAAAACGAGCAAACAGAATGATGTCCATTGCTGCTACCATGAATCCAATTGCCTCCATGCACTGAGCCACTGACGGCCGAGGATTGGACTGAAGGGTTCGGCATGTATTCAGAATCTTTAACTTTCTGACTTCCGTCAAAAAGATCTTCATGGATAGAGTCGATTAGAGTTCCCAAGAAAGGAACCCTTGTCTGTGGAACTAGTGAACTCTTTTCCAGATTCACCTTCCACCCGTGAGTCCTTAGAAAGGACAGAACAATGTCGGTATGAGACTTTGTTAGCTGATAAGATGACGATTGGATCATAATATTGTCCAGATAAGGCACCACCGCAATACCCTGTGGGCTTAGAAATGCCAACAGAGACCCCAGAACCTTTGTGAAAAATCTGGGTGCCGAGGCCAGACCGAAAGGCAGAGCCACGAACTGAAAATGTCTGTCCGGAAGACAAACCTCAGGAACTTGTGATGATCCCTGTGGATAGGAACATGAAGATATGCATCCTTTAAATTCACAGTAGTCATAAATTGACCCTCCTGGATCAATGGAAGAATGGTACAAATAGCTTCCATCTTGAAAGATGGAACTCTGAGAAACTTGTTTAGACTCTTGAGATCTAAAATATGTCTAAAAAGTCCCACATTTTTGGGAACTATAAACAAATTTGAATAAAATCCCTATCCCTGTTCCGGAATCGGAACGGGACAAATTACTCCTATGGAGGAGAGGTCTCTTACACAGTGTAAGAACGCCTCTCTCTTTATCTGGTCTACAGACAATCGAGAAAGAAGAAACCTTCCTCTAGGGAAAGAATTTCTGAATTCCAGCTGGTATCCCTGAGACACTATTTCTAACGCCCAGGGATCCTGAACATCTCGTATCCAAGCATGGATGAAGAAAGACAATCTGCCCCCTACCAGATCTGACCCCGGACCGGGGACCAATCCTTCATGCTGATTTGGGAGCAGCAGAAGGCTTTGGTTTGCAAATAGATGCCTTCCAGTTTAGAAGAAGAGAAAGGGGGGTTCCCTTAAAATTTTGAAAGGCAGCAAAATTTAGCGATCTGCAGAGAAGCCAAAATTAGCAAACTCATAAGTTTTAATCCTATCCTGGAGTTATCCATAGGACTTTCCAACTGAAAAAGTACAGCTCTAGCGACGCCAAGAAAGTACACAGCAGAAAGAGGTTGGAAACCCTTTCTGAATCTTTGAAAGAAGCAACTACCTCCTTAGGAAGTATCAAGGCTTGACTTTTTTTTTTTTTAATTGACTCTCCATACTAGAAAATAGTCGGAGTCCTCCACCTGTGAATAAAACACAGAATGCAAGAAAAAATGACACTGCAATAGCATGTGGGAATTGAACATACAAACACACCAGCTTGCAAGTCCCCAAACTAACAAAGTACACCATGTGGGCCCAAATATGTTGTGGATACTGTAGGAATGTGGTAAAATGAACATTGTCAACATACTCCCCAATAGTAATATCTTTAAGAAGAGAAGGTCTAAGAAAAAGGTGGAAAACACCTAATTTTTTTTTTTTAAATAAACTTCTTATTTCTGATGTGCAGAAAACAATCCAATTAAGACATTAACATTGCTGTTAATACATATCGCTAAAAACATGAACCAGGCGATGTCATGTGCCATAATTCCATATGAAATATAAAAGGAACAGCAGAGTACTACATGCGGCCCTAAAGATCCTAGATCCACAATAGTGAGAAGAAAAGTGGTATGGATTAACCGGAGTCAATAGACCCCGAAGAGCAAAAGCTGTAGAAGGGGATCAATTTGACACTCAAAAAGCGGTACTGTTTCTTTAAATATTAAAGTACCGTATATAACATCCTCAGACACAAAGGATGAGCGAAATCAAGAAAGCTGAAAATATTATGATAACCATAACATAGGTTAGCCTTCATAAAGCAAAACTATAGCTACTGTTCCTTTAAATGATAAAAACCACATCACTTTTTTATGTGCGTGCTGTCTCATAAGTTGCTAACTGGCACTTCATTAATATGTATGCACGGATTAGAGCAACTACCTTCCTGGTCTACTGGACCTCGGCTAATATACTGAGGTGACTAAGCGACCAAAGTTCGTTAGGAAGACCGAAATTTTTATTAGAAAAAGGGCATCAGAACAGCAGAACACATTCCTGAAAACTTTCCTCCCATTGTACTGGAGAAAAGTATAACAGACAGACTTGACAGTATTAAAATGTGTGTGAACACTAGCAGCCCAACCTCTCCCTCCGGCTCAATTACACTCTGAATCTAAAGTTGTTAAGTGCGTAACTGAAATGAGGGAGATCGCCACTACAGAGCTCCGCCCTTCGTGGGCGTACCTGCACCTCATCCCCCGGCACACCTGATTGAAAGTGCCTAGAAAGGGAGAAAGAGCCCATCCAACGGATGTAAGATAACTCCGCCCATCGTCTGCGTACCCGCACTTCATCCCCCGGCACTCAGATTGAATGTGCCTGTAAAGGGGAAAGAGCCCATCCTGCGGCGGGAAGACAACTCCGCCCATCATGGGCGTACCTGCATTTCATCCCCTGGCACTCCAATTGAATGTGCCTTGTATAGGGGAAAGTATACCACTCCGCCCATCGTGGGCGTCACCTAACTCGAACTCCCGGTCGCCATTATTGACATCGGGAGAAAATATCAAACCATAAGTCGAGTATCCGCACAGTAGTTCTTAACACCAGTGCGAGAGAAGAAACACACACGGCAGTTTTCTTAATCAGTGGGCCACTTACAATTTATGTAACAGTTGTACTGAACTGGACTGCAATGGCTGCTTGCTACTGAGGGAGTTCTCCCTGTAATGAAGCCACTGTCACTGACGGTGCCCTCTCCCCTTGTGAGGAGCCCCTACAAGTATGGCCCATTCACTAACAGTCGCCAGGGAAAAAAGCTCTTCACAGACAGAGCTCCGGAGTCCCCTAGAAGTGCAGAACACCCCACTGTCCCGTAGAGAAATAAAGTCTGCACTTACCTTTTATGCTGCCCGACAACATGACAGCCACAACAGGGTTCAGAGGTCCATTGGGTCCCTCCTGTAGTCCTGCAAAAAGATGAAGCCTGAGTTAAATGCAGCTTAGGCCATCACCGAAAGGGTAGCATCACAGTATGGGAGGCGCAGTGAGAATTATGTCCCACAAGTTCCCATTGCTTTAAAGCCACCAAATGCTTCTCTCTTTACTGAAGAGACTGATCTGGTCTAGGCTACACCCTAGCACAAAGTAGCACTCAGCGGCACCACTTTAAAAATAATAAACTCTTGATTGAAGAATCTAAAAACTAACACCTCACTTTACCTCTTCCTATCACTAACACAGGCAAAGAGAATGACTGGAATGGGAGGGAAGGGTAGAGCTATATATACAGCTCTGCTGTGGTGCTCTTTGCCTCCTCCTGCTGACCAGGAGGCGATATCCCACAAGTAAGGATGAAATCCGTTGTCTCATCGTATCTTGTAAAAGAAATACAATAAGGCAAATATACCAGGTTATGTAGTATACTTTATGGTAGATCTATGCATACAATGAGTGGATAGTATTGGGGTGAACTGCATCACACATCCATAGTTGGAGAAAACAGGTGATATGAGTGGGGCAGCTTATACAGGATACCAAAAATGCAGTCACCAAAGAAATTAGATCTTACATAGGCAGAGATACTAAAAACTGAAAGAGAGGGGTTTGATTAAACACACTTTCCAATTTACTTCTAGTATCTCATTTGCTTCATTCTCTTTCTATCCTTTATTGAAAATACCTAAGTAAGCTCAGGAGCAGCAAAACAATACTGGGAGCTAGCTACTGATTGGTGGCTTGTCTGGTGTGGTCAGCTAGCTCCCAGTAGTGCAATGCTTCTCCTTCAACAAAGGATACAAAAAAACAAAACAAATTTGATAATAGACACAAATTGGAAAGTTTTTTTTGTTTGTTTTATTAAATTGTATCTGAATCATGAAAATAGCAGCTGCTTCTGAAATTCCTGTCAGTGAAGGGGCTGTCAGTTATATTGTAAGGTTAATATTTGCTGTAGTGTAGGCATTACCCTCAGTGCCTTCTGCCCCTAGATGTAGCTTCAACCTGCACTGGACGTAGGTACTTACAGAACACTGTACGCTGGACAAAGTACTGCATGATGTAGTGCCTACATCCATATAGCGCAAGTAGTTAAAGAGTGCATAATAGAAAGACAATGTAATAGCACTTACGTAGATTTTTAATCTGACAAATTAAATTTTTTGTCCCCGTTTGTCAGCCCCCCAGGTGAAAGTGAGTAGCCAATCACAGAACAGTATACATATACACATGTTCAGTAGGAGCCGGTTCCTCAGAAACTGAGCAAAATTTGATAATAGAAGTAAATTTAAAATTCTCTTATAACTGCATGCTTTTTATGAATCACAAAAGTTTAAATTTGACTTTAGTGTCCCTTTAGTGTAATATAAAATGTTTAATTACCTGTATTATACATTGCAGAATTGATCTCCCATACATATGTTACTAATTGGCCTCAGTAGAAGTGATAAGATAATGCAAATGGATAGTGGCAAGCCTTGTCTACACCAGTAAAAAGCCCAGGCTGGCTCCTCTAATTAATGAAAGTAGTGGCTGGAGTTTGGCAATTAAAAAAACAAAAAGCAGCAAATGTGGTTCCTCACACTTAGCTAGATGGAACACTACTTATAACACTCAAAATATGGTCCTCAAAGTATCCTTCAAATTTACACATTGCCTTCCCCCCCAACGTTTACTCCAGGAGTCACAAGTTAATATGAAGTTTATGTAACTGACACTCAGGCAACCTCAATTTGGGTCTGGAAGAGGAGAACTACAAAACTCATACAGATGCAGGGTGCAGAGTAGGCCTGTGCATTTGGATAATTCGTTATGATCCGAATGTGGAAGGTGGCGGCTACTTGCAGCATTTGGCTATTTTCGAACCTACATTTATTCTTGCGAGAGAGAAACACAGAAAGATCTGGATTTGTACAGATCTTAGTGTGTTTTACTTTCACAAGAATAAATGTGGTTCATAAAAATAGCCAAATGCCGCGAACAGCCACCTTCTTCCGCATTTGGATCACAACGAATTATCTGAATGCACAGGCACTAGGGCAGACTAAGTGGAACAAGCCACAAATACAACAATTTTGAAAAACTGATTCTCATGTAAGTTTAAATGGATAATTTAAAAATAGTAAAATGTCATATTTATAATAAGAATAATAAAAAAGACAATGTAATAGCATTGTCTGAATTTCAAATGATTTTTTTTCTGAAAAATTTCAAAATTTGTTTAATTTTCTTTCCCCCTGGATCATGTGACTGTCGTTAGCCAATCACAAAATGCATTTATGCATATACTGTGAATTCTTGCACACGCTCAGTAAAAGCTGGTGCTGCAGCAAGTATGCTTATAAAAAGATCTGAGCTAGGATTTACTACCACTAAAAATAAATTGGACTTTTACTGATCACTTAGTAAAAAAAAAATAAAGTGCTAAACTCAATCTGTCTTTGCCGCGGCTCCTCCTCATTAAAGTCAGTGCGTCAGGCTGCCCACGGCACAGCGCTCTTTACCAATAAGGTGATGTTTCCACCTCTAAACCAATAGCTGTGCTAGCATACAGAGCACTGTCAGATGACTAGCAAGGCTATTACTTTAAAGGTGGTAACGTCACCTCGGAAAAAAAAAAAAAGTGCTAAGCTCTCTACTCTCAAAGTGATCAATTAAAGTCCAGTTTATTTTTAGTGGATTCACCATCATTTTAAGAACATTTTGATAATGGAAGTGAATTGGAATGTCTTTTTTTTTTTTTTTTTTTAATTGTGTGTTCTATCTGAATCATGACATTTTAATTGTGACTTTAGTGTTCCTTTAACTGGCTATTTTTCTTCCTTTAACTGGCTATTATTCTTCCATTTATAAACAGATGAACATTAGGTGGTACTCAACAACTCTTACACAATCTTACTGCTTTGTAGGCCTATGAATCTGCAAACTGCTAAGCGGGACTGATCTTTGTAGAAAATTGGATTAATTATGTGAATAACTTTTAGTGTGAATTGTAAGTATTTACTTTCCAGTGACATAGGTCAGTAAACCAATTCTCAGATTGTAGCAAATAAATATATATATATATAGAGCGAAACCATTTTACTAACCTGTCAGATGTAAAGATATAAGCAATCACATCTTTCAGTCCAGCCAAAGAGATTGCAGTTAGTAGAGCAACAAACACTGTGAGACAAGAAGACTGGCATTAATGTTTGCATTAACTTGTGCATGATTTATGAATCATGACATATGTTTTAGCATATAACAGTACAAGAACAGATGTTCTGGATTATACAAAAAAAATGATACTTTGTTAAAGCAAATTCTTTTTATTTTCTAACAATCACAAATAATCAGCTAGATTACGAGTTTTGCGTTATGAGTAAAAAAAGCAGCGTTAAGGCAGATAACACTGCTTTTTCACTACCGCTGCTATTACGAGTCTTGTAGGTACAGCTGTTTCGCACACTTTTTTGGCCGTACTACAAATTAACTTATGCAATTTTCGTAAAGTCTTTTTTCAATGGGACTTCCATAGCGCCGGTATTACAAGCTTTTTTTGGAGGCCAGCCTATCCCGCAAGATTCGTAACGTATTCTAAAGTCAGTAGTTATGAGTTTTATGCTACAAAGCTGTAGCATACAACTCTTAACTAAAGTGCTAAAAAGTACCCTGACACCCATAAACTACCTATTAACCCCTAAACCAAGGCCCTCCAGCATCGCAAACACTAAAATAAAATTATTAACCCCTAATCTGCCGCTCCGGACATCGTCGCCACTATAATAAACATTTTAACCCCTAAACCGCCACACTTCTGCATCGCAAACACTAGTTAAATATTATTAACCCCTAATTTGCCGTCCCTAACATTGCCGTCACTATACTACATTTATTAACCCCTAATCTGCCGCCCCCAACGTCGCTGCCACTATACTAAATTTATTAACCCCTAAACCTAAGTCTAACCCTAACACTTCCTAACTCAAATATAATTAAAAGAAATCTAAATAAAACCTACTATTAATAACTAAATAATTCCTATTTAAAATGAAATACTAAACTGTAAAATAAACCCTAAGCTAGCTACAATATAACGAATAGTTACATTGTAGCTATTTTACGGCTAGATTTGGAGTTTTGTCGGTAACGACCCGAAAAACTAACGCCAGCTTTTTTCTGGCCGCACCATAAAAATAACTCTGGTATTGAGAGTCCACATAAAGGCTGCGTTAGGCTCCAAAAAAGGAGCGTAGAGCATTTTTAACGCAGCTTCAACTCTCGATACCAGAGTTGCTTACGCAAGCGGCCAGCCTCAAAAACGTGCTCGTGCACGATCCCCCCATAGGAAACAATGGAGCTGTTTGAGCTGAAAAAAACCAAACACCTGCAAAAAAGCCGCGTTCAGCTCCTAACGCAGCCCCATTGTTTGCTATGCGGAAACACTTCCTACGTCTGCACCTAACACCCTAACATGTACCCCGAGTCTAAACACCCCTAACCTTACACTTATTAACCCCTAATCTGCCGCCCCCGCTATCGCTGACCCCTGCATATTATTATTAACCCCTAATCTGCCGCTCTGTAAACCGCCGCTACTTACATTATCCCTATGTACCCCTAATCTGCTGCCCTAACATCGCCGACCCCTATATTATATTTATTAACCCCTAATCTGCCCCCCACAACGTCGCCTCCACCTGCCTACACTTATTAACCCCTAATCTGCCGACCGGACCTGAGCGCTACTATAATAAAGTTATTAACCCCTAATCCGCCTCACTAACCCTATAATAAATAGTATTAACCCCTAATCTGCCCTCCCTAACATCGCCAACACCTAACTTCAGTTATTAACCCCTAATCTGCCGACTGGAGCTCACGCTATTCTAATAAATGTATTAACCCCTAAAGCTAAGTCTAACCCTAACACTAACACCCCCCTAAGTTAAATATAATTTACATCTAACGAAATTAATTAACTCTTATTAAATAAATTATTCCTATTTAAAGATAAATACTTACCTGTAAAATAAATCCTAATATAGCTACAATATAAATTATAATTATATTATAGCTATTTTAGTATTTATATTTATTTTACAGGTAACTTTGTATTTAGTTTAACCAGGTACAATAGCTATTAAATAGTTAAGAACTATTTAATAGCTAAAATAGTTAAAATAATTACAAAATTACCTGTAAAATAAATCCTAACCTAAGTTACAATTAAACCTAACACTACACTATCAATAAATTAATTAAATAAACTACCTACAATTACCTACAATTAACCTAACACTACACTATCAATAAATTAATTAAATACAATTCCTACAAATAAATACAATTAAATAAACTAGCTAAAGTACAAAAAATAAAAAAGAACTAAGTTACAAAAAATAAAAAAATATTTACAAACATAAGAAAAATATTACAACAATTTTAAACTAATTACACCTACTCTAAGCCCCCTAATAAAATAACAAAGCCCCCCAAAATAAAAAAATGCCCTACCCTATTCTAAATTACTAAAGTTCAAAGCTCTTTAACCTTACCAGCCCTGAACAGGGCCCTTTGCGGGGCATGCCCCAAAGAATTCAGCTCTTTTGCCTGTAAAAAAAAACATACAATCCCCCCCCCAACATTACAACCCACCACCCACATACCCCTAATCTAACCCAAACCCCCCTTAAATAAACCTAACACTAAGCCCCTGAAGATCTTCCTACCTTATCTTCACCCTGCCAGGTTCACCGATCCGTCCTGAAGAGCTCCTCCGATGTCCTGATCCAAGCCCAAGCGGGGGGCTGACGAGGTCCATGATCCGGCTGAAGTCTTCATCCAAGCGGGAGCTGAAGAGGTCCATGATCCGGCTGAAGTCTTCATCCAAGCGGGAGCTGAAGAGGTCCATGATCCGGATGAAGTCTTCATCCAAGCGGGAGCTGAAGAGGTCCATGATCCGGATGAAGTCTTCTATCAACGGCATCTTCAATCTTCTTTCTTCCGGATCCATCTTGCAGACCTCCGACGCGGAACATCCTCTTCTCCCGACGCCTACTAGCCGAATGACGGTTCCTTTAAGGGACGTCATCCAAGATGGCGTCCCTCGAATTCCGATTGGCTGATAGGATTCTATCAGCCAATCGGAATTAAGGTAGGAATATTCTGATTGGCTGATGGAATCAGCCAATCAGAATCAAGTTCAATCCGATTGGCTGATCCAATCAGCCAATCAGATTGAGCTCGCATTCTATTGGCTGTTCCGATCAGCCAATAGAATGCGAGCTCAATCTGATTGGCTGATTGGATCAGCCAATCGGATTGAACTTGATTCTGATTGGCTGATTCCATCAGCCAATCAGAATATTCCTACCTTAATTCCGATTGGCTGATAGAATCCTATCAGCCAATCGGAATTTGAGGGACGCCATCTTGGATGACGTCCCTTAAAGGAACAGTCATTTGGCTAGTAGGCATCGGGAGAAGAGGATGTTCCGCGTCGGAGGTCTGCAAGATGGATCCGGAAGAAAGAAGATTGAAGATGCCGTTGATAGAAGACTTCATCCGGATCATGGACCTCTTCCGCTCCCGCTTGGATGAAGACTTCAGCCGGATCATGGACCTCTTCAGCCCCCCGCTTGGGCTTGGATCAGGACATCGGAGGAGCTCTTCAGGACGGATCGGTGAACCTGGCAGGGTGAAGATAAGGTAGGAAGATCTTCAGGGGCTTAGTGTTAGGTTTATTTAAGGGGGGTTTGGGTTAGATTAGGGGTATGTGGGTGGTGGGTTGTAATGTTGGGGGGAGGATTGTATGTCTTTTTTTACAGGCAAAAGAGCTGAATTCTTTGGGGCATGCCCCGCAAAGGGCCCTGTTCAGGGCTGGTAAGGTTAAAGAGCTTTGAACTTTAGTAATTTAGAATAGGGTAGGGCATTTTTTTATTTTGGGGGGCTTTGTTATTTTATTAGGGGGCTTAGAGTAGGTGTAATTAGTTTAAAATTGTTGTAATATTTTTCTTATGTTTGTAAATATTTTTTTATTTTTTGTAACTTAGTTCTTTTTTATTTTTTGTACTTTAGCTAGTTTATTTAATTGTATTTATTTGTAGGAATTGTATTTAATTAATTTATTGATAGTGTAGTGTTAGGTTAATTGTAGGTAATTGTAGGTAGTTTATTTAATTAATTTATTGATAGTGTAGTGTTAGGTTTAATTGTAACTTAGGTTAGGATTTATTTTACAGGTAATTTTGTAATTATTTTAACTATTTTAGCTATTAAATAGTTCTTAACTATTTAATAGCTATTGTACCTGGTTAAAATAAATACAAAGTTACCTGTAAAATAAATATAAATCCTAAAATAGCTATAATATAATTACAATTTATATTGTAGCTATATTAGGATTTATTTTACAGGTAAGTATTTATCTTTAAATAGGAATAATTTATTTAATAAGAGTTAATTAATTTCGTTAGATGTAAATTATATTTAACTTAGGGGGGTGTTAGTGTTAGGGTTAGACTTAGCTTTAGGGGTTAATACATTTATTAGAATAGCGGTGAGCTCCAGTCGGCAGATTAGGGGTTAATAAGTGTAGGCAGGTGGAGGAGACGTTGAGGGGGGCAGATTAGGGGTTAATAAATATAATATAGGGGTCGGCGGTGTTAGGGGCAGCAGTTTAGGGGTACATAAGGATAACGTAGGTGGCGGCGCTTTGCGGTCGGCAGATTAGGGGTTAATTATTGTAGGTAGCTGGCTGCGACGTTGTGGGGGGCAGATTAGGGGTTAATAAATATAATATAGGGGTCGGCGGTGTTAGGGGCAGCAGATTAGGGGTACATAAGGATAACGTAGGTGGCGGCGCTTTGCGGTCGGCAGATTAGGGGTTAATAAGTGTAGGTAGGTGGAGGCGACGTTGTGGGGGGCAGGTTAGGGGTTAATAAATATAATACAGGGGTCGGCGGTGTTAGGGGCAGCAGATTAGGGGTACATAAGGATAACGTAGGTGGCGGTCGGCAGATTAGGGGTTAAAAAAAATTATTCGAGTGTCGGCGATGTGGGGGGACCTCGGTTTAGGGGTACATAGGTAGTTTATGGGTGTTAGTGTACTTTAGAGTACAGTAGTTAAGAGCTTTATAAACCGGCGTTAGCCCAGAAAGCTCTTAACTACTGACTTTTTTCCTGCGGCTGGAGTTTTGTCGTTAGATGTCTAACGCTCACTTCAGAAACGACTCTAAATACCGGAGTTAGAAAGATCCCATTGAAAAGATAGGATACGCAATTGACGTAATGGGATCTGCGTTATGGAAAAGTCGCGGCTGAAAAGTGAGCGTTAGACCCTATTTTGAGTGACTCCAAATACCGGCGGTAGCCTAAAACCAGCATTAGGAGCCTCTAACACTGGTTTTCACGGCTAACGCCAAACTCCAAATCTAGGCCTTAGGGTTTATTTTTATTTTACAGGCAAGTTTGTATTTATTTTAACTAGGTAAACTAGTTAGTAAATCGTTATTAACTATTTACTAGCTACCTAGTTAAAATAAATACAAATTTACCTGTAAAATAAAACCTAACCTGTCTTACACTAACACCTAACCTTACACTACAATTAAATAAATTACCTAAATTAAATACAAATAACTAAATTCAATACAAATACCTAAATTAAATACAAATACCTAAATTACAAAAAAATCAAACACTAAATTACACAAAATAAAAAACAAATTACAAGATATTTAAACTAATCTGATTGGAACAGCCAATAGAATGCGAGCTCAATCCTATTTGCTGATTGGATCAGCCAATAGGATTGAAGTTCAATCCTATTGGCTGATTGTATCAGCCAATAGAATTTTTTCAACCTTAATCTAAGGGACGCCATCTTGGATGATGTCACTTAAAGGAACCTTCATTCGTCGGGAGTCGTTGGAAGAAGAGGATGCTCCACGCTGGATGTCTTGAAGATGGACCCGCCCCGCCCCGGATGGATGAAGATAGAAGATGCTGTTTGGATGAAGACTTCTGCCCGTCTGGAGGACCATTTCTGCTGGCTTCTAGGAGGACTTCGGCCCGCTTGGATGAAGTCTTCTGCCGGCTTCGATGAGGACTTCTGCCGCTTCGTTGAGGACGGATGTCGGCTCTTTAGAAACTGTAAGTGGATCTACGGGGGTTAGTGTTAGGCTTTTTTAAGGGTTTATTGGGTGGGTTTTAGTTTTAGATTAGGGACTTTGGGCAGCAATAGAGATAAATGCCCTTTTAAGGGCAATGCCCATCCAAATGCCCTTTTCAGGGCAATGGGGAGCTTAGCTGAATTCTTTGGGGCAATGCCCCGCAAAAGGCTCTTTTAAGGACTATTGGTAGTTTAGTTTAGACTAGGGTTTTTTTTTATTTTGGGGGGCTTTTTTATTTTGATAGGGCTATTAGATTAGGTGTAATTAGTTTAAATATCTTATAATTTGTTTTTTATTTTGCGTAATTTAGTGTTGTTTTTTTGTGTAATTTAGGTATTTGTATTTAATTTAGGTATTTGTATTGAATTTAGTTAATTGTATTCAATTTAGGTAATTTATTTAATTGTAGTGTAAGGTTAGGTGTTAGTGTAAGACAGGTTAGGTTTTATTTTACAGGTAAATTTGTATTTATTTTAGCTAGCTAGTTAGTAAATAGTTAATAACTATTTAGTAACTATTCTACCTAGTTAAAATAAATACAAACTTGCCTGTAAAATAAAAATAAACCCTAAGCTAGATACAATGTAACTATTAGTTATATTGTAGCTAGCTTAGGTTTTTTTTATAGGTAAGTATTTACTTTTAAATAGGAATTATTTAGGTAATAATAGTAATTTTTATTTAGATTTATTTTAATTATATTTAAGTTAGGGGGTGTTAGGGTTAGACTTAGGTTTAGGGGTTAATACATTTAGTATAGTGGCCGAGACGTTAGGGCGGTAGATTAGGGGTTAATAAATGTAGGTAGGTGGTGGCGATGTAGGGGCGGCAGATTAAGGGTTAATAATATTTAACTAGTGTTTGCAATGCGGGAGTGTGGCGGTTTAGGGGTTAATATATTTATTATGTTGGTGGCGGCAGATTAGGGGTTAATAAGTGTAGGTAGGTTGCGGTGACATTGGGAGCGGGTGATTAGGGGTTAATAAATATAAAGTAGGTGTCGGCGATGTTGGGGGAAGCAGATTAGGGGTTAATATGTTTATTATAGTGGCGGCGATGTCCAGAGTGGCAGATTAGGGGTTAATAAGTATAATGTAGATGTCAGCGATGTCGGGGGCGGCAGATTAGGGGTTAATAAGTGTAAGGTTAGGGGTGTTTAGACTCAGGGTTCATGTTAGGGTGTTAGGAATCTGTTGGCGCTCTACAAATAACCGTTAATAATAATAATAATAATAATAGGTGTAAACATAAAATTTGTTTCCTCATAGGAATCAATGGGGCTGCGTTACTGAGCTTTACGCTGCTTTATTGCAGGTGTTAGACTTTTTTTTCAGCCGGCTCTCCCTATTGATGTCTATGGGGAAATCGGGCATAAGCACGTATAACCAGCTCACAGCTGACTTAAGCAGTGCTGGTATTGGAGTGCGGTATGGAGCACAATTTCGCTCTACACTCACTTCTTGTCTTTTAACGGCAGGTTTATGAAAACCTGTAATACCAGCGCTGTAGGGAAGTGAGCAGTGACAATAACGTGCAAGTTAGCATTGCACCCCTCTTACCGCAAAACTTGTAATCTAGCCGAATATTTCTAAGCAACGACAAGTTTAAATATGAAGACAGAAAAAAATAATCACCCAGCTGCAGAATCATCCATCCTACAATACTCAAAGGGACCATGAGAAAAAGACGATAAAATAAGATCAGAGCAGTCGTGGACAACTGGCAGTGTGAGGGCTACAAAGTTTACAGTTTCACATGAGGCCCCCCCATGTGTCTTTTCTGAAGCAGCAAGAGATACTTTTTTTTTAGCTACAAACATATATATATCCCCACTTTTACCTCAGAAAACACCTGTACTGTCTTTTTAATCCTATTTCCCTCCTGATCCCATAAACAGTAGGGAATAAAACATATTTGCAAGGGCTCTAAAAATAAAAAGAAGCTGAGTCACTGTGCTAGACAGGATTTGAGGGATGCAATAGAACAAACTTGTTGCCTATCATTGTATATTGAAGTTACAAAAAATGTTCTTTCAGTAACAGATTTTTTAAGAAGCGCATACCGTTCAGACTGGTTACTTCTTTATATACAATAAAGACACTGCATACAGGTAAGACCAGTGCAACAGACATGTTTTATTCTGTTCAGGATCATCAGACATGACCCAATATCCTAAACATCCACTCCCTCTGTAATTAGCCTAATACCCTAACTATGGGCCCCACCATCCAGTATTAAACCTATTCCATATCACCTGAACTCATAACCATTAACCCTATAACGCACATTCTACTCCCATCACAATTAGCACTATGACATGACCCTAGTTCACTGCACTACCCTCATACAGCAATTGTATTAGTTCTAAACACAAAACTCTTCTATTAAACTTAAAATGGACATGAAACCCAAATATTTTCTTTCATGATTCAGATAGAGCATATAATTTAAAACAACTTTCCAAATTACTTCTAGTATCTAATTTGTTTTGTTCTCTTGGTATCCTTTAATGAGAAGGATAACTATGTATGCTCAGGAGCTAGCTGCTTTTTGGTGGCCTTTTGTCATTAGTTTACTGATGTGTTTAGCTAGTTCCCAGTAATTCATTGCTGCACTTTCAATAAAGGGTACCAAGAGAATGAAGCAAAAGGGATAATAGAGGTAAGCTGAAAAGCTGTTTAAAATTACAAGTTCTATCCGAATCAGGAAAGTACATTTTTGGGTTTCATGTCCCTTTAACCACAATTTACTCTGACCATCTAATCATTATTAACCCTAACCTCTTGATACTACATTTAATCCAAATTACAGAGATCCCAAACTATTAAAAAGGACAGTAAACACCTTGTAATTACAAGCCATTTCTATTTTGTTGCTATAGAATAACATATCAGCAAAGTCAACGTTTTAAAAACTAATTTACATCCTTTTTACTGCAATTGTTTATCATTACCCAAACTCCACCCACTATTTGCCTTATTTGGAGGAGCCAATCTGAGCTTTAGTCCACAGACAACAAGGCTAGCTACTGTCATAAAGTAAATTGTTTTGCAGTCATTTTCTGATAAAGCCAATTAGGGACAGATATGTAGCAGAGTTAAGCATGAGAAGCAGCAGGTGCATTTCAAGTTCAGACAGTTAGAAATTGCTCAATTTTTAGAGCTAAAATGACATGAAATGGAGCAAAATAAATAGTGAAAGTTGTTTAATTATGTATAACTAAACATTTTATAAAAAGTTCAAGGTGTTTACTGTCTCTTTAACAGAGACACACAAACGCTATTAAACATTACAGAACCTACCAACTGTTATAAGCACTCACTCCAAATAGCTATTAACCCTATACCACAAGGGCCCTCTACAGCAATTGGCCATACTGCCTGAACTGCCACCAAAATATTTCCAGCAGTCTGAGCCTACTGCCACTATTGATGCTATAACACTGCCCTTTACCAATCATGTTAACTCTACACTGATATTTCTTTAGCATCAAAAGTGCCCCCCAATATGACAAGCCCAAATATTAACTAAATGCATCAAAAACAATCCCCCACTATTTTACACCCCTCCCTAGCAACAATCAATAACATTCTAGATATTAAAGGGACAGTTTACTCAAAAATTGTCTCCCCTTTAATTTGTTCCTAATGATCCACTTTACCTGCTGGAGTGTATTAAATTGTTTGCAAGTAGCTCCTTTACCCTTATATTGGCATTTGAAACAGTTGATTTAGCATGTGGTATCCCCACCTATTCTGAAAGTTTGTGGCCGCGCGTACCAGCTATAGATAAGCTTTGTAAATGGTGGTTAGTAAACTGATTTGTGGCAGTTTGCAGCAATATGCCCCACTGAGTACAGACCATGAGGGTTAAGTTTATTGAGATCAGTAATCTCATTTCAGTTGTGTACAGTATTGTAAGGTATACACAAGGTGGAGCCTGCCCAATTACTAAGCATAGCATACCTTAATGGGTTGGTGGTTTCTCTGAACCACCATGTCTATCACGCCTGGTCATACCCACGATGATTTGGAAGTACTGCTATTTCAGTTTTGTTGAATTTCTCCGTATGATTTGTTATGTTGCCTTTACTTTATTTATTTTATTTTATGTATTTTGGTGATGGGAGTATGTATTAGTTTTAATGTAATTTTGGCAAAATATTGGATGTGTTTTCTTTTTTTCAACAGTTTTTTTGTCCTGATGGAGGCTTCTATGTAAGCCGAAACGTCGACTTACGACTTTACTATGTTATTGCTTTGAACAATAAACGAAATTCTATTTGCTGTTATGCAATTTACACAAATCCTGAGAGTGCCCTCCCTTTCTGAGTTCTTATCTACATTTACAAAGAGGATTGCACCCAGGTCCGGTATCAATTACCAAAGTTGGTGTGCTGGAACACGTGCTATTGGAGTTATATATATATATATATATATATATACTGTATATATACACACACATACATACATACATACACACACACACATATATATATATATATATATATATACAAACACACACACAGATACATACACATAAACACACACACATACATATATATATATGTTACGGTACCAATAGGATACCAAGGGTTAACACCAGATGAACAATGTCTTGCATACAGAACCAGCAATTCACAACCCCAATCGGTTCCCCCTCAAACATGAGACCAAGCTCCACATTTCAGGTTTCAAAACAGAATGTCATTTATTAAAAGGCTATGCCTAGTATTTATGCAGGTCTGACCCCCCAGATGGGGGTTGAAAAGAATCTTATACATTAGATGGCGGGAACACGCCTTTTGACATGATACAATAGAATTATTTACTTAAACACTTTAAACACAAGACACTCTTGGCTCTTCTTATCACTTAGGCGTTTTCTCTCTAAGGGTGATCAAACAATGGCAGGCTTATCACTAACTAGATTATAGCTGGAGCCAGAAACTTGTATTAGAAAACAGAGTTAACACTTTCAGTCCTGACCAAAGGGTCTGTCACATAGCTCCCCCCTTGTGGAACACTCCGGCAGACCCGGCTTGACCCTTTGGCGGGTCAACTTGGGGATGACCGGACTAGGAGGTGGTAGGCATGTCAGTTTGCCGGGACAATCCATCTGCATTTCCGTTTAGCTTACCGGGCCGGTAGCTGATGGTGAAGTTATAGGGCTGGAGGGCTAAACTCCACCTCAGCAATCTACCATTGTCTCCTGAGACCCGGTTAAGCCAGACTAAGGGGTTGTGGTCCGTTATGAGGGAAAATTCCTGTCCGTATAGATAAGGGTTCAACTTCTTCAGCGCCCAGACCAGGGCTAAACATTCCTTCTCTACTGCCGCATAACTTACTTCCCGGGGTAACAACTTTCGGCTTAGGTATGCGACAGGATGCTCTCCTCCATCTTCCCCGACTTGGCTCAGTACAGCCCCCAGTCCATACATGGAAGCATCTGTATGAATGAGAAAACGTTTGTTAGGGACTGGGGCAGCCAAGACAGGGGCATTAACAAGGGCCTGCTTCAGTGCCTGAAACGCGACTTCACAAGCTGGAGACCACAGGACCTGTTTGGGGAGGTTCTTTTTAGTCAGGTCAGTCAGGGGCTTGGCGATAGTACTGTAGTTCGGGACAAAACGTCGGTAATACCCGGCCGTCCCCAGGAAGGCTAGGACTTGGGTCTTGGTGATAGGTGTGGGCCAGTTAGCCACAGCCTCTACCTTGGCTGGCTCCGGTCTCTGGCTCCCACACCCCACTCGGTGCCCCAAGTACTGTACTTCAGCCATACCTAGATGGCACTTGTCCGGTTTCAAGGTCAGGCCAGCGGCCCGAATCTTGTCCAGAACCATCCCTACATGGGTAAGGTGTTCTTCCCAGGACTCACTGTAAACCGCAATGTCGTCCAGGTATGCACAAGCAAATTCCTGGAAGCCATCAAGGAGTCTATCCACCATACGCTGGAAGGTAGCCGGGGCATTCTTCATCCCAAAGGGCATGACCTTAAACTGGTACAGGCCGAATGGGGTGACGAAGGCCGACTTGGGGATAGCATCCTCGGCCAGGGGAATCTGCCAGTAGCCTTTACACAGGTCTATGGTTCTCAGATAGCGTCCCCTAGCAATACGGTCTAGTAGTTCGTCTACCCGGGGCATCGGGTAGGCGTCAGTGGTGGTCCTCTCGTTGAGCCGCCTGTAGTCCACACAGAACCGGGTGGTTCCATCTTTCTTAGGTACCAGGACTACAGGTGAAGCCCAAGGACTATCGGAGGGCTCGATCACTCCCAGCCGAGCCATCTCCTGTATCTCCTTCCGCATTCCTTCTCGGACTGCTTCGGGTATACGGTAGGGAGGCTGTCGCAGGGGATTCTGTCCAGGAGTCTCTACCTTATGTACAGCTAGGGTAGTGTAGCCGGGCTCTTGGGAGAACATCGCCTGCTTCTCCCACAGGAGCTGTCTTGCCTGTACCCTCTCGGTGGGGTTTAACCGGTCCCCTAGCTGCACAAGACTAGTGAGGTCAGTCTGGGGGTCCTTCTCTAATAAGTCGGGTAGGGGTAAATTCTCTGGGTCGTCTGCAGCAGGGGCACATACTGCAGCTACATCCTCTGGCCTCTCCTGATACTCCTTCAGCATGTTCACATGAAAGGATCGCTGGATCCTCTCATCTGCACAGCTGGCTATAATATAGGTAGTATCACACACCTGAGATAACACTTTATACGGGCCCTGCCAAGATGCTTGCATCTTGTTGGCCTTCACAGGCTTGAGCACCAAAACCTTCTGTCCAACCTGGAAGACCCGCTGCCGGGCACCCTGATCGTACCACCCCTTCTGTCTTCCCTGGGCCACCTGGAGATTCTCTCTTGCCATCTGAGACAGTTTCTCCATGCGGTCCCGGAGTTCCAGAACATATGGCACGATGGGGGTTCCCATCCCAGTGTCCTCTAATGAGATCCAGGGGGCCGCGGACCCTTCTCCCATAGAGTAACTCAAAGGGAGAGAACCCAGTAGATTCCTGGGGCACCTCTCTGTACGCAAATAGCAGATGAGGCAGGAATTGTTCCCAGTCTCAGCACGTATCCGTGAAGGTCCTCAGCATCTGCTTGAGGGTGCCATTAAAGCGCTCGCAGAGACCGTTAGTCTGGGGGTGATAAGGCGAACTGAGCAACGGTTTAATGCCGCACACCTTCCACAGCTGCTGGGTGAGCACCGCGGTAAACTGGGTCCCCTGATCAGAAAGAATCTCCTTAGGGAACCCGACCCTAGTAAAAACCTTAACTAGGGCATCAGCGACTGTCTCTGCCTCTATATTCGACAGTGCTACTGCCTCTGGGTAACGAGTGGCATAGTCCACCACAGTGAGAATATACTTCTTACCTGATGGACTAGCCCTGGCCAGTGGACCCACAATGTCAACGGCTATGCGGGAAAAGGGTTCCCCAATGACAGGCATAGACATAAGCCTAGCTTTGGGGTGGTCCCCCCGCTTACCCACCCATTGACAGGTGTCACACGTACTACAATATACCCGCACATCTCGGTTAAAATTGGGCCAGAAGAAATTCTGGGTGATCCTATGAGCGGTGCGGCGGGACCCTAGATTTCCAGCTAATGGTACATTGTGCCCAATCCGCAGAATCTCTTGCCGGTATTTCGCAGGCACCACCAGCTGCCGATTCTGTGGAGGGGCAGTACTTTTCTGGGTAGGTTTGGGGATTCTATATAGCCTATCCCCCACCCACTCATAACGTTCCCCGTCTACCCCCTCTTCCCCAGCATCGGCCCTAGCCCTGTATTTCTGAAGGGTCGGATCCTCCCGGGTTTCCCTCCCGTACGTCTCTGGGGTATCCCAACTTAAGGGGGTCTGGTCAAGGGTATAAGTCGGGGAAGAGAGTCTTACCTGGGTCTCAGCAGCAGGTGGGTCGGTCTCGGTGGCATGGGCCTGGGCACGGGTAGTCACCGGGTTAACATCAACGGGACCCATGGGAGCGTAGGCCGAAACAAGGGGGGCCAAGTCATTTCCAAGGAGAACATCAGCTGGTAAATCCTTCATGACCCCCACATTCACATGTCTAGCGCCCACTCCCCAATCCAAATGTACCCGGGCAACAGGTAGGCGGAACACAGTGCCCCCTGCCACCCTCACAGCCACAGTGTCTCCAGTGTGCTGGTTCTCGGACACCAAGTTCTTTTGGAGCAAGGTCATGGTAGCACCAGTATCCCGTAGACCACTGACCTCCTTCCCATTTACTTTAACCAGTTGCCGGTGCTGTTGCCGGTTATCCCGATGGACAGCTTGTACGGGGTCTGCTTCATGTAGGATGCCCCAACACTCTTGATCCTCTACGCAGTGGGCAGCAGGCTGAGGGTTACGTGGGATCCCGCCGGCGGGTCTCCTCCAGGACTGTGCTTGGTTTGCTGTGTTGAGGGGACACTCCGATCTCTTGTGCCCTAGTTGCTTACATCCAAAGCACCGGATAGGCTGTGAGCAATCCCGTGAGGTGAACCGGGTGACCGGAGGCTGGGTGGCATAGCGGTGTGCCGGGGGTTGGTAACTGGCAGTTGCTGGGGTGACTGGAGGTCTGTACTCCACTCTAGCAGGGGGCTTAGTGGTAGCAGTGTCCAGTTTGCGGGCATCCGTATACTCATCTGCCAGGCGAGCAGCTTCATGCAGGGTGGAGGGTTTATGGTCCCGAACCCACTCTCTAACCCCTGCGGATAACTTGTCAAAGCAATGTTCCAACAGGAATAGCTGCAGCACCTCTTCCCCAGACACTGCTTGGCACCCCGCCATCCAGTGAGATGCTGTGCGGTGCACCTTACATGCCCACTCAACGTAGGAATCACCAGCCAATTTAACAGTGTCTCTGAACCGCCTCCGGTATGCCTCCGGTGTAACCGCATACCTGGAGAGCAGAGCCTCTTTCACAGTATTATAATCCCAGACTTCCTCATCTGGAATGGCCCGAAAAGCCTCACTGACCCGGCCGGATAATTTTCCAGACAATATTGTGACCCAGTCCTCTGCGGGTACCTGGTGTAGTGCACATTGCCTCTCAAAATCCGCAAGGTACCCATCAATCTCTCCTTCTGTTTCCAGGAAGTTTTTAAAAGCGGTAAAATGCACCTTTCTTTTTTCCACTGGGGTTGCGGTGACCTGGGCTGCTGCAGCGTCGCTTTGGCGGAGTAGATTGGCCTCCACAGCTGCTATAACCCGGTCGATAATGTCCGCAGATGGGTTGGGGCCATAATGTGCCAGTCTTATTTTAACCGCCCGATCAAAGCTTGCTTCTTCAGGGGTTCTGTCTGCTACGCTGGGCCCATTGGTTCCTTCATGCCCTGGTACTCCGTCCATCTCGGTCAGTCTTGCAATAATCTCCCTCTTCCTGAGGTTACTGGTTTGTTGGCCCTGTTGCTCTAGCAGGCCTTTAAGAGTAGCTCTTTTCAGCCTTTCATATGGTATTCCCATTCGGTCTGGATGTGTAGTTGCTCCTCTGGGCGATAAGGATTCTCCCGTCGCTTGCCACCAATTGTTACGGTACCAATAGGATACCAAGGGTTAACACCAGATGAACAATGTCTTGCATACAGAACCAGCAATTCACAACCCCAATCGGTTCCCCCTCAAACATGAGACCAAGCTCCACATTTCAGGTTTCAAAACAGAATGTCATTTATTAAAAGGCTATGCCTAGTATTTATGCAGGTCTGACCCCCCAGATGGGGGTTGAAAAGAATCTTATACATTAGATGGCGGGAACACGCCTTTTGACATGATACAATAGAATTATTTACTTAAACACTTTAAACACAAGACACTCTTGGCTCTTCTTATCACTTAGGCGTTTTCTCTCTAAGGGTGATCAAACAATGGCAACACTTAACACTTTCAGTCCTGGCCAAAGGGTCTGTCACAATATATATATACATATATATATATATATATATATATATATATACTGTACATACACATATACACATATACACACACATACACACACTAGCCTTGATCTTTTCCGGTATTTTTCAGTCAGCTCAGTGGCCAGCTTAGGGGGGCCAGAGAAATGTTTAAAGGGGCACTGGCCCCTGTGGGCCCCTATGTAGAACCGCCCCTGTATGCTTGTGTGAGTGTGTATATGTATGCTTGTGTGAGTGTGTATGCTTGTGTATATGTATGCTTGTGTGTATATATGTATGCTTGTGTGTGTATATATATGTATGCTTGTGTGTGTGTACATGCATGTGTGTATATGTATGCTTATGTATATATGTATGCTTGTGCATGTCTGTATATGTATGCTTGTGGGAGTGTGTATATGTATACTTGTGTATGTGTGTGTATATGTATGCTTGTGTGTGTGTGTGTGTATATGTATGCTTGTGTGTTTGTGTGTGTATATGTATGCTTGTGTATATATGTATGCTTGTGCATGTGTGTATATGTATGCTTGTGTGAGTGTGTATATATATGCTTGTGTGTATATGTATGCGTGTGTGAGTATGAGTGAGAGTGTGTGTATATATGTATGCGTGTGTGTAAGTGCATGTGTGTATATGTATGCTTGTAAGCGTGTACGTGCATGTGTGTATATGTATGCTTGTGTGTGTGTGTATGTGCATGTGTGTATATGTATGATTATGCATGTGTGTATATGTATGCTTGTGTGTGTGTACGTGTGTATATGTATGCTTGTGTGTGTACGTGCATGTGTGTATATGTATGATTGTGTATATATGTATGCTTGTGTGAGTGTGTATATGTATGCTTATGTGTGTGTATATATATGTATGCTTGTGTGTACATGCATGTGTGTATATGTATGCTTGTGTATATATGTATGCTTGTGCATGTGTGAATATGTATGCTTGTGTGAGTGTGTATGCTTGTGTATATATATGCATGTGTATATGTATGCATGTGTATATGTATGCTTGTGTGTATATATGTATGCTTGTGTGTGTGTATATATGTATGCTTGTTTGTGTGTACGTGCATGTGTGTATATGTATGCTACTATGCTTATGTATATATGTATGCTTGTGCATGTCTGTATATGTATGCTAGTGCGAGTGTGTATATGTATACTTGTGTATGTGTGTGTATATTTATGTGTGTATGTATGCTTGTGTGTGTATGTGTGTATATGTATGCTTGTGTGTGTATGTGCATGTGTGTATATGTATGCTTGTGTGTGTATGTGCATGTGTGTATATGTATGCTTGTGTATATATGTATGCTTGTGCATGTGTGTATATGTATGCTTGTGTGAGTGTGTATATGTATGCTTATGTGTGTGTACATGTGTATATGTGTGTGTATATATATGTATGCTTGTGTGTGTGTACATGCATGTGTGTATATGTATGCTTGTGTATATATGTATGCTTGTGCATGTGTGTATATGTATGCTTGTGTGTTTGTGTGTGTATATGTATGCTTGTGTATATATGTATGCTTGTGCATGTGTGTGTATATGTATGCTTGTGTGAGTGTGTATATATATGCTTGTGTGTATATGTATGCGTGTGTGAGTATGAGTGAGAGTGTGTGTGTATATATGTATGCGTGTGTGTACGTGCATGTGTGTATATGTATGCTTGTAAGCGTGTACGTGCATGTGTGTATATGTATGCGTGTGTGTGTGTGTATGTACATGTGTGTATATGCTTGTAAGCGTGTACGTGCATGTGTGTATATGTATGCTTGTGTGTGTGTGTATGTGCATGTGTGTATATGTATGCTTGTGTGAGTGGGTATGTGTATGTGTGTATATGTATGATTATGCATGTGTGTATATGTGTGCTTGTGTGTGTACGTGCATGTGTGTATATGTATGCTTGTGTATATATGTATGCTTGTGTGAGTGTGTATATGTATGCTTATGTGTGTGTATATATGTATGCTTGTGTGTGTACATGCATGTGTGTGTATGTATGCTTGTGTATATATGTATGCTTGTGCATGTGTGAATATGTATGCTTGTGTGAGTGTGTATGTTTGTGTATATGTATGCTTGTGTATATGTATGCTTGTGTGTATATATGTATGCTTGTGTGTGTGTGTATATATGTATGCTTGTTTGTGTGTACGTGCATGTGTGTATATGTATGCTTATGTATATATGTATGCTTGTGCATGTCTGTATATGTATGCTTGTGCGAGTGTGTATATGTATACTTGTGTATGTGTTTGTATATTTATGCGTGTGTGTGTATGTATGCTTGTGTGTGTATGTGTATATATGTATGCTTGTGTGTGTATGTGCATGTGTGTATATGTATGCTTGTGTGTGTATGTGCATGTGTGTATATGTATGCTTATGTATATATGTATGCTTGTGCATGTCTGTATATGTATGCTTGTGTGAGTGTGTATATGTATACTTGTGTATGTGTGTGTATATGTATGCTTGTGTGTGTGTGTATGTATGCTTGTGTGTGTATGTGTGTATATGTATGCTTGTGTGTTTGTGTGTGTATATGTATGCTTGTGTATATATGTATGCTTGTGCATGTGTGTATATGTATGCTTGTGTGAGTGTGTATATATATGCTTTTGTGTATATGTATGCGTGTGTGAGTATGAGTGAGAGTGTGTGTGTATATATGTATGCGTGTGTGTAAGTGCATGTGTGTATATGTATGCTTGTAAGCGTGTACGTGCATGTGTGTATATGTATGCTTGTGTGTGTGTGTGTATGTGCATGTGTGTATATGTATGATTATGCATGTGTGTATATGTATGCTTGTGTGTGTGTACGTGTGTATATGTATGCTTGTGTGTGTACGTGCATGTGTTATATGTATGATTGTGTATATATGTATGCTTGTGTGAGTGTGTATATGTATGCTTATGTGTGTGTATATATATGTATGCTTGTGTGTGTGTACATGCATGTGTGTATATGTATGCTTGTGTATATATGCATGCTTGTGCATGTGTGAATATGTATGCTTGTGTGAGTGTGTATATGTATGCTTGTGTGAGTGTGTATGCTTGTGTATATATATGCTTGTGTATATGTATGCTTGTGTGTATATATGTATGCTTGTGTGTCTGTATATATGTATGCTTGTTTGTGTGTACGTGCATGTGTGTATATGTATGCTTATGTATATATGTATGCTTGTGCATGTCTGTATATATATGCTTGTGCGAGTGTGTATATGTATACTTGTGTATGTGTGTGTATATTTATGTGTGTATGTATGCTTGTGTGTGTATGTGTGTATATGTATGCTTGTGTGTGTATGTGCATGTGTGTATATGTATGCTTGTGTGTGTATGTGCATGTGTGTATATGTATGCTTGTGTATATATGTATGCTTGTGCATGTGTGTATATGTATGCTTGTGTGAGTGTGTATATGTATGCTTATGTGTGTGTACATGTGTATATGTATGCTTGTGTGTGTATGTGCATGTGTGTATATGTATGCTTGTGTATATATGTATGCTTGTGTTAGTGTGTATATGTATGCTTATGTGTGTGTATATATGTATGCTTGTGTGAGTGTGTATGCTTCTGTATATGTATGCTTGTGTATATGTATGCTTGTGTGTATATATGTATGCTTGTGTGTGTGTGTATATATGTATGCTTGTTTGTGTGTACGTGCATGTGTGTATATGTATGCTTATGTATATATGTATGCTTGTGCATGTCTGTATATGTATGCTTGTGCGAGTGTGTATATGTATACTTGTGTATGTGTGTGTATATTTATGCGTGTGTGTGTATATGTATGCTTGTGTGTTTGTGTGTGCATATATATGCTTGTGTATATATGTATGCTTGTGCATGTGTGTATATGTATGCTTGTGTGAGTGTGTATATATATATATGCTTGTGTGTATATGTATGCGTGTGTGAGTATGAGTGAGAGTGTGTGTGTATATATGTATGCGTGTGTGTACGTGCATGTGTGTATATGTATGCTTGTAAGCGTGTACGTGCATGTGTGTATATGTATGCGTGTGTGTGTGTATGTGCATGTGTGTATATGCTTGTAAGCGTGTACGTGCATGTGTGTATATGTATGCTTGTGTGTGTGTGCATGTGCATGTGTGTATATGTATGCTTGTGTGAGTGGGTATGTGTATGTGTGTATATGTATGATTATGCATGTGTGTATATGTATGCTTGTGTGTGTGTACGTGTGTATATGTATACTTGTGTGTGTACATGCATGTGTGTATATGTATGCTTGTGTGAGTGTGTATATGTATGCTTGTGTGTATATATGTATGCTTGTGTGTGTATATATATGTATGCTTGTTTGTGTGTACATGCATGTGTGTATATGTATGCTTGTGCATGTGTGAATATGTATGCTTGTGTGAGTGTGTATATGTATGCTTGTGTGAGTGTGTATGTTTGTGTATATGTATGCTTGTGTATATGTATGCTTGTGTGTATATATGTATGCTTGTGTGTGTGTGTATATATGTATGCTTGTTTGTGTGTACGTGCATGTGTGTATATGTATGCTTATGTATATATGTATGCTTGTGCATGTCTGTATATGTATTCTTGTGCGAGTGTGTATATGTATACTTGTGTATGTGTGTGTATATTTATGCGTGTGTGTGTATGTATGCTTGTGTGTATATGTATGCTTGTGTGAGTGTGTATATGTATGCTTATGTGTGTGTACATGTGTATATGTATGCTTGTGTGTGTATGTGCATGTGTGTATATGTATGCTTGTGTATATATGTATGCTTGTGTGAGTGTGTATATGTATGCTTATGTGTGTGTATATATGTATGCTTGTGTGAGTGTGTATGCTTGTTGTGACAGACCCTTTTGTCAGTACTGAAAGAGTTAACTTTGTTCAGCTTTAAGAAGCTATTTTCTAAAGACAGGGTTGCTGGCATCAGCTATTGTGTGCTGTAATTAAGTTTAAGTGATAAACATTCACATTGTTTAATCCCATCCAGAGAGCAGACTCCCAAGTGATAAGAAAGGCTCAAGTGTGTCTTGTGTTTAACTTGTTTATCTGCTTAAGTAATGTAATTCTATTGTGGCCTGTCAAAGGGCGTTTTCCCTCTATCTAATGTACAATACACTTTCAACCCCCCATCTGGGGTCAGACCTGCATAAATACTGGGCATATAGCCTTCAATAAAGTGCATTCTGTTTTAACCTTCAATGTGGAGCCTGGTCTCATGTTTGAGGGGGGTACTGGCTGGGTTGTGAGTTGCTGATCCCCTATTCAGGACATCGTTCATCTGGTATTAACCCTTGGTTTCCTGTTGGTACCGTAACAATTGGTGGCAAGCGACGGGATGAGCCTTATCGCCCAGAAGAGCAACTATACAAGCCAGTAACCTCAGGAAGAGGGGGATTATTACAACACTGACTAAGATGGAAGGAGTACCAGGGACCGAAGGAACCAATGGGCCCAGCATATCAGAAAGAACCCCCGAAGAAGCAAGCTTTGATCGGGCGGTTAAAATAAGACTGGCACATTATGGCCCCAACCCATCTGCCGAAAATTATCGTCCGGGTAATAGCAGCTGTGGAGGCCAACCTACTTCACCAAAGCGGCGCTGCAGCAGCCCAAGTCACAGCAACCCCAGTGGAAAAGAGAAAAGTAAATTTTGCCGTTTTTAAAAACTTCCTGGAAACAGAAGGAGAGATTGATGGGTACCTTGCGGATTTTGAGAGGCAATGTGCACTACACAAGGTACCCGCAGAGGACTGGGTCACGATATTATCCGGAAAAATATCCGGCCGGCCAGCGAGGCTTTTTGAGCCATTCCAGATGAGGAAGTCGGGGATTATAATGCTGTAAAAGAGGTTCTGCTCTCCAGGTATGCAGTTACACCGGAGGCATACCGGAGGCGGTTCAGAGACACTGTTAAGCTAGCTGGAGATTCCTACGCTGAGTGGGCATGTAAGGTGCACCGCACAGCAGCTCACTGGATAGCGGGGTGCCAAGCCGTATTTGGGGAAGAGGTGCTGCACCTATTCCTGTTGGAACATTGCTTCGACAAGTTACCCGCAGGAGTTCGAGAGTGGATTCGGGACCGTAAACCCTCCACCCTGCATGAAGCGGCTCGCTTGGCAGATGAGTATACGGATGCCCGCAAACCGGACACTGCTACCACTAAGCCCCCTGCCAGAGTGGAGTACAGACCCACAGTCACCCCAGCAGCTATCAGTTACCAACCCCCAGTGCACCGCTTTATCACATGGCCTCCAGCCACGAACTATCCTCAGAGAGCCCGGTTCAATTCACGGGGCTACTCACAACCTATTCAGTGCTTTGGATGTAAGCAACTTGGGCACAAAAGACCAGAGTGTCCCCTAAATGCAGCGAACCAAGCACAGTCCTGGAGAAGACCCGCCGGTGGAATCCCACGTAACCCTCAGCCTGCGGCCCACTGCGTAGAGGTGGAAGAATGCTGGGGCATCCTACATGAAGCAGACCTTGTGCAAGCTGCCCACCGGAATAACCGGCAACTGGTTAAAGTAAATGGGAAGGAGGTCAGTGGTCTACGGGATACTGGTGCTACCATGACCTTGCTTCAAAAGAACTTGGTGTCTGAGAAACAGCACACTGGAGACACTGTGACTGTGAGGGTAGCAGGGGGCGCTGTTTTCTGCCTACCTGTTGCCAGGGTACAGTTGGATTGGGGAGTGGGCGCTAGACCTGTGAATGTGGGGGTCATGAAGGACTTACCTGCTGATGTTCTCCTTGGAAATAACTTGGCCCCCCTTGTTTCTGCCTATGCTCCCATGGGTCCCGCTGATGTTAACCCTGTGACTACCTGTGCCCAGATCCGTGCAGCAGAGACTGACCCACCTGCTGCTAAGCCCCAGGACGCTGAGCTCAGTAAATCTCTATCCGCTATTGATACGTGAAAGTCCCGTTACAATGCGCTGATGAAGGAGAAGAGTCACGTAGAGGATGAAATGGTCACGTTAAATAATCATGTAACAGTGCTAGCGGGAGAGAAGAGGAGTGCAGAGGAAAAAGCATGTTTAGAACAGGAATCTCTGCTAGACAAGCTGCACCGACAGACTGCAGAAAACACCAGCTTGAGAGTGGAACATGAAACCTTAAAGACAAACTTAGCGACACTTGAGGAGAAGCTGACGCTGGCTCATAGTGAGGTGCAGCAACTCAAGGGCACCCTATGTCAGTATGAAGGGATTGTGGATACCTATAAAGAGCAGGTACAGAAAACTCGTAAAGAAGCTGATGGGATTTTGAAGGACTGCTTAGCTCTCGTCTGGGCACTGAGGAAGTTGAACCCTTGTTTGTATGGACAGGAATTCTCTCTCATAACGGGAATACAGATGGATTGTCCTGGCAAACTGACATGCCTACCACCTCCTAGTCCGGTCATCCCCAGGTTGACCCGCCAAAGGGTCAAGCCCGGTCTGCCAGAGTGTTCCACAAGGGGGGAGCTATGTGACAGACCCTTCGGTCAGGACTGAAAGTGTTAACTTTATTTTCTAAATACAAGTTTGTGTCAGGACTGAAAGCGTTAACTTTATTTTCTAAATAAAAGTTTGCTGGCAGCAGCTATAATAAAGTTAGTGATAAACATTCCATTGTTCAATCACATCTAGAGAGCAGACGCCTCAGTGATAAGAAGCCAAGTGTGTGTCTTGTGTTTAAGTTGTTATCAGCTTGAGCAAGGTATTCTATTGTATCATGTCAAAGGGCATGTTCCCTCCATCTAATGTACCACATTCTTTCAACCCCCCATCTGGGGTCTGACCTGCATATATACTGGGCATATGGCCCTTAATAAAGACATTCTGTTTTAAACCTGAAATGTGGAGCCTGGTCTCATGTTTGAGGGGGGAACTGATTGGGGTTGTGAATTGCTGATTCCCTATTCAGGACATTGCTCATCTGGTATTAACCCTTGGTATCTTGTTGGTACCGTAACAAACTTGGTGTCTGAGAAACAGCACACTGGAGACACTGTGGCTGTGAGAGTAGCAGGGGGCGCTGTGTTCCGCCTACCTGTTGCCAGGGTACATTTGGATTGGGGAGTGGGCGCTAGACCTGTGAATGTGGGGGTCATGAAGGTCTTACCAGCTGATGTTCTCCTTGGAAATAACTTGGCCCCCCTTGTTTCTGCCTACGCACCTATGGGTCCCGCTGATGTTAACCCTGTGACTACCCGTGCCGAGATCCGTGCAGCAGAGACTGACCCACCTGCTGCTAAGCCCCAGGACGCTGAGCTCAGTAAATCTCTATCCGCTAATTGATACGTGGAAGTCCCGTTACAATGCACTGATGAAGGAGTAGAGTCAAGTAGAGGATGAAATGGTCACGATAAACAATCACGTAACAGTGCTAGCGGGAGAGAAGAGGAGCGCAGAGGAAAAAGCGCGTTTAGAACATGAATCTCTGCTAGTCAAGCTGCACCGACAGACTGCAGAAAACACCAGCTTGAGAGTGGAACATGAAACATTAAAGACAAACTTAGCGACACTGGAGGAGAAGCTGACGCTGGCTCATAGTGATGTGCAGCAACTCAAGGACACCCTATGTCAGTATGAAGGGATTGTGGATACCTATAAAGAGCAGGTACAAAAACCACGTAAAGAAGCCGATGAGATTTTGAAGGACTGTTTAGCCCTAGTCTGGGCACTGAAGAAGCTGAACCCTTATTTATACGGGCAGGAATTCTCTCTCATAACGGGAATACAGATGGATTGTCCCGGCAAACTGACATGCCTACCACCTCCTAGTCCGGTCATCCCCAGGTTGACCCGCCAAAGGGTCAAGCCAGGTCTGCCGGAGTGTTCCACTAGGAGGGAGCTATGTGAAAGACCCTTCTGTCAGTACTGAAAGAGTTAACTTTGTTCAGCTTTAAGAAGCAGGGTTGCTGGAATCAGCTATTGTGTGCTGTAATTAAATTTAAGTGATAAACATTCACATTGTTTAATCCCATCCAGAGAGCAGACGCCCAAGTGATAAGAAAGGCTCAACTGTGTCTTGTGTTTAACTTGTTTATCTGCTTAAGTAATGTAATTCTATTGTGGCCTGTCAAAGGGCGTTTTCCCTCTATCTAATGTACAATACACTTTCAACCCCCCATCTGGGGTCAGACCTGCATAAATACTGGGCATATAGCCTTCAATAAAGTGCATTCTGTTTTAACCTTCAATGTGGAGCCTGGTCTCATGTTTGAGGGGGGTACTGGCTGGGTTGTGAGTTGCTGATCCCATATTCAGGACATCGTTCATCTGGTATTAACCCTTGGTATCCTGTTGGTACCATAACACTTGTGTATATGTATGCTTGTGTATATGTATGCTTGTGTGTGTGTATATATGTATGCTTGTTTGTGTGTACGTGCATGTGTGTATATGTATGCTTATGTATATATGTATGCTTGTGCATGTCTGTATATGTATGCTTGTGCGAGTGTGTATATGTATACTTGTGTATGTGTGTGTATATTTATGCGTGTGTGTGTATGTATGCTTGTGTGTGTATGTGTGTATATGTATGCTTGTGTGTGTATGTGCATGTGTGTATGTATGCTTGTGTGTGTATGTGCATGTGTGTATATTTATGCTTGTGTATATATGTATGCTTGTGCATGTGTGTATATGTATGCTTGTGTGAGTGTGTATATGTATGCTTATGTGTGTGTACATGTGTATATGTATGCTTGTGTGTGTATGTGGATGTGTGTATATGTATGCTTGTGTATATATGTATGCTTGTGTGAGTGTGTATATGTATGCTTATGTGTGTGTATATATGTATGCTTGTGTGTGTGTGTACGTGCATGTGTGTATATGTATGCTTGTGTACATATGTATGCTTGTGCATGTGTGTATATGTATGCTTGTGTGCATGTGTGTATTTGTATGCTTGTGTGTTTATGCTTTTGCATGTGTGTATATGTATGCTTGTGTGTGTGTATATGTATGCTTGTGTTAGTGTGTATATATATGCTTCTGCGGGTGTGTATATGTATGCTTGTGTATGTGTGTATAGGTATGCGTGTGCATGTGTGTATAGGTATGCTTGTGCATGTGTGTATAGGTATGCTTGTGCATGTGTGTATATGTATGCTTGTGCGTGTATGTGTGTATTTGTATGCTTGTATGCATATGTATGCGTGTGTGTGTGTGCGTATGTATGCTTGTGTGTGTGTGCATGCATGTGTGTATATGTATGCTTGTGTATATATGTATGCTTGTGTGAGTGTGTATATGTATGCTTGTGTGAGTGTATGTATGCTTGTGTGTGGATGTGTGTATATGTATGCTTGTGTGTGTACATGCATGTGTGTATATGTACGCTTGTGTATATATGTATGCTTGTGCATGTGTGTACATGTATGCTTGTGTGTGTGTATATGTATACTTGTGTATGTGTGTGTATATGTATGCTTGTGTGTGTATGTATGCTTGTGTGTGTGTATGTGTGTATATGTATGCTTGTGTGTGTACATGCATGTGTGTATATGTATGCTTGTGTATATATGTATGCTTGTGCATGTGTGTATATGTATGCTTGTGTGTATATATGTATGCTTGTGTGTGTATATATATGTATGCTTGTTTGTGTGTACATGCATGTGTGTATATGTATGCTTATGTATATATGTATGCTTGTGCATGTCTGTATATGTATGCTTGTGTGAGTGTGTATATGTATACTTGTGTATGTGTGTGTATATTTATGCGTGTGTGTGTATGTATGCTTGTGTGTGTATGTGTGCATATGTATGCTTGTGCGTGTATGTGCATGTGTGTATATGCATGTGTGTATATGTATGCTTGTGTATATATGTATGCTTGTGCATTTGTGTATATGTATGCTTGTGTGAGTGTGTATATGTATGCTTATGTGTGTGTACATGTGTATATGTATGCTTGTGTGTGTATGTGCATGTGTGTATATGTATGCTTGTGTATATATGTATGCTTGTGTGAGTGTGTATATGTATGCTTATGTGTGAGTGTGTATGCTTGTGTATATGTATGCTTGTGTGTGTGTATATATGTATGCTTGTTTGTGTGTACGTGCATGTGTGTATATGTATGCTTATGTATATATGTATGCTTGTGCATGTGTGTATATGTATGCTTGTGTGAGTGTGTATATGTATACTTGTGTATGTGTGTGTATATTTATGCGTATGTGTGTATATGTATGCTTGTGTGTGTATGTGCATGTGTGTATATGTATGCTTGTGTATATATGTATGCTTGTGCATGTGTGTATATGTATGCTTGTGTGAGTGTGTATATGTATGCTTGTGTGTATATGTATGCTTGTGTATATATGTATGCTTGTGTGAGTGTGTATATGTATGCTTATGTGTGTGTATATATGTATGCTTGTGTGAGTGTGTATGCTTGTGTGTGTATGTACATGTGTGTATATGTATGCTTGTGTATATATGTATGCTTGTGTGAGTGTGTATATGTATGCTTATGTGTGTGTATATATGTATGCTTGTGTGAGTGTGTATGCTTTTGTGTATGTGCATGTGTGTATATGTATGCTTGTGTATATATGTATGCTTGTGTGAGTGTGTATATGTATGCTTATGTGTGTGTATATATGTATGCTTGTGTGAGTGTGTATGCTTGTGTGTGTATGTGCATGTGTGTATATGTATGCTTGTGTATATATGTATGCTTGTGTGAGTTTGTATATGTATGCTTATGTGTGTGTATATATGTATGCTTGTGTGAGTGTGTATGCTTGTGTATATGTATGCTTGTGTATATGTATGCTTGTGTGTGTGTATATATGTATGCTTGTTTGTGTGTACGTGCATGTGTGTATATGTATGCTTATGTATATGTGTATGCTTGTGAATGTCTGTATATGTATGCTTGTGCGAGTGTGTATATGTATAAAATGAATAAAGGGAAAGCACCCAGTCCGGCTCCAGTGTTATGGGTAAAAGAATACTTTATTTCAACATTCAATAAAATGTAACAAACAAACCACTCGCAAGTGAACTTGCCAAATAAAACACAAGGAGCTACAACTTCGGCCCTGCTTACGTCACTGACGCGTTTCAGGATGAACCCGTAATCATAGTTGACGTTCAGGTGCAGAAGGATACATATAAAGACAGGTTGAACAGGTGAATAGCTCCGTAATTAAACCTGATCAATTTTGATTGGACAATTCAAACTTACATGTGAAAAGTGAAATATTTCTTAAAAGATCATCAAACTATATATTAAATAATTTATACTGACTCAATTTAAACATTACATCTTAACTGGATACCTCAGATTAAAGAGACTAGCATCAATGAATTTCTATTTACATTATTATCTATATTTCGTGTGTACCGCGTTGTTTTGCGCAACACAATAAGGAGAACAAGATTATTGTTTTATGTTTAACTTGAAATGCACCTCATAGTACTACCAGCTCCACTTTATTTATGCACTATATTAACGTTAGTTACTCATATATATGCCGATAAAAGTAGAGCAGAAGGATACTTTTAAATTGAAGTATGGATTATGAAGGAAAATAAAAAATATAAAATATATAAGTGATATAACTGGATGTTACTACACAATAAATTTATATGAAATATACTATTTGATACTGTTGTATACGGGTGCCAGAACGGACTGTAAATTTAAATCCCTAAAGATTAAGAAATGTATAGTACCCCTTGATGAATCTACAATATTAGCGGGGAAGGTTTATCTATATTTAATATTCAATATTTAGTATTTGAAATACCTTATTTAATAACCACTATTTTAGTATTTTCCTAAGTATGTTACTAAATGCATGTTATTAATATGCTGTTCTTAAATTAGAGCAAAGGTTGTATTTTTCAACCCAAATTATCTTTTGCCTATACATAAACAGTAGAGTATATCTGGGAGTCTACATTTACTACACCTTGTTTCTTGATATTATAATAATATTTAATGTTCCTTATTTTGTTACCCCAAAGTCTCTTTTGTAGATAAACTTAAGCTGAATTCGAGTAAGAATTAAATTCTGTTACCTCACACTAGTACAAGAATACAACTAACAATAATGGTGATAGAAGGAACAAGTAAGAATTTTGCATATTGGATGGTTACAACATATTTGATAGAAGGAGCAAGTAAGAATTTTGCATATTGGATGGTTACAACTATTCCCAGTGGTTTATCAAATCAAAGGTGGAATTGAATCCTCTAGGAATTCTGGTTTGAAGTGTAAAAATCCAGTATGCCTCTCTTTTATACAATAATTTTACCCTGTCTCCTCCTCTTTTGGGAGGGAATACTCTTTCTATGCTCTTCCATCTAAAAGAGTTAACATTACCGTGATGATCTTTAATAAAATGAGTCGCTAGTGCTGAACACTCTCTTTCCTTCTCTATATTGTAGAGATGCTCTCTTATCCTAGACCTCACGCTTCTTGTCGTGAGGCCTACATACTGTTTTTTACAAATACTACATTCAGCTAGATAGATCACAAAATTTGTTGAACAATTAATGCATTGTAATGTTGTATATTCCTTATTCGTAGCATAAGACTCAAACCTCTCTGACATCAATATAGTCACATGCTTTACATCTCCTTTGTCCACATCTGTAAGTTCCCTTATGCCTCAGCCAAGAACTACCTTCATTTGTATTGGCTCGTACTAACTGAGTCGGAGAAAGAATGTTTCCTAAGGTCTTTGCATGCCTATAAGAAAACCTACAGCCTTCTGTGATGTATGGTTTCAATTTCTGATCTGCCAGAAGAATGGGTAGATGTTTTTTTATTATTTTGCAAACAGTGCTATACTGGTTACTGAAATCTGTCACGAATGTTACCTTGTTATCCACTCTTGAGTTATCTTGTTTAATTTTATCTTTCAGGAGATCTTTACGATCAAGATTGTCTACCTGGAATCTTGCTCTTTTAATGATTTTGTTTGAATATCCTCTTTCTCTTAACTTATCTGTTAACAGATCACATTCTCTCTTGTAACTATCAAGATTAGTACAGTTACGTTTGATTCTTGTAAATTCACAAAACGTTGGATAACATCAAAGGAAGGCCCATAGTGTCAGGGATTGGTTCTCTTCTGGAACCCCTTTCAGAGTGGGCCGATTCAGTTATACAGCCACTTGTGAGCCAGCTGACAAGCTATTTAAGAGACACAAAACATCTACTTAATATTCTATATGGTATTGAATGGAAGTCTAACTACAGCTGGCTCACAGTGGATGTAGTATCATTATATTCAACCATACCCCACGATCTTGGACTAAAAGCTTTAGACAGTTTCTTAAAAGAAACAGACCTGAGTGATGGACAAAGGGAGTACTATTTGACTGTGGTCAGATATCTACTTGAGCACAATTTCTTCTCCTTTGAGGACCGTTTCTACCTCCAGAGATGTGGCACAGCCATGGGGGCTAAATTTGCCCCCTCTTACGCCAACCTATTTTTAGGTTTGTGGGAGGCTGTGCACATCTTTGGAGGTAGAAATCCATTTAGGTCCTATATCAAGGTCTACCGGCGACTTATAGACGACCTGTTGTTCGTCTGGACCGGCAGTAAAGAAGATGCTATGTCATTTATTGAATATCTAAATGACAACCAGGTAAACCTAAAGTTTACGATGGAATTTGACAAAGAAAGAATTAACTATCTAGATGTTACCCTGATAGGGATAAAAGATAGGATTATTGAAAGTGAATTGTACAGAAAACCAATCTCCAAAAATATGTTATTGCATGCTCAGAGTAATCACCCAGCCCATGTTCCCTTTGCAATAGCAAAGGGACAATTTACAAGAATCAAACGTAACTGTACTAATCTTGATAGTTACAAGAGAGAATGTGATCTGTTAACAGATAAGTTAAGAGAAAGAGGATATTCAAACAAAATCATTAAAAGAGCAAGATTCCAGGTAGACAATCTTGATCGTAAAGATCTCCTGAAAGATAAAATTAAACAAGATAACTCAAGAGTGGATAACAAGGTAACATTCGTGACAGATTTCAGTAACCAGTATAGCACTGTTTGCAAAATAATAAAAAAACATCTACCCATTCTTCTGGCAGATCAGAAATTGAAACCATACATCACAGAAGGCTGTAGGTTTTCTTATAGGCATGCAAAGACCTTAGGAAACATTCTTTCTCCGACTCAGTTAGTACGAGCCAATACAAATGAAGGTAGTTCTTGGCTAAGGCATAAGGGAACTTACAGATGTGGACAAAGGAGATGTAAAGCATGTGACTATATTGATGTCACAGAGAGGTTTGAGTCTTATGCTACGAATAAGGAATATACAACATTACAATGCATTAATTGTTCAACAAATTTTGTGATCTATCTAGCTGAATGTAGTATTTGTAAAAAACAGTATGTAGGCCTCACGACAAGAAGCGTGAGGTCTAGGATAAGAGAGCATCTCTACAATATAGAGAAGGAAAGAGAGTGTTCAGCACTAGCGACTCATTTTATTAAAGATCATCACGGTAATGTTAACTCTTTTAGATGGAAGAGCATAGAAAGAGTATTCCCTCCCAAAAGAGGAGGAGACAGGGTAAAATTATTGTATAAAAGAGAGGCATACTGGATCTTTACACTTCAAACCAGAATTCCTAGAGGATTCAATTCCACCTTTGATTTGATAAACCACTGGGAATAGTTGTAACCATCCAATATGCAAAATTCTTACATGCTCCTTCTATCAAATATGTTGTAACCATCCAACATGCAAAATTCTTACTTGTTCCTTCTATCACCATTATTGTTAGTTGTATTCTTGTACTAGTGTGAGGTTACAGAATTTAATTCTTACTCGAATTCAGCTTAAGTTTATCTACAAAAGAGACTTTGGGGTAACAAAATAAGGAACATTAAATATTATTATAATATCAAGAAACAAGGTGTAGTAAATGTATACTCCCAGATATACTCTACTGTTTATGTATAGGCAAAAGATAATTTGGGTTGAAAAATACAACCTTACTCTAATTTAAGAACAGCATATTAATAACATGCATTTAGTAACATACTTAGGAAAATACTAAAATAGTGGTTATTAAATAAGGTATTTCAAATACTAAATATTGAATATTAAATATAGATAAACCTTCCCCGCTAATATTGTAGATTCATCAAGGGGTACTATACATTTCTTAATCTTTAGGGATTTAAATTTACAGTCCGTTCTGGCACCCGTATACAACAGTATCAAATAGTATATTTCATATAAATTTATTGTGTAGTAACATCCAGTTATATCACTTATATATTTTATATTTTTTATTTTCCTTCATAATCCATACTTCAATTTAAAAGTATCCTTCTGCTCTACTTTTATCGGCATATATATGAGTAACTAACGTTAATATAGTGCATAAATAAAAAGGAGCTGGTAGTACTATGAGGTGCATTTCAAGTTAAACATAAAACAATAATCTTGTTCTCCTTATTGTGTTGCGCAAAACAATGCTGTACACACGAAATATAGATAATAATGTAAATAGAAATTCATTGATGCTAGTCTCTTTAATCTGAGGTATCCAGTTAAGATTTAATGTTTAAATTGAGTCAGTATAAATTATTTAATATATATTTTGATGATCTTTTAAAAAATATTTCACTTTTCACATGTAAGTTTGAATTGTCCAATCAAAATTGATCAGGTTTAATTACGGAGCTATTCACCTGTTCAACCTGTCTTTATATGTATCCTTCGGCACCTGAACGTCAACTATGATTACGGGTTCATCCTGAAATGCGTCAGTGACGTAAGCAGGGCCGAAGTTGTAGCTCCTTGTGTTTTATTTGGCAAGTTCACTTGCGAGTGGTTTGTTTGTTACATTTTATTGAATGTTGAAATAAAGTATCCTTTTACCCATAACACTGGAGCCGGACTGGGTGCTTTCACTTTATTCATTTTCCACACATCGAGGATATCCACAGGGCTCGTGACGGGGATTTTGCTAGGATACAGCACTTTAGTGGCCAAAGGCCATTGTTTGGAGCAGCGATTCAGCTGCAGGACGCAGCAAGACGCCGGAGCGTATAACAGTTGGTGGATAGGACGTCAAACTGTGAGTTCCCTTCTGTTATGTCAATGCTAACACTGATTAAGTATACAGTTGCGTAAGGATATAAATGGCTATGCAACAAAACACATTTGAGCACTGAAACAGTGGGATATTCAAATAGTATATCATTTGCTGCTAGCTCCATATTGGATACTGTGTATATATACTAGGTGATGGTTTAACCCCTTCTTTGTCTTGTCATATTGTGTATATGTATACTTGTGTATGTGTGTGTATATTTATGCGTGTGTGTGTATGTATGCTTGTGTGTGTATGTGTGTATATGTATGCTTGTGTGTGTATGTGTGTATATGTATGCTTGTGTGTGTATGTGTGTATATGTATGCTTATGTGTGTGTGTGTGTGTGTGTGTGTGTGTATGTATGCTTGTGTGTGTATGTGTGTATATGTATGCTTGTGTGTTTATGTGCATGTGTGTATATGTATGCTTGTGTATATATGTATGCTTGTGTGAGTGTGTATATGTATGCTTATGTGTGTGTATATATGTATGCTTGTGTGTGTGTGTGTGTGTACGTACATGTGTGTATATGTATGCTTGTGTATATATGTATGCTTGTGCATGTCTGTATATGTATGCTTGTGCGAGTGTGTATATGTATACTTGTGTATGTGTGTGTATATTTATGCGTGTGTGTGTATGTATGCTTGTGTGTGTATGTGTGTATATGTATGCTTGTGTGTGTATGTGTGTATATGTATGCTTGTGTGTGTATGTGTGTATATGTATGCTTATGTGTGTGTGTATGTATGCTTGTGTGTGTATGTGTGTATATGTATGCTTGTGTGTTTATGTGCATGTGTGTATATGTATGCTTGTGTATATATGTATGCTTGTGCATGTGTGTATATGTATGATTGTGTGTGTATGTGTGTATATGTATGCTTGTGTGTGTATGTGCATGTGTGTATATGTATGCTTGTGTGTTTATGTGCATGTGTGTATATGTATGCTTGTGTATATATGTATGCTTGTGCATGTGTGTATATGTATGCTTGTGTGAGTGTGTATATGTATGCTTATGTGTGTGTACATGTGTATATGTATGCTTGTGTGTGTATGTGCATGTGTGTATATGTATGCTTGTGTATATATGTATGCTTGTGTGAGTGTGTATATGTATGCTTATGTGTGTGTATATATGTATGCTTGTGTGTGTGTGTGTGTAGGTGCATGTGTGTATATGTATGCATGTGTATATATGTATGCTTGTGCATGTGTGTATATGTATGATTGTGTGCATGTGTGTATTTGTATGCTTGTGCGTTTATGCTTTTGCATGTGTGTATATGTATGCTTGTGTGTGTGTATATGTATGCTTGTTTGTGTGTGTGTATGTGTATGCCTGTGTGTGTGTATATGTATGCTTGTGTGAGTGTGTATATGTATGCTTCTGCGAGTGTGTATATGTATGCTTGTGTATGTGTGTATAGGTATGCGTGTGCATGTGTGTATAGGTATGCTTGTGCATGTGTGTATAGGTATGCTTGTGCATGTGTGTATATGTATGCTTGTGCGTGTATGTGTGTATTTGTATGCTTGTATGCATATGTATGCGTGTGTGTGTGTGTGCGTATTTATGCTTGTGTGTGTGTACATGCATGTGTGTATATGTATGCTTGTGTATATATGTATGCTTGTGTGAGTGTGTATATGTATGCTTGTGTGTGTATGTGTGTATATGTATGCTTGTGTGTGTACATGCATGTGTGTATATGTATGCTTGTGTATATATGTATGCTTGTGCATGTGTGTATATGTATGCTTGTGTGTGTATATGTATACTTGTGTATGTGTGTGTATACCCGTGGGTCACGTTTATTGTAGAACAAGAGAACCGGCTGAGGCAACAAGGCCAACTTATAACAGGTGGCGGCAATCTAGCTAGGAGAGTAAGCAACCCCCTGCTAGGAAGAAGGGCCGCGCCCATGAATGCCTACACGAGCGGAGCTTAGCTGCACGCAAAAAGGCTTAGGGAGTTCTCGGCATCTTTAGAATGGGGGAGGGGCCCCAGACGCGTGCCTGCAGAGACCACCCTCCCCTGTGCAGCCATCACTCTACCTCTGATGGAAAACCGGGGCGCGGGCCAACCGCCTAACCAGGATGTAAAGATAAAGAACTCCAAACCAGTAGGACCAGGTGTGACTAGGCGTGTGTGCATGCCACTACCTGGGGAGTAAAAAACTACCGTCCTTGGACTTAAGGAAACAAGCCGCGTAGCCCTCATCCTGCCTCAGACACCCTGCTGAAACACCATAGTGATGCCCAGCCTAAAGATTGCCACAGTATCAAATTGAAGGGAGTGAGGGAAGCTGTGAAGATGAGCTGGAAAGAGGGTTTGGGGCCTGTAACCTGACTTCTTAAAGGTAAGCTAAACCCCACCCTCACTAATGCAACATTGTTGCCACTTCACAGCAGCACACTCCTAACGGCCTTAATTCTTATGTTTGTTCCGGGCTATGCTGCCCTCCACTGTCTTAAGCAATTAAATGCCCTATCCTCCTGGCTTGCTGTAATAACATGAGAGCCATAAAACTGACTCAACCATAACTACATAACAATAATAACTTATTTATAACTTTTAATAAATAAAACACAAACAGAGTGTGGGAAAAGACCCGTTGGTCATGTTTATTGTAGAACAAGAGAACCGGCTGAGGCAACGAGGCCAACTTATAACAGGTGGCGGCAATCTAGCTAGGAGAGTAAGCAACCCCCTGCTAGGAAGAAGGGCCGCGCCCATGAATGCCATGAATGCCTACACAAGCGGAGCTTAGCTGCACGCAAAAAGGGAGTTCTCTGCATCTTTAGAATGGGGGAGGGGCCCCCGGCGCGCGCCTGCAGAGACCACCCTCCCCTGTGCAGCCGTCACACTACCTCTGATGGCAAACCGGGGCGCGGGCCAACCGCCACAAGAGACAGCCCAACAGGCACAGCTCTTGCCGCCACACTCATAGGAGTAACAAAATACCACGCCTCAAATTACATAGGAACAGGTCAATGCCCCTCTCAGAGAGGTGCACCCTGTCCCTCCTGTAGAGGCTCCTCTCAGCCATTTTAATGTTCCCGTGTTCCACAACAAAAACCTCCTGACTGAGCTAAGAAGATCATAACCTCCCTGTTAATCTTCTTTCGGACCTGGAAGGCTGCCCTGTGGGACTGCATGTGTCGCCACTCAATTCTGGGGATGATGTTGGACCACCCTAACTGCACGTGAGGGACCCAAGTCTGAAAAGTACGCAGATCAGACTGAATCACTGCACTGAGCTGAGCTGCTTGCACGGTAAGAGCCCCATATCATTCCCACCGGCGTGAATGATCAGAATGTGGGGTTTCTCCCACCTGTGCAATGCCCCATGCAGTAACCCAGGCAGACCCTGTCAAGTCAGACCCCTACTCCCCAACCATATAATGGTGACTCTAGATGAAGGGAACCCCAGCTGATGCCCGTCAGGTCTCGCGATCGCTCGCAGCTCCGCCCAGTGGATGTAGGAGTGACCCGTGATCCACACTCTCAATGGACCGCTCCTCGGCTCTAAAAAGAAATAAGAGTTAACCGGGGAACATTGCAAAAGAAAAGAATCATTTACACAGTTAAAGGCCTAACATACAACAAATACTTCTTAGACCTTCATCTCCCCAGTGCTCTAATATGGTCAGCAGACCAACCTAAACCCGCGGCGGTGGTAGCCGCTCCAACCCTGAATGAATGAGGATCAATGACCCTCGGGTCAAGGCCCACTCGAGATGCAGCCCAGCCCAAAACTCTACGGAATTGGAATCTCATTAACGGGGAACCATCCCTGTGGACAAGGAATTGTGTCGAACCCTCTGGACGCACGTCCATGTAGGCCCTGATGAGTCTTACTGGGCAACACGCTGAGCCTTCGTGGGCCGGCAAATATATCCAAGCTCCTTTCCTTTCTTGGTCGGTTTTGGATCTAGGAAGAAATACAAGAATAGACGACTCGTCGTTCTTGACATAAGATGCCTGAAGGCCACCAGGCTTGTTCCTCGAGGGGGGGACCAATTCCCTCACCCTGAGTGCCCCGTGAAAAGCCAACCCAAAGGCAGCCGAGAACAGGGTAGCCTCATAGGCAGACAAACACACTGCCTACAAGGCCTGACACAAAACAATCAAGCGCTCAATAGTAACAGGCTCCCTAACGTCCTTTGTTCTGGGCACCATACTCCCCCAACCCCTCATCACCTGCCTAACCAGGAAGGTCCTAAAGGAGTCAGTGAGGCCATACAGCTTACAGAAGAAGGACACGGCGGTCAGTCAAGACCTGACCGCCCCCTTCGATACCCCATTACCTTTGAGCTCGGGCCACTATGATGGGAAAAAGCTCCAAAAGGCATAGATTCCGAACCAGCCCCTTGTCAACCCACGAGCGAGGCCACGGGCCGGCGCTCCATTGCCCGGACAAATAAGCACCGCACCCATGAGACCCTGCCGCGTCCGTAAAAAATTGAATCACCGCATTGAAAGGAACAGCCTCCTGCCACAGGCAAATACCATTAAAGTGGGTTAAAAATTGCTCCCATACAGTCTGGTCATCCACCATTTCAGGCGACACGCGAAACTTGCGTGTCTGCGACCGCCCACCGCACAACTGTTGTTCGAGCCATCGAAGGAAAATCCTACCCATAGGAATAATCCTGCTGGCGAAATTAAGTAGCCCAATAAAGTCTGAAGGTCCTCCACGGACCGATAAGTCTCCACTTTCATGGACCGTACAGCCCCCAGCATGTGGGCAATTTTAACTTGCGGCAAACGACACTGTCTTGCCGCAGAGTCAATTTCAATGCCCAGAAAAGTGAGGCACGTACAAGGGCCCTGGGTCTTGTCCTCCGCCAGAGGAACTCCCATTCTGTTCAGCAGAAGTCTAGTGACTTTCATCAAGTAAGCGCATTCGGAAGACCCCACACGCCCTACGAGCAAAAAATCGTCCAAATAGTGTGCCACGCCATCAAAACCAGCAACCGCTGTGATGGACCAGTGCAAGAAACTACTGAAAGCTTCAAAATAGGCACAGGAAATTGAGCAACCCATAGGCAAGCATTTATCCACATAATAATTGCCCTCAAACCAACACCCCATAAGCCGAAAGGAGGAGGGGTTAATTGGAAGGAGCCGAAACGCGGATTTCACATACAGGTTTGCCAAATAGGCCCCAACCCCAGCCCTTCGGACCAGCGCAAGCGCGTCATCTAAGGACTGGTAATGAACCGAGCTAAGCTCTGGAAGGATAGCATCATTAACCGATCGACCTTTTGGAAAGGACAGATGCTGAATGAGCCGAAACTAACCCGGCTCCTTCTTTGGGACGACCCCCAAAGGGGAGACAACCAACCCCGGAATCGGAATCTCCCCAAATGGGCCAGCCATGCGACCCAACGCTATTTCTTTGTTCAATTTCTCCCTCAATACGCAGGGGAACTGGTATGCAGACTTCAGATTCCTGCAAACCGAAGTACCCACCACAGCAGAGCCGATGGGGATAATAAATCCCCATCGGAGACCATCACGAAGTAAATCGGCAGCCTCTTTATCAGGATAAAGAAGCAGCCATTTATCAATTAAGGCTACCCTCAGTGGGGGGGCCGCCCTTTCCAGAAGTGAAAGGTTTGGAACCGAAACCCGGCCGCTCCTCGGAGCGACCTGCATCCTGGGACCTGGTACACTCAGAACCCGAGTGGCCACCCCCACAGTGCTTACAGGCATGGCGGAAAGCGCACGCTGTTCCCCTAGAGCAGAGCTTATCCTGGAATCGCCAGCATACACCTGTAGGCCGCAGTCGAGATCGCTGGGTGGAACGAGAGCCAGAGAGTCCAGCGGGAACCTGTCCAGGTACAACCTGTTTTTCAGGCCCCAATTGCGCCCACAGCCGCGAATCTATATCCCTAAAAGAAAGGAGAGGGTTACCAACCTTCCTGCTGCGAAATGCCACGTCATAGTCGCGCCATGCCCCTTCTTTGTATCGCTCAAAAACGGTTTCAATGGAATCCTGATATTTCAGGATATCCAATGCCTGATCGGGAAATTTAGTTATATAACACAACGCATACACCCAAAAGCATTTGCGCCACTCATCATACGAATCGGGCCTTTTGAACTTCTTGGGGTCCGTACCGTCCTCTGCCATTTTTTTCTGACGGTAGGCCTTGGCCGAGAGTTCAAACATGTGCACATATTTCCCTAATTGAATCCGCCGAACCATTTTAGATTTAAGATGCTCGTGCAGGCTAAATGCAGGCCACGGATCCGTGTCCCCATACATAGCCGCCTTCTGGTCGCCTCAGGGCTAGCAACTCCCGTTGGCGCTGGAGGTGTCGGCAAAGGAACACGGGGCTCCATGCGGGATGATCCAGCGGGAGGGGTAAACCCATGGCCTTCCTTTCCTCAACTAATCTTTTTACCATTCTATACATTCTCTTCTGAACTTTAGCCTCCAACCCCAGTGATCTATCACTTTCGGACCCAGAGTTATCAGAGGATGAGCTAAAACCCCTATGCCCGGAAGACAAAATGGGCTTACCAGCTCCCAGGGGACACTGCACCGGCAAAGTATCTGAGGAGGTTGAAGGTTGCTCCCGGCTCTGCTCTTCCTCGCCACGACCACCTGGACTAGACTGTATTGGCACCAAAGCATTCTGTGGTTCCATGATATTCTGAAAAGAAAAGTGCGAGAGAGGAGTACCACGGGGAGAGGACGAAGGACTATCAGCAAAGGCAGCAATCCCCCCTGGACTAAGACTCCTAAGCTCTACGCCACATGCAGACCTCACACTGTCAGACACACTTCCCGCATGCTCATCCAAAACTGCATTAGCAAACTGGACCTGCCTACCTAGGCCCTGTTCTGGATTTATTGAGGCCCCTTGACATAAGCTAAGCGTGGAGCTAGGGACTTTCTTGGCAGAAGCCCTGGTAACAACGCCCGGGGAAGCCCCACTGAGGGCCACGCCCACGGGCAACATGCGCACGCCCTGCGATGTGCTGCGAGTGTTGCTCGATGATGCGACATGGCGCCTACTAGGCAGCAAGTTACTCACAGCCCGCCGTTTGCCCCCTGCCTGTCTAACCACAGCCTGAGGCCCTAATTCCATGGATGCTACTGGCGTACTCCCGGTCAGGCTTGCGGCCTGCTCATATGCGCCAGGATTGCCCCCTGCCTGCGGCCCACTAACAGCTAATGGCGTGCCTGCGGCCTGCTCATGATTGCCCCCTGCCTGCGGCCCACTAACAGCTACTTGCGTACCCCCGGTCAGGCCTTCGGCCTACTCATATGCTCCATGATTGCCCCATGCTGCTCACTACTTTGGCCCCCAGGTGCCCCCACGCGAGCGCTGTATACTTTCGGCTCCCAGCGCCCCCCCCGCGGGCCTTGCCCCCCCCGAGGCACTTCTCTCTTACCTGAGTACCCCGAAGGCGAAGACGATGCTGCCCGCTTGCTGGAGTGGTCCCGAATGGCCGTTCCGGAAGTGACATCAGCGGATGGGACGTCACCGGAAACGTCCAAACAGGAAGTGACGTCATCTGAAGCTGGCATGGACGTCCGCGTGGAAGACGGTTCCCACGCTGCTGACTGACGGACCGGAGAAGGAGACCCGATGCCTGCAGACGGAAGACCGACGCCCGAAAACACCGATGCCAGCGATTGGAGGAGAGCGACGGCAGTGGATACTGCCTCACCGGACAGCGTGACCGATGGTGAAGGTAAGGCCACGATGCTCCCACTAGGCCCAGCCACCGATACAGTAGGGGGCAGTATTTGGGAGAATGGGGGGCTAACCCCGGACCTGCATGGGACCCCAGCACCACTACCCAGGGGAGGGGGACCTGATGTGGGGATTACAGAGGGGCCTGAGAAGGGGGGCCACCCGGACATCAGGGTAGAAAGAGGAGGGAACAGGGGCACGACTCACCAGATTAGTTGGTGATGGCGGCACAATATCCTCCTCAGAATTAAAGTCTCCAATCATCAGCTCCTCTAACTCATCCATTCTTACAGGCACTCCGGCTGAACGCTTCTCAGACTGGTATCAGACAGAATGACAGATCCTGCAAGCTGTGAAGACGAGCTGGAAAGAGGGTTTGGGGCCTGTAACCTGACTTCTTAAAGGTAAGCTAAACCCCACCCTCACTAATGCAACATTGTTGCCACTTCAAAGAAGCACACTCCTAAGGGCCTTAATTCTTATGTTTGTTCCGGCTATGCTGCCCTCCCCACTGTCTGATGTCTAGTGGCAGTGATCCACAGATGTCTTGCAACAATAGTGGTTTAACAAACAGAGCAAGAAAAAAACTCCAGTGAAAAATATGTAGAATCTGTTATAATTAAATAAGTAGTAACTTACTCTATCAAAATTGGACTTCCCTGGGGAGAGACTGAAAGAAGGCAGCATTCTAACCATAAGGAGAGTATTAGTTCTCAGTCCATTTGTAACAGATTGCTGTTTTTTACCAGCTTACAATATCTGTACATTGTTTCCTTTGCATGCGTGTATATGTATGCTTGTGTATGTATGAGTGTGTATATGTATGCTTGTGTGAGTGTGTATATGTATGCTTGTGTGAGTGTGTATATGTATGCTTGTGTGTGTGTGTGTATATATATATGTATGCTTGTGTGAGTGTGTATATGTATGCTTGTGTGTGTGTATGTATGTGTGTACATGCATGCTTGTGTGTACGTGCATGTGTGTATATGTATGCTTGTGTATATATGTATGCTTGTGCGTGTGTGTGTGTGTGTATATGTATGCTTGTGTGTATGTGTGTATATGTATGCTTGTGTATATATGTATGCTTGTGCATGTGTGTACGTGCATGTGTGTATATATATATGCATGCTTGTGCATGTGTGTATATGTATGCTTGTGTGTAAGTGTATGCTTGTGTGTGTGTATGTATGTATGCTTGTGTGTGTACGTGTGTATATGTATGCTTGTGTGAGTGTGTATTTTGTGTGTGTGTATGTTTGCTTGTGTGTGTATGTATATGTATGCGTGTGTGTGTGTGAGTGTGTATAGGTATGCTTGTGTGTGTGAGTGTGCATATGTATGCTTGTGTGAGTGTGTATATGTATGCGTGTGTGTGAGTGTGTATATGTATGCTCGTGTGTATGTGCATGCTTGTGTATATATGTATGCTTGTGCATGTGTGTATATATATGCTTGTGTATTTATGTATGCTTGTGCATGTGTGTATATGTATGCTTGTGTCGGTGTCTGTATATATATGCTTGTGTGTGTGAGTGTGCATATGTATGCTTGTGTGAGTGTGTATATGCGTGTGTGTGTGTATATGTATGCTCGTGTGAGTGTGTATATGTGTGCTTGTGTGAGTGTGTATATGTATGCTTGTGTGAGTGTGTATATGTATGCTTGTGTGTGTGAGTGTGTATATGTATGCTCGTGTGAGTGTGTATATGTATGCTTGTGTGAGTGTGAGTATGTATATGTATGCTTGTGTGAGTGTGTATATGTATGCTTGTGTGTGTATGTGTGAGTGAGTGTGTATATGTATGCTTGTGTGTGTGAGTGTGTATATGTATGCTTGTGTGAGTGTGTATATGTATGCTTGTGTGTGTGTGCGCATATATATGCTTGTGTAAGTGTGTATATGTGTGCTTGTGTGAGTGTGTATATGTATGCTTGTGTGTGTATATGTATGCTTGTGTGTGTGAGTGTGTATATGTGTGCTTGTGTGAGTGTGTATATGTATGCTTGTGTGTGTACATGTATGCTTGTGTGTGTGAGTGTGTAAATGTATGCTTGTGTGTGTATGTTTGTAAATGTATGCTTGTGTGTACGTGCATGCTTGTGTATATATGTGTGTATATGTATGCTTGTGTGAGTGTGTATATGTACTGTATACTTGTGTCTGTGTGTGTATATGTATGTATGCTTGTGTGTGTATGTGTGTATATGTATGCTTGTGTGTGTGTGTGTGTGTGAATGTATGCTTGTGTGTGTATGTGTGTATATGTATGCTTGTGTGTGTACATGCATGTGTGTATATGTATGCTTGTGTATATATGTATGCATGTGCAAGTGTGTATATGTATGCTTGTGTATATATGTATGCTTGTGCATATATGTATGCTTGTGCATGTGTGTATATGTATGCTTGTGTGTGTGTATGTATGCTTGTGTGAGTATGTGTGTATATGTATGTATATGTGTGTATATGTATGCTTGTGTGTATATGTATGCTGGTGTATATATGTATGCTTGTGCAAGTGTGTATATGTATGCTTGTGTATATATGTATGCTTGTGCATGTGTGTATATGTATGCTTGTGTGTGTGTATGTATGCTTGTGTGAGTATGTGTGTATATATATGCTTGTATGTGTACATGCATGTGTGTATATGTATGCTTGTGCATGTGTGTATATGTATGCTTGTGTGAGTGTGTATATGTATACTTGTGTATGTGTGTATATGTATGCTTGTGTGTGTATGTGTGTATATGTATGCTTGTGTGTTGTGTGTGTACATGCATGTGTGTATATGTATGCTTGTGTATATATGTATGCTTGTGCATGTGTATATGTATGCTTGTGTGAGTGTGTATATGTATGCTTGTGTGTGTATGTGTGTATATGTATGCTTGTGTGTGTACATGCATGTGTGTATATGTATGTTTGTGTGAGTGTGTATATGTATGCTTGTGTGCATGTGTATATATGTATGCGTGTGTCTGTGTATATGTATGCGTGTGTGTGTATATGTATGCTTGTGCATGTGTGTATATGTATGCTTGTGTGTATATGTGTGTATTTGTATGATTGTGTGTATATTGTGTGAGTGTGTATATGTATGCTTGTGTGAATGTGTATATGTATGCTTGTGTGTGTGTGTATATATATATGTATGCTTGTGTGAGTGTGTATATGTATGCTTGTGTGTGTGTGTGTGTATGTATGTGTGTACATGTATGCTTGTGTGTACGTGCATGTGTGTATATGTATGCTTGTGTATATATGTATGCTTGTGCGTGTGTGTGTGTATATATATGCTTGTGTGTGTATGTGTGTATATGTATGCTTGTGTATATATGTATGCTTGTGCATGTGTGTACGTGCATGTGTGTATATATATGCATGCTTGTGCATGTGTGTATATGTATGCTTGTGTGTAAGTGTATGCTTGTGTGTGTGTATGTATGTATGCTTGTGTGTGTACGTGTGTATATGTATGCTTGTGTGAGTGTGTATTTTGTGTGTGTGTATGTTTGCTTGTGTGAGTATGTATATGTATGCTTGTGCGTGTGTGTGTGTATATGTATGCTTGTATATGTATGCTTGTGCATGTGTGTACGTGCATGTGTGTATATATATGCATGCTTGTGCATGTGTGTATATGTATGCTTGTGTGTAAGTGTATGCTTGTGTGTGTGTATGTATGTATGCTTGTGTGTGTACGTGTGTATATGTATGCTTGTGTGAGTGTGTATATGTATGCGTGTCTGTGAGTGTGTATATGTATGCTCGTGTGTAAGACCATGGAGGGCAGCATAGCCCAGAACGACCATAATAATTAAGGCCCTTAGGAGTGTGCTGCTGTGAAGTGGCAACAATGTTGCAGTAGTGAGGGTGGGGTTTAGCTTACCCTTTAAGTAGTCAGCTCCCAGGCCCCAAACCCTCTTTTCCAGCTCATCTTCACAGCGTCAGGATCATCTGTCAGGATTCCTGTGGAAGAAAATGTCGGAATTAGATGAGCTGATGATTGATGAGTTTGATTCAGGAGAAGATGTGGTGCAGCCTTCCCCCCCTCGCCCGGTGAGTCGTGCCCCTGGGTCTAGCCTGTATCCAGAAGTCTTAGTGGTCTCCCCATCTCCCACTCCCCCATTGACCTCCCCTCCAGTAGTGGTGGATGTAGGTGCGCAGGTGGCTGGTCCTAGCGTGAGTGGCGTCGGGAGTGAGGCCTTACCTGAATCAGTCACTCTTACCGGTGAAGCGGTGTCCGCGGCGGTCGCGCTGCTTCAGTCTCTTGCGGCGGTGCTTTCCGGCGGGGGGTCGTCATCCCAGGGCGGTTCTCCGGCTCCTGCGCGTTCGTCGTCGGCCACGCGGATATCCATGTCGGCGTCGGGGTCCGTCTCTTCCGGTTTGGCCGTTTCCGGTGACGTCACTTCCGGTGACGTCACGTCCGGGAACGCCATTCCGGAGTTAAGAAGCAAGCGGGCAGCATCGTCGTCTCCGCCGGGGTACACAGGTAAGAGAGGGGTACCCCGGGGGGGCGACGCCCGCGGGGGGGTGCGCAGCGAGCCTCAATTACACAGCGCCCGCGTGGGGACACTGTTTTGGCGGCCATGGAGAGAGGTAGAAGGTTGCATGAGGGCTCTCATGAGCAGGCCGCAAGCCTGACCGAGGGTACGATGGCACTTGAGGGTGCACTGACCGGGGGCAATAGTGTTTGAGGGGCAAGTAGCAAGGGTACAATCGCCCGGAGGGGCGCAGAATAGGGAACTAGGCGTTCATGAGCAGGCCACAGGCCTGACGGGGAATATGCCTTCTGCGCAACAAGTCGCAGGGCCTCAGGCCGCAATCAGACAGGCTGGGGGCAAGCGTTGGGCCGCGAATACATCGCGGTCTAGTAGACGCCGCAGTACAACATCACGCAGCAAGCGTGGCGCCCAGCAGGGTGCGAGGGCGTCACCCGCGGGTGTGGCCCTAAGCGGGGTCCCCCCCGGGCGTAGTTACTAGGGCCTCTGCAAGAAAGGGACCAGTTATCACGCCCAGTTTATGTCAGGGCGCGCAAGCTGTGGCAGAGCAAAACAGACAAGTGCAGTTTGCTGACGCAGTTGTGAATGTTCGTGCGGATTATATGGTTGATGATGATATTGCTGAGTGTGGCATTGAGCGTAGGAGCCCCAGTCCCTTGGGGTTTCATGGTGATGTTGTAGGTGGGCCTTCGTCCCCTTCCCTGGGTACTCCTCTCTCTCATTTTTCTTCGCAGATCATTATGGAGCCCAGAACTGCGTTGATGCCACTCCAGGCCACCCCCAGTGTTGTTGAGAGGGAGACACAGTCCCAGGAACAGCCATCCACTTCCTCTGGTCCTGTACCGGTGCAACGCCTCTTGGGAGCTGGTAAGCACACTATTACTTTTGAACATAGGGGTTTGAGTTCATCCTCGGATGATTCGGGTTCAGAAAGTGATAGATCCCTGGGGTTGGAAGCAAAAGGGCAAAAGAGAATGTATAGGATGGTAAAGTGGCTAGTCGAGGAAAGAAAGGCTATGGGTCTACCCCTCCCCCCTGGTTCATCCCACATGGAACCCCCTGTTCCTCTGCTGACACCTCCTGTATACAATTTATTGTTTAATAACATAAAATTTGTTTCTGTATACATGAATTTTTTGTATATATGCACCCTTTTTTTGTATATATGCACTTTTGTATATATGCATTTGAGTAATTTAACATATTCTTATATGTATCCATTTGGGTGACCACACATAACAATTATTTTGTATTTACTTTGCATTTTTTCTTTAAGAAATTGTGACTGGAGGCTTCCTGATTAATTGTTTTTAAATTTACATGCCATTTTCACACCTGGCCTGCAGGGGTCAGTATCTACACATGATTATGTTAAAGTATAATTGCAAAGTGCATTTAGGGTTAATTTGTTAGCCTATTTAAACAGGTGTGTTAAGGTTATGCTGTATCACATGACTAAGGGGTATTGACCCCGAAACGTTGTGATTTTTTACTTGTCTGAACCTGTATCTATTAAAATATTTTGACTGCACTTTTGAGGAGTTATCCTTCTATCTTCACCTTTGTACCATTACATTGGAGTGTGGCAGTCACTTCATAAGGATTACCCTCACCTTTTTGAGGATTTTTGCTGTATGCTGGACTCTATTTTAAATTGTCTACTTTGTACTGCCTGTGTCCGGGCATCAGCATTTCAAGATGTCTATCAATGATGAATTAACAGGCTCTCAGACTTTCGCTTACTCTGACCTGGAAGCCTCCAGGATTACTACCTTGGTATGTGGGTCACGCAGTTTTTTGCATACTGCACCAGTGGAAGCAGCAGGATCACAATATGAGAAGTTATCTAAACGCTTGCTGGCATATGGGCTGCACGCTACAACTTTGGCCGAATACTTTAGAGTTAAACGCATCCCACGGGGATTGCGTATGAATACACGTCCTACTTTGCTGAAAGAGAACACTGAATATTGCCGCAAGTTTGAACTTATCCTAAACAAGTGCTCTTTCGATATTATTGTACTCACTGTAGAATATCTGCAAATGGAGATTGATGAGATCAAGGGATCCATTGCCAAGCTTGAGGATGAGATGAGAAAAACCGCCTCCACAGTGGACTTTGACAAATTAATGGCTGACAACCGGAATCTTCTAGCCGACATGAGAAAGACCATCGAAGAACGAAAGAGAACCAAGTTCCAACGTGACGAGCAGGACTACTCGTCCAATCGTGTTTACAGATGGATCTATGACCCACAGGGTAAGATGCGCCGTAGCGCATCCGGCCAGAGAAGACGTCATCAGCAGCAGCCGGGGGCGGTTAGCAACAGCAGCTCTGACTCCTCGGATTTCACTCAGAGCGACGGCGAAGAGGTCCCTGGAAACGTGGCGGCCGCAAACACAAGCGGCAAACAGACAGCCAAAGCCAAGGTGAGAACGACGGGGAGACCACAGCCGGGGAGGGCAACGAGATCCCGCAAGATATAATTATTAACAGTTCAGATTACCAACTGGATAACAGTGAAGCGAGAGTACTTCAGAAAGGCTTGTCATTCTGCCCTTCAAGCAATTTCAACCCCTTTGAGACTCATAAGGATATCTATAGGTTCTTCAGGAACATTAGATTAAAATATTGGCACGCAACCTCATATGGGTCTCATCCGGGACTTGGGCAAACATCAGTGGCTCCTAATGTATTTGCTAAATTGGTGAATGTTGTAGATTCTATTAAAGATGGTGTTAACACAATATTGCCTGCTCCCAGACCGTCTCTAAATATAGGTGATTTAGGTTTAAGGAATAAGAGTGCATTTTATCCACAACACACACATTTTGGCATTGAGACCTTTGAAAAGTTGGTATTATCTGATCTTAAAAAATTGCAACTACGTGTGCAGAACCAACGTTTGAAGGGTAAATTTAATAAAAGCAATTTTACTAAAAATGATACTCAAGCCTTGAGTAGACTTAAGGAGAATACCGGCATTATTTTGAAACCGGCGGATAAGGGCGGTGCTACCGTCATTCTCAATAAGTCTTACTACAAGGATGAAATTAATCGCCAATTGAGTGTCCAATCTGTGTATAAACCTGTGTCATCCAATCCCATTTTCAAACTGAAACAAGAAATTCAGGTTTGTGTAGATTTTGCGCTGAGATCAAACATCATTGATAAGAAAACTAGCCAATTTTTAATGGTTAAGGATCCGATCACTCCGGTCCTTTATGTATTACCCAAAGTCCATAAGTCCATGACTGCTCCACCTGGTCGTCCTATCGTTGCAGGGACTAACTCCATCTTCTCAAATATTGCGATTTATTTGGATAAGATTCTGAGACCATTGGTGGAGCAGTCATGTACTTTCATTAAGGACACTAATGATTTCCTTGCAAAAATACACAATCTGGAATTGGGCACTGATAAATTGATCTTGTTTAGCCTTGATGTCACTAGCCTGTATACATCCATCACACATGCTAGTGGCATCGGTGCTGTGAATAGTGCACTGTCAACCTGTGGGCTATACTCTGCTTTGGAGGTTTGCTTCATTTTACAACTATTGGAAATAATTTTGTATAACAATTATTTCCTTTTTGAGGACCAGTTTTATATGCAACTGCAGGGTACTGCCATGGGCTCCAACGTCGCCCCTAATTATGCCAATATCTTTATGAATTTATTTGAAGAGAGGTTTGTTTTTGAACATCCTGAATTTCGCCGGTGTGGCGCCACTTGGTGGCGCTACATCGACGATATTTTTGGTATTTGGCTGGGCGACGTTGGGGCTCTGGAGTCCTTTGTGGCGGATTTGAATCAGGCTACCAACAATATTAAATTTACACTGGTATGGAGCGAACACAAAATTGATTTCTTGGATGTAACTGTTACCAAATGTGGCCTAGGCTTTAAGACTGATTTATTCAGGAAAGCCACTGATAGGAACAGTTTACTTCACTATGAAAGTGCTCATCCTTTACCTCTTGTGCACTCTCTGCCTCGCAGTCAGATGCTCAGAGTTAAAAGGATTGTTGATGACTCCAATATATCACAAATCAGACTTGCTGAGATGGGCCAAAAATTCATCCAGAGGGGGTATCCACCCTCTTTGATTCAAGAGACCATACAAGATGTGTCTGCTCTAGACAGAGAAACATTATTTAAACCAAAATCCTCACAAGATAAAGGGAAAAGAATGGTTTTTGTTTCCAATTTCTGCAGACAAAGTAATGACATTGCCCGTATTGTACGCAAACATTGGAGTATTTTACAAGATTGCATCCCCAATGTTGAGGAGTTCTGCCAATACCCATTACCAGCCTATAAGCGTAATAAAAGCTTGAGAGATACTTTGGTTAAGGCGGATTTGGGTGCTGGCAGGGCTCCTCAGCAGGGATATATCACCAAAAAGAACTTGGGTTGTTTTCCCTGTTTGGGGTGTGTAAACTGTGGGTCGGTCATTAAGAGTCCCTACTTTGTGCACCCACAGACAGGATATAAATTTAAGTACAAGGACTATTATACTTGCAATACGAGCTTTGTCATTTATTTGATCAAATGTCCTTGTGGGCGTGCCTATGTGGGTGAGTCCACCAGACGGGTGGGCGACCGTATCACTGAGCACAAGAGTAACATCAGGTGCAAGGTGTATACTGCCCCAGTAGCACATCATTTTTTGTCAGCTGGCCATCAAGTCAGTCAACTTCGGTTCCAGGTTATTGATCACATTAAGATCCCAAGACGTGGTGGCAATAGAACACGTCTATTAAAACAACGTGAATCCTTTTGGATATTCAAATTAGATACCCTGGAGCCGAAGGGGATGAATAGGGAGATTGACTGGTCTGTGTTTTATTAAGTTATTCCTTTAATTAGGTGTTTAAGAGATATCAGGCTATGAGTTTTCACTCTAGGTTTTCTTTCTCTAGCTCTTAGTAAGACATGACTGTCCTTTCATTATGTAACTACCCTCTGTATAGTTAAAAATACTGAAATATCACTCATTTACCAATTTAGCAACATTTGGGGCAGCTTGGTATACAATTTATTGTTTAATAACATAAAATTTGTTTCTGTATACATGAATTTTTTGTATATATGCACCCTTTTTTTGTATATATGCACTTTTGTATATATGCATTTGAGTAATTTAACATATTCTTATATGTATCCATTTGGGTGACCACACATAACAATTATTTTGTATTTACTTTGCATTTTTTCTTTAAGAAATTGTGACTGGAGGCTTCCTGATTAATTGTTTTTAAATTTACATGCCATTTTCACACCTGGCCTGCAGGGGTCAGTATCTACACATGATTATGTTAAAGTATAATTGCAAAGTGCATTTAGGGTTAATTTGTTAGCCTATTTAAACAGGTGTGTTAAGGTTATGCTGTATCACATGACTAAGGGGTATTGACCCCGAAACGTTGTGATTTTTTACTTGTCTGAACCTGTATCTATTAAAATATTTTGACTGCACTTTTGAGGAGTTATCCTTCTATCTTCACCTTTGTACCATTACATTGGAGTGTGGCAGTCACTTCATAAGGATTACCCTCACCTTTTTGAGGATTTTTGCTGTATGCTGGACTCTATTTTAAATTGACACCTCCTGCGTCAACAGGCTTAGTTAGCCCGGTAATGGGGAACAGGCGCAGGGCAGCTGTACATGGGGACACTGACACATGGCCCGCATTTAGTTTACACGAACATCTCAAGTCTAAGATGGTTCGGCGCATTCAGGGCGGGAGGTACGTACATATGTTTGAGCTTTCCGCGGAAGCGTACCGCCAAAAAGAGATGGCAGATGATGGCACGGGCCCGAAGAAATTTAAACGTCCCGATTCCTATGAGGAATGGCGCAAGTGCTTCCGGGTTTATGCGTCCTGTTATATTTCCAAATTCCCTGATCAAGCTTTGAATATCCTGAAATATCAGGATTCCATAGAAACCGTGTACGAGAAGTACAGAGAGGGAGCTTGGCGGACTATGACGCAGCCTTTCGTAGGAAGATGGTTGGGAACCCTCTCCTTACTTTTGGCGATGTCGACTCACGATTGTGGGCTCAATTGGGGCCTGAAAAGCAGGCGGCGCCTGTTCTAGCAGTTGGAGCGTTGGGAGGCGTTAAAGCCTCGCAGCGCTCTCGACGGCGGCCCACTGGGGTGTGCTGGCGCTTCCAGGACAAGCTGTGTACCAGGGGAGCGACATGCGCATTTCGTCACGCCTGCAAACACTGCGGTGGCGGCCACTCGGGGTCCGAGTGTACCAGGCCCCAGGATGCGAGTCGTCCCCAAGAGAGATCAGCAGCTGGTTCAAAACCTTTCCCTGGGGGAAAGGGCGGCCACACTGCTGAGAGTGGCCGTAATTGAGAAGTGGCTGCTTCTTTACCCGTTTAAAGAGGCCGCCTTGCTAATTAGAGACGGTCTGCGATCAGGATTTGTTATCCCGGTCGGATCGCATGTGGTAGGTTCCTCGACACGTAGGAACCTAAAATCCGCATATCAGTTTCCTGAGCTGTTGAGGGATAAGCTGAATAAGGAAATTGGGCTGGGTCGCATGGCGGGCCCGTTTGGGGAGATCCCACTCCCCGGGTTGGTTGTCTCACCTTTGGGGGTTGTCCCAAAGAAGGAGCCGGGTAAATTTCGGCTCATCCAACACCTATCCTTCCCAAAGGGTCGTTCTGTTAACGACGCCATGCCTCCTGAGCTTTGCTCAGTTTTTTATCAGATCTTTGATGAAGCTTTAGGGCTGGTCTGCCGGGCGGGGGCCAGAGCCCTGATGGCAAAGCTAGATGTGGAATCTGCTTTCCAACTCCTGCCTATTCACCCCTCCTCTTTTAGGCTCATGGGGTGTTATTTTGAAGGGAAGTACTACGTGGACAAATGCTTGCCCATGGGGTGCTCAATTTCGTGTGCCTACTTCGAGGCTTTCAGCAGTTTCCTACACTGGGCCATCGCGGAGGTTGCCGGATTCGACGGCCTGGCACACTATTTGGATGATTTTCTGCTTGTCGGGCGGACGGGTTCATCTGAATGTGCTTTCTTGATGAAAGTCACTAGGGTCCTGATGGACAGAATGGGAGTTCCTTTGGCGGAGGACAAGTCCCAGGGTCCTTGCACGTGCCTTACTTTTCTGGGCATCGAAGTTGATTCGGTGGCGGGGCAGTGCTGTTTGCCCCAAGACAAAATACAGCGCATGTTGGAGTTAGTACGTGCCATGAGAACAGAGCTTTATCGCTCTGTGAAGGACCTTCAAATCCTATTGGGTTTGCTGAATTTTGCCGGGAGGATTATTCCTATGGGTAGGATATTCCTCCGCAGGCTGGAGCGGCAGTTGTGCGGGGAAAGATTTCAGACTCGGAGGTTCCGTGTGTCTTCTGAGATGTTAGAAGATCTTAAGGTCTGGGAAGAATTTCTTCTTCACTTTAACGGGATCTGCCTGTGGCGGGAGGTTGTTCCTTCTAACGCGGCGATTCAGTTGTTCACTGATGCGGCTGGGTCCCACGGGTACGGGGTTTTCTTGGCCGGGCAATGGAGCGCCGGGCCACGGGAGTAGAAAGAGGCTTGGTTAGGAACCTGTGCCTTCTTGAACTGTTTCCCATCCTTGTCGCTCTTGACATTTGGGGTGACCAGCTTCGGGACCGTGAGGTGATTTTCTGGACTGATAACAGAGTGTTGTTTATGCTGTCAACAAGCTCTCATCTAGTTCCCCTCCGGTTGTGCGATATTTGAGACTGTTGGTGCTGAGGTGTCTGCACCTGAATATCGTGTTCCGTGCTAAGCATGTCCCTGGCGTCCAGAATAGGATTGCGGATGCTCTCTCCCGTTTTCAATGGGAAGCATTTTATGTGTTGGTGCCCGATGCGGACACTAACGGATTGCCTTGTCCTACTTACTTATGGCAGGTGGCGCTGGATGGGGCCCCTTGATCGCGATGGTTCGTTCTTCTCTCGCTCCGTCCACCTGGACTACCTATGTGAAACACTGGACGGAGTGGATCGCTTTTTGTGATGCCAGGGGCCGTCCTTCCTGTGACGGTGACCAGTGGGGCTTACTTGAATGGATTACCGAACTTAAAGGTAATGGGGTTTCAAAGAGTGCGGTTGGGGCACACCTGGCGGCGGTGTCCTTCTTCTGAAAACTGTATGGACTTGCAGACTCGTCAAGAACCTTCCTGGTTAGGCAGGTACTTCGAGGCTGGGGGCGTATGGTGCCCAGAACTAGGGATTTTAGGGAACCAGTTACCATTGAGCGTCTGGTAACGTTGTGCCAGGTTTTGCCGGCGGTTTGTTCATCCGCCTACGAAGCTACCCTGTTTTCAGCCGCCTTTGGGCTGGCTTTTCACGGGGCTCTTAGGGTAGGGGAAATTGTCCCGCCCTCTAGGAATAAGAAGGGAGGTCTTTTACTTTCCCATGTCAGGGACGATGAGTCGTCTATTCTGGTTTTCATCCCCAGATCCAAAACAAACCAAGAGGGGAGAGGTGCTTGGTTATCTTTGCCGGCTCATGGTGAGTCTGTCTGCTGCTGGTCAGACTGATCAAAGCCTATATGGACGTGCGTCCTAAGGGCTCCTCACAGTTCCTAGTCCACGTGGATGGTTCCCCGTTGACGAGGTTCCAGTTTAGGAAGGTATTGGCCTGGGCAGCATCAAGGGCAGGTCTTGACCCAAGGGTCATCGCTCCCCATTCTTTTAGAGTGGGCGCGGCTACCACTGCCGCTAGTTTAGGTTGGTCAGCTGACCATATTAGAGCTCTGGGGAGATGGAGGTCACAAAGGTATCTGTTATATGTTAGGCCTTTGACTGTTTAGATGATGATTATGTTTTGCAGGTGCACTGGTTAACCTCTGTTTCTTTTCTTAGGACCAAGGAGCGGTCCACTGAGAGTATGGATTATGGGGCATTCATACATACACTGGGCGGAGCTGCGGGTGATTGTGAGACCAGATGGGCGTCAGCTGGGGTTTCCCTCATCCCGAGTCACTGTTAGATGGTTAGGGTGCAGGGGGGCTTACGTGGCAAGCTCTGCCTGATTTACTGCAGGGGGGCCTTGCGCAGGTGGGAGAAACCCTATGTACTTATCATTCACGCCGGGGGGAATGATATGGGGCTCCTGCCGTGCAAGCAGCTCAGTGCAGTGATTCAATCGGATCTGCGCACGTTTCAGGCTTGGATTCCCCAGGTCAGGATAGGATGGTCCAACATCATTCCCAGGATAGAATGGCGCCATATGCAATCCCATCGCGCAGCTTTCCAGGTCCGCAAGAAAATCAACAGGGAAGTTAGGATTTTCTTAGGGCAGTCAGGAGGGTTTGTTGTAGAACATGGGAACATTTCAACAGCTGAGAGGTGCCTCTACAGAAGGGACAGGGTGCACCTCTCTGAGAGAGGCATTGACCTGTTCCTCTGTAATTTGAGGCGTGCTATATTGATACATCTATAGGTGTGGCGGCAAGAGGTGAGCCTGTTGGGCTATCTCTTGTGGCGGTTGGTCCGCGCCCCGGTTTGACATCAGAGGTAGAGTGACGGCTGCCCAGGGGAGGGTGATCTCTGCAGGCGCGCGCCTGGGTCCCTCCCATTCTAAGATGCCGAGAACTCCCTAAGCTTCTGCGGCAGCTGAGCTCCGCTTGTGTGGGCATTCATGGGCGCGGTCCATTCTTCCTAGCAGGGGGTTCCTTACTCCTAACTAGATTGCCGCCACATGTTTTAGCTGGCCCCGTTGAGTCCAGCTGGTTCTCAGGTTCTGCAATACCTGTGTCTGTGTATTTATTCCAGTTATTACAGTTATATGTAAAGTTATTTAAGTGTGTGATAGTTGTACATAGTTATTTGGTTGAGTCAGTTTTATGGCTCCTGTTATTAAAGTTTTCCAGCAAGCCAGGAGGATAGGGCATTTAATTAATTAAGACAGTGGAGGGCAGCATAGCCCAGAACGACCATAATAATTAAGGCCCTTAGGAGTGTGCTGCTGTGAAGTGGCAAAAGTGTTGCAGTAGTGAGGGTGGGGTTTAGCTTACCCTTTAAGTAGTCAGCTCCCAGGCCCCAAACCCTCTTTTCCAGCTCGTCTTCACAGCATCCCTCCCTCCCTCCCTGCATTGGTTCATACGGCAATCTTTAGGCTGCTACATCACCAGGGTGTTTCAGCTAGGTGTCCGAGGCTGGATGAGGGCTACGCGGCTTGTTTCCATAAGCCCAAGGACGGTAGTTTTTGACTCCCCAGGTAGTGGCATGGATACGCGTCTAGTCACACCTGGTCCTACTGGTTCGGAGATCTTTACTTTACACCCTGGTTAGGCAGTTGGTCCGCGCCCCGGTTTGCCATCAGAGGTAGAGTGACGGCTGCCCAGGGGAGGGTGATCTCTGCAGGCGCGCGCCTGGGGTCCCTCCCATTCTAAGATGCCGAGAACTCCCTAAGCTTCTGCGGCAGCTGAGCTCCGCTTGTGTGGGCATTCACGGGCGCGGTCCATTCTTCCTAGCAGGGGGTTCCTTACTCCTAACTAGATTGCCGCCACATGTTTTAGCTGGCCCCGTTGAATCCAGCCGGTTCTCAGGTTCTGCAATAAACGTGACCCACGGGTCTTTTCCCATACACCTGTGTCTGTGTATTTATTCCAGTTATTAGAGTTATATGTAAAGTTATTTAAGTGTGTGATAGTTGTACATAGTTATTTGGTTGAGTCAGTTTTATGGCTCCTGTTATTAAAGTTTTCCAGCAAGCCAGGAGGATAGGGCATTTAATTAATTATGTGCATGTGTGTATATGTATGCTTGTGTATATATGTATGCTTGTGCATGTGAGTATGTGCATGTGTGTATATATATGCTTGTGTATATATGTATGCTTGTGCATGTGTGTATATGTATGCTTGTGTCGGTGTCTGTATATGTATGCTTGTGTGTAAGTGTATGCTTGTGTGTGTGTATGTATGTATGCTTGTGTGACTGTGTATGTGTGTATATGTATGCTTGTGTGAGTGTGTATGTTTGCTTGTGTGAGTATGTATATGTATGCTTGTGTGTGTGTGAGTGAGTGTGTATAGGTATGCTTGTGTGTGTGAGAGTGTATATGTATGCTTGTGTGAGTGTGTATATGTATGCGTGTGTGTGAGTGTGTATATGTATGCTCGTGTGAGTGTGTATATGTGTGCTTGTGTGAGTGTGTATATGTATGCCTGTGTGTGTGAGTGTGTATATGTATGCTCGTGTGAGTGTGTATATGTATGCTTGTGTGAGTGTGAGTATGTATATGTATGCTTGTGTGAGTGTGTATATGTATGCTTGTGTGTCTGTGTGTGTGTGTGTGTGTGCGCATATGTATGCTTGTGTGAGTGTGTATATGTGTGCTTGTGTGAGTGTGTATATGTATGCTTGTGTGTGTGTGTGTGTGTATATGTATGCTTGTGTGTGTGTATATATGTATGCTTGTGTGTGTATATGTATGCTTGTGTGTATGTATGCTTGTGTGTGTATGTGTGTAAATGTATGCTTGTGTGTGTATGTTTGTAAATGTATGCTTGTGTGTACGTGCATGCTTGTGTATATATGTGTGTATATGTATGCTTGTGTGAGTGTGTATATGTACTGTATACTTGTGTCTGTGTGTGTATATGTATGCTTGTGTGTGTGTGTGTGTGTATGTATGCTTGTGTGTGTACATGCATGTGTGTATATGTATGCTTGTGTATATATGTATGCTTGTGCATATATGTATGTTTGTGTATGTGTGTATATGTATGCTTGTGTGAGTATGTGTGTATATGTATGCTTGTGTGTGTACGTGCATGTGTGTATATGTATGCTGGTGTATATATGTATGCTTGTGCAAGTGTGTATATGTATGCTTGTGTATATATGTATGCTTGTGCATGTGTGTATATGTATGCTTGTGTGTGTATGTATGCTTGTATGTGTACATGCATGTGTGTATATGTATGCTTGTGTATATATGTATGCTTGTGCATGTGTGTATATGTATGCTTGTGTATGTGTGTATATGTATGCTTGTGTGTGTATGTGTGTATATGTATGCTTGTGTGTTGTGTGTGTACATGCATGTGTGTATATGTATGCTTGTGTATATATGTATGCTTGTGCATGTGTATATGTATGCCTGTGTGAGTGTGTATATGTATGCTTGTGTGTGTATGTGTGTATATGTATGCGTGTGTGTGTACATGCATGTGTGTATATGTATGTTTGTGTGAGTGTGTATATGTATGCTTGTGTGCATGTGTGTATTTGTATGCTTGTGTGTGTGTATATGTATGCGTGTGTCTGTGTATATGTATGCGTGTGTGTGTACATGCATGTGTGTATATGTATGTTTGTGTGAGTGTGTATATGTATGCTTGTGTGCATGTGTGTATTTGTATGCTTGTGTGTGTGTATATGTATGCGTGTGTCTGTGTATATGTATGCTTGTGCATGTGTGTATATGTATGCTTGTGTGTATATGTGTGTATTTGTATGATTGTGTGTATATTGTGTGAGTGTGTATATGTATGCTTGTGTGAGTGTGTATATGTATGCTTGTGTGTGTGTGTATATATATATATGTATGCTTGTGTGAGTGTGTATATGTATGCTTGTGTGTGTGTGTGTATGTATGTGTGTACATGTATGCTTGTGGGTACGTGCATGTGTGTATATGTATGCTTGTGTATGTATGTATGCTTGTGCGTGTGTGTGTATATATGTATGCTTGTGTGTGTGTGTATGTGTGTATATGTATGCTTGTGTATATATGTATGCTTGTGCATGTGTGTACGTGCATGTGTGTATATATATGCATGCTTGTGCATGTGTGTATATGTATGCTTGTGTGTAAGTGTATGCTTGTGTGTGTATGTATGTATGCTTGTGTGTGTACATGTGTATATGTATGCTTGTGTGAGTGTGTATTTTGTGTGTGTGTGTATGTTTGCTTGTGTGAGTATGTATATGTATGCTTGTGTGTGTGTGAGTGTGTATAGGTATGCTTGTGTGTGTACGTGTGTGTATATGTATGCTTGTGTGAGTGTGTATTTTGTGTGTGTGTATGTTTGCTTGTGTGAGTATGTATATGTATGCTTGTGCGTGTGTGTGTATATGTATGCTTGTATGTGTGTGTGTATGTGTGTATATGTATGCTTGTGTATATATGTATGCTTCTGCATGTGTGTACGTGCATGTGTGTATATATATATGCATGCGTGTAAGTGTATGCTTGTGTGTGGGGTATGTATGTATGCTTGTGTGTGTACGTGTGTATATGTATGCTTGTGTGAGTGTGTATATTGTGTGTGCATATGTATGCTTGTGTGAGTGTGTATATGTATGCGTGTGTGTGAGTGTGTATATGTATGCTCGTGTGTATGTGCATGTATGTATATATATGCTTGTGTATATATGTATGCTTGTGCATGTGTGTATATGTATGCTTGTGTCGGTGTCTGTATATGTATGCTTGTGTGTAAGTGTATGCTTGTGTGTGTGTATGTATGTATGCTTGTGTGTGTATGTGTGTATATGTATGCTTGTGTGAGTGTGTATGTTTGCTTGTGTGAGTATGTATATGGATGCTTGTGTGTGTGTGAGTGTGTATAGGTATGCTTGTGTGTGTGAGTGTGTATATATATATGTGTGTGTGAGTGTGTATATGTATGCTCGTGTGAGTGTGTATATGTGTGCTTGTGTGAGTGTGTATATGTATGCCTGTGTGTGTGAGTGTGTATATGTATGCTTGTGTGAGTGTGTATATGTATGCTTGTGTGAGTATGAGTATGTATATGTATGCTTGTGTGAGTGTGTATATGTATGCTTGTGTGTGTGTGAGTGTGTATATGTATGCTTGTGTGTGTGAGTGTGTATATGTATGCTTGTGTGAGTGTGTATATGTATGCTTGTGTGTGTGGTGTGTGTGTGTGTGTGTGCATATGTATGCTTGTGTGAGTGTGTATATGTGTGCTTGTGTGAGTGTGTATATGTATGCTTGTGTGTGTGTATATGTATGCTTGTGTGTGTGTGTATATATGTATGCTTGTGTGTGTATATGTATGCTTGTGTGTATGTATGCTTGTGTGTGTATGTGTGTAAATGTATGCTTGTGTGTGTATGTTTGTAAATGTATGCTTGTGTGTACGTGCATGCTTGTGTATATATGTGTGTATATGTATGGTTGTGTGAGTGTGTATATGTACTGTATACTTGTGTCTGTGTGTGTATATGTATGTATGCTTGTGTGTGTATGTGTGTATATGTATGCTTGTGTGTGTGTGTATGTATGCTTGTGTGTGTATGTGTGTATATGTATGCTTGTGTGTGTACATGCATGTGTGTATATGTATGCTTGTGTATATATGTATGCTTGTGCAAGTGTATATATGTATGCTTGTGCATGTGAGACAGTGGAGGGCAGCATAGCCCAGAACGACCATAATAATTAAGGCCCTTAGGAGTGTGCTGCTGTGAAGGTTGCAACAATGTTGCATTAGTGAGGGTGGGGTTTAGCTTACCTTTAAGTAGTCAGCTCCCAAGGCCCAAACCCTCTTTTCCAGCTCGTCTTCACAGCGTCAGGATCATCTGTCAGGAGTCCTGTGGAAGAAGATGTCGGAATTAGATGAGCTGATGATCGATGAGTTTGACTCTGGAGAAGATGTGGTGCAGCCTTCCCCCCCTCGCACGGTGAGTCGTCCCCCGGGGCCTAGCCTGTATCCCGAAGTTAGAGTTGTCTCTCCCTCCCCTCCTTTAATCCCCCTTTCAGTAGAGGTGGGTCCCCAAATAGCAGAGGAGGTTATGTAGGGGGAACAGGGCCCTGTTCTGGACGGGGGGGAGGCCGTATCTGCTCCGGTCGTTCTTACCGGGGAGGCGGTCTCCACGGCGGTAGCGCTGCTCCAATCCTTGGCAGCGGTGCTTTCCGGCGGGGGGGCCGGCATCCCAGGGAGGCCTCCCGGCTTCAGTTTGCGCGCCGGCGTCCACGCGGTCCTCCATGGCCTCTTCAGAGCCCGTCTCTTCCGGTTTGGCCGTTTCCGGTGACGTCACTTCCGGTGACGTCACGTCCGGAAACGCCATTCCGGACACAAGAGGCAAGCGGGCAGCATCGTCTTCTCCGCCGGGGTACGCAGGTAAGAGAGGGGTACCCCGGGGGGGGGGCGACGCCCGCGGGGGGTGCGCAGCGAGGCTCAATTACTCAGCGCCCGCGAAGGGACACTGATTTGGCGGCCATTGAAAGGGGTAGAAGGTTGCATGAGGGATCTCATGAGCAGGCCGCAAGCCTGACCGGGGGTATGTTAGCACTTGACGGTGCTCCGATCGGGGCAACTAGTGTGTCTGAGGGGCAAGTGGTTTCTGAGGGGCAAGGAACAAGGGCACGTTCGCCCAGAAGGGCCCAGATTAGGGAAACAGGCATTAATGAGCAGGCCGCAGGCCTGACGGGGAATATGCCTACTGCGCAACAAGTCGCAGGGCCTCAGGCCGCAATCACGCAGCCTGGGGGCAAGCGTAGGCCCGCGAATACATCGCGGCCTAGCAGACGACGTAGTACTGCGTCACGCAGCAAACGTAACACCCGACAGGGTGCGCGGGCGGCGCCCGCGGGTGTGGCCCTCAGCGGGGGCTCCGCCAGGTGTTGTCACTAGGGCTTCAGCAAAGAAAGGCCCAGTTATCACGCCCAGTCTTTGTCAGGGCACGCAGGCTGCGAATGAACAGAATAGACAAGTACAGTTTGCTAATGCAGTGATGAATGTGCGTATGGCTGATATGGTTGATGATGGTATTGAAGAGTGTGGCAGTGATCACAGGAGCCCCAGTCCCCTAGGGTCCCGGGGTAATGTGGTTGGTGGGCCTTCGTCCCCTTCCCTGGGTACTCCTCTTTCACATTTGTCTCCACAGATCATTATGGAACCCAGAACTGCATTACAGCCACTCCAGTCCACCCCCAGTGCCGTGGAAAGGGAGCCACAGTCTCAGGAACAGCCATCCACCTCTTCTGGTCCTGTCCCGGTGCAACGCCTCTTGGGAGCTGGTAAGCGCGCTATTACTTTTGAACGTAGTGTTTTAAGTTCATCCTCGGATGATTCAGGTTCAGAGAGTGATAGATCCCTGGGGTTGGAAGCGAAAGGGCAAAAAAGAATGTATAGGATGGTGAAATGGTTAGTGGAAGAAAGGAAGGCTATGGGTCTTCCCCTCCCCCCTGGTTCATCCCGCATGGAGCCCACTGTTCCTATGTTGACACCTCCTGCGTCAACAGACTTAGTTAGCCCACTTATGGGGAACAGGCGCAGGGCAGCTATACATGGAGTCACTGACACATGGCCTGCGTTTAGCCTTCATGAGCATCTCAAATCTAAGATGGTGCGGCGCATTCAGGGTGGGAGGTACGTGCACATGTTTGAGCTTTCTGCGGAAGCTTATCGCCAGAAAGAAATGGCGGATGATGGCACGGGCCCGAAAAAATTTAAACGCCCTGATTCCTATGAGGAATGGCGCAAGTGCTTTAGGGTTTATGCGTCCTGTTATATCTCTAAATTTCCCGATCAAGCCTTAAACATCCTGAAATATCAGGATTCCATTGAAACAGTGTACGAGAAGTACAGGGATGGAGCTTGGCGGGATTACGACGCTGCTTTCCGTAGGAAGATGGTTGGGAACCCTCTTCTTACTTTCGGTGACGTTGATTCGCGTCTGTGGGCGCAATTGGGTCCTGAAAAACAGGCGGCGCCTGCTGCAGTAGTCGGAGCATCAGGGGGCGTTAAGGCCTCGCAGCGCTCTCGACGGCGGGCCACAGGGGTGTGCTGGCGCTTCCAGGACAAATCATGTACCAGGGGAGCGGCATGCGCATTTCGGCACGCGTGCAGAACCTGTGGTGGCGGCCACTCGGGGTCCGAGTGTACCAGAACCCAGGACGCGGGTCGTCCCCAAGAGAGACCAGCAGCTGGCTCAAAACCTTTCACTGTTGGAAAGGGCGGCCACACCTCTGAAGGTGGCCGTAATTGAGAAGTGGCTGCTGCTATACCCATTCGAGGAGGCCGCCTTGCTGCTTAGAGGCGGTCTGCGGTCGGGATTTGTTATCCCAGTCGGATCGCACGTGGAGGGTTCCTTGTCACGCAGGAACCTGAAATCCGCGTATCAGTTTCCCGGGGTTTTGCGGGATAAACTGAACAAAGAGATTGGGTTGGGTCGTATGGCAGGCCCATTTGAAGATATTCCCCTGCCAGGGCTGGTGGTATCACCCTTGGGGGTGGTTCCAAAAAAGGAGCCGGGTAAATTTCGGCTCATCCAACATCTGTCCTTCCCGAAGGGTCGTTCGGTGAATGACGCCATCCCCCCTGAACTGAGCTCAGTTTCTTACCAATCATTTGATGAGGCATTGGGGCTAGTTCGCAGGGCAGGGGCCGGGGCTCTGATGGCTAAACTGGATATAGAGTCCGCCTTTCGGCTCCTGCCCATTCACCCCTCCTCTTTTAGGCTTATGGGGTGCTATTTTGAGGGGCAGTACTACGTGGACAAATGCTTGCCCATGGGGTGCTCAATTTCGTGTGCCTACTTCGAGGCTTTCAGCTGCTTCTTGCACTGGGCCATTGCGGAGGTGGCCGGATTCGACGGCCTGGCACACTATTTGGATGATTTTCTGCTGGTTGGGCGGGCAGGATCATCTGAGTGTGCTTTCCTGATGAAAGTCACTAGGTTTCTAATGGATAGAATGGGAGTTCCTCTGGCGGAAGACAAGTCCCAGGGTCCTTGCACGTGCCTTACTTTTTTGGGCATTGAAGTTGATTCGGTGGCAGAGCAGTGCCGTCTGCCACATGAAAAAGTTCAGCGCATGTTGGAGTCAGTACGCGCTATGAGAGCAGAGCTGTATAGCTCCGTGAAGGATCTTCAAATCCTATTGGGTTTGCTGAACTTTGCCGGCAGGATCATTCCCATGGGAAGAATATTCCTTCGCAGGCTCGAGAGGCAGCTGTGCGGAAAAAGATCGCAGACCCGGAGGTTCCGGGTGTCTGCTGAGATGGTGGAAGATCTTAAGGTCTGGGAAGATTTTCTTCTCCACTTTAACGGGATCTGTCTGTGGCGGGAGGTTGTTCCTTCTAACGCAGCGATCCAGTTGTTCACTGATGCGGCTGGGTCCCACGGGTACGGGGCTTTCTTGGCCGGGCAATGGAGCGCGGGCCCATGGCCCGCCGCGTGGATAGAGAGCGGCTTGGTCAGGAACCTATGCCTTCTCGAACTGTTTCCCATACTGGTTGCTCTTGACATTTGGGGGCAATCAGCTTCGCGACCGCGAGGTGGTTTTCTGGACAGATAACATGAGCGTTGTTTATGCTGTTAACAGATTATCATCTAGTTCCCCTCCGGTTGTGCGGTATTTGAGACTGTTGGTGCTGAGGTGTCTGCACCTGAATATTGTGTTCCGTGCTAAGCATGTCCCGGGCGTCCAGAATAGAATTGCTGATGCGCTCTCCCCGTTTTCAATGGGAAGCATTTTATGCTTTGGTGCCCGATGCGGACACTAACGGATTGTCCTGTCCCACTTACTTATGGCAGGTGGCGCTGGATGGGGCCCCTTGATTGCGATGGTGCGGGCTTCCCTCGCTCCGTCTACCTGGGCTACGTATGTGAAATACTGGACGGAGTGGATCGCCTTTTGTGACTTCAGGTGTCGTCCCTCCTGTGACGGGGACCAGTGGGGCTTGCTTGAATGGATTACCGAACTTAAAGGTAATGGTGTTTCGAAGACTGCGATGGGTTCACGCCTGGCGGCAGTGTCCTTTTTCTGCAAGTTGTATGGGCTTGTTGACGCCTCGAAGACCTTCCTGGTTAGGCAGGTACTTCGGGGCTGGGGGCGTATGGCCCCCAGGGTCAGGGATTTCAGGGAACCAGTTACCATGGAGCGTCTGGTAACGTTGTGCCAAGTTTTGCCGGCGGTCTGTTCATCCGCCTATGAAACTGCCCTATTCTCAGCCGCCTTTGGGTTGGCTTTTCACGGGGCTCTTAGGGTAGGGGAAATTGTCCCGCCCTCTAAGAATAAGACGGGCGGCCTTTTGCTGCCTCATGTTAGAGACGACGGGTCGTCTATCTTGGTCTTTCTTCCCAGATCCAAAACTGACCAGGAAGGGAGAGGTGCCTGGTTGGCTTTGCCATCCCATGTTGAAGCTGTTTGCTGCCCGGTCAGACTGGTTAAAGCCTATATGGACGTGCGTCCTGAGGGTTTCTCGCAATTTCTAGTTCACGAGGACGGTTCCCCCCGTTGACTAGATTCCAGTTTAGGAAGGTGTTGGCCTGGGCAGCATCAAAGGCAGGTCTTGATCCCAGGGTGATTGCTCCCCATTCCTTTAGGGTGGGCGCGGCCACCACTGCCGCTAGTTTAGGATGGTCGGCTGACCATATTAGAGCTCTGGGGAGATGGAGGTCGCAAAGGTATCTTTTATACGTTAGGCCTTTGACTGTTTAGAAATGATTATGTTTTGCAGATGCAAGGGATAACCTCTGTTTCTTTTCTTAGGACCAAGGGAGCGGTCCACTGAGAGTATGGATTACGGGGCATTCGTACATCCACTGGGCGGAGCTTCGAGCGATCGCGAGACCTGATGGGCGTCAGCTGGGGTTCCCCTCTTCCCGAGTCACTGTTAGGTGGTTAGGGCGCAGGGGGCTTACGTGGCAGGCTCTGCCTGAGTTGCTGCAGGGGGCTTTGCGCAGGTGGGAGAAACCCCATGTACTTATCATTCACGCAGGTGGAAATGATATGGGGCTCCTACCATGCAAACAGCTCAGTGCAGTTATTCAGTCGGATCTGCGCACGATTCAGGCATGGATTCCCCAAGTCAGGATAGGGTGGTCTAACATCATCCCCAGAATAGAATGGCGCCATATGCAGTCTCATCGCGCGGCTTTTCAGGTCCGCAAGAAAATTAACAGAGAAGTGAGGATTTTCTTAGGGCAGTCAGGTGGGTTTGTTGTGGAACATGGGAACATATCAACGGCTGAGAGGTGCCTCTACAGAAGGGACGGGGTGCACCTCTCTGAGAGGGGCATTGACCTGTTCCTCTGTAATTTGAGGCGTGCTATACTTAATCATCTATAGGTGTGGCGGCAAGAGGTGAGCCTGTTGGGCTATCTCTTGTGGCGGTTGGTCCGCGCCCCGGTTTGCCATCAGAGGTAGAGTGACGGCTGCCCAGGGGAGGGTGATCTCTGCAGGCGCGCGCCTGGGGTCCCTCCCATTCTAAGATGCCGAGAACTCCCTAAGCTTCTGCGGCAGCTGAGCTCCGCTTGTGTGGGCATTCACGGGCGCGGTCCATTCTCCTAGCAGGGGGTCCCTACTCCTAGCTAGATTGCCGCCACATGTTTTAGCTGGCCCCGTTGAGTCCAGCCGGTTCTCACGTTCTACAATAAATGCGACCTTCGGGTCTTTTCCCATATATCTGTGTCTGCGTGGTTATTTAAGTATTACAGTTTTATACAAAGTTATTTAAGAGTGATAGTTGTACATAGTTAAGTTGTTGAGTCAGTTCTATGGCTCCAGTTATTATTTGTACATAGTTATGTGTTGAGCCAGTTTTATGGCTCCAGTTATTAAGGTTTTCCAGCAAGCCAGGAGGATAGGGCATTTAATTAATTAAGACAGTGGAGGGCAGCATAGCCCAGAACGACCATAATAATTAAGGCCCTTAGGAGTGTGCTGCTGTGAAGGTTGCAACAATGTTGCATTAGTGAGGCTGGGGTTTAGCTTACCTTTAAGTAGTCAGCTCCCAAGGCCCAAACCCTCTTTTCCAGCTCGTCTTCACAGCGTCCCTCCCTCCCTCCCTGCACTTGTTCACACGGCAATCTTTAGGCTGCTACATCACCAGGGTGTTTCAGCTAGGTGTCCGAGGCTGGATGAGAGCTACGCGGCTTGTTTCCTTAAGTCCAAGGACGGTAGTTTATGACTCCCCAGGTAGTGGCATGGAGACGCGTCTAGTCACACCTGGTCCTACTGGTTCGGAGATCGTTACTTTACACCCTGGTTAGGCGGTTGGTCCGCGCCCCGGTTTGCCATCAGAGGTAGAGTGACGGCTGCCCAGGGGAGGGTGATCTCTGCAGGCGCGCGCCTGGGGTCCCTCCCATTCTAAGATGCCGAGAACTCCCTAAGCTTCTGCGGCAGCTGAGCTCCGCTTGTGTGGGCATTCACGGGCGCGGTCCATTCTCCTAGCAGGGGGTCCCTACTCCTAGCTAGATTGCCGCCACATGTTTTAGCTGGCCCCGTTGAGTCCAGCCGGTTCTCACGTTCTACAATAAATGCGACCTTCGGGTCTTTTCCCATATATCTGTGTCTGCGTGGTTATTTAAGTATTACAGTTTTATACAAAGTTATTTAAGAGTGATAGTTGTACATAGTTAAGTTGTTGAGTCAGTTCTATGGCTCCAGTTATTATTTGTACATAGTTATGTGTTGAGCCAGTTTTATGGCTCCAGTTATTAAGGTTTTCCAGCAAGCCAGGAGGATAGGGCATTTAATTAATTATGTATATGTATGCTTGTGTGTGTGTATGTATGCTTGTGTGAGTATGTGTGTATATGTATGCTTGTGTGTGTGCGTGCATGTGTGTATATGTATGCTGGTGTATATATGTATGCTTGTGCAAGTGTGTATATGTATGCTTGTGTATATATGTATGCTTGTGCATGTGTGTATATGTATGCTTGTGTGTGTGTATGTATGCTTGTATGTGTACATGCATGTGTGTATATGTATGCTTGTGTATATATGTATGCTTGTGTATGTGTGTATATGTATGCTTGTGTGCGTATGTGTGTATATGTATGCTTGTGTGTTGTGTGTGTACATGCATGTGTGTATATGTATGCTTGTGTATATATGTATGCTGGTGCATGTGTATATGTATGCTTGTGTGAGTGTGTGTATGTATGCTTGTGTGTGTATGTGTGTATATGCATGCTTGTGTGTGTACATGCATGTGTGTATATGTATGTTTGTGTGAGTGTGTATATGTATGCTTGTGTGCATGTGTGTATTTGTATGCTTGTGTGTGTGTATATGTATGCGTGTGTCTGTGTATATGTATGCTTGTGTGTGTGTATATGTATGCTTGTGCATGTGTGTATATGTATGCTTGTGTGTATATGTGTGTATTTGTATGATTGTGTGTATATTGTGTGAGTGTGTATATGTATGCTTGTGTGAGTGTGTATAGGTATGCTTGTGTGTGTGTGTGTGTATATATATATATATATGTATGCTTGTGTGTGTATATGTATGCTTGTGTGTGTGTGTATGTATGTGTGTACATGTATGCTTGTGTGTACGTGCATGTGTGTATATGTATGCTTGTGTATATTGTTATGTTCTCTGTGTAGTCAGGATTAGAACATTCAGTTGTGTGCTGTTACCTTGTGTCTGATGTCTCTTGCACATATCATGAAGACTCTGCAGCAGGAACTTTAGATAACTTTTATTTAGCTACAACCACATGGCTTATTCTCTAGCAGGTTCCATCAGTAAAACTAACATGGCTTCTGATGATGTCACAGAGACCCAGACACACCCAGGGTGTGTGGTGAGCTGAGCTTAAAGCTGCAGCACTTCTAACATATAATTATGAGACAAGGTTAGTGCAAAGATACAGTAAAAGCTGCAGTAATCTTAACATCCCCTTTTTTCTCAAAAAAAAAAAATATATATATATAAAAATAAAATTAAAATAAAGAACAGACAGTGGATAATATTGTAACATACAACAAGTAACTAAACCATACACTTGAACTTAGAACAGTTTATCTCTATAGTCTATGTGCACAAGACCTAGGTCGCAGCCTAGATTTTAGTCACAGTTATGTTTTCTGCGATAAGTCCGCCTTCGGATTAGGTCATTCCTTGCTGAATAATCTCTCACTGAATCCTCACATTGCCATCTAGAAGGTGGCCTTCTGTTTCTAGAGGGCCGTAGAGTATTTGGTTCAGGAGAAATTGTCCGTGGAGGAGTACCCAATGCGTGTTGATCACCTGTGATATTTTGTTGTTGGACAAAATCATTCTGAGGTTGATCTGTTTCAGTTGTGTTCATTGCATTTTCATCCTCAGAAGACTCAGGTGGGCACCGCACTCCATGCCAGATATCCTCACCATCTGAATCATTTGATATTTGTGTAGCTGGTTGAGATCTATGTCTCATTTGTTCTACATGGCGGGAAACTGTACCACCAGCTTGTAGTTGAACTTTAAACATTCTGTTGCCCATGCCTTGTATTATGACAGCTGGAATCCATTTATTTGGGCCACGGTAGTTTCTAACCCATACTCTGTCATGAAGAACAAATTCTGAAACGCTAGAAGTGTTCAACTCTTGTGTGGGATGTTCTGGTCTAACTTTATCCAGTGGAGTTCTCAGGCGTCTTCCAAACATTAACATTGCAGGTGATAGCCCAGTAGTGGCATGGGGTGTGTTTCGATAGTTAAACAAAAAATTAGAAAGGGAGTTTGGATTAAATTTTGATTTGTGAGAGACAGCTAAGTGGCGTTTTAAAGTTTGTACAAATCTTTCAGCCTGTCCATTAGAGGCTGGAAAATATGGAGCTGTCTTACAGTGTTTGATGTTATTTGTATCTAGAAATGTTTCAAATTCATGTGATATGAACTGTGGACCATTGTCTGAGACTAAAGTTTGTGGCAGTCCAAATCTTGCAAACATACTGGAAAGAACGACAATGGTTTGTTGTGTTGTAGTACTTGACATTTGAACTACTTCTGGCCACTTGGAATGAGCATCCACAGCCACCAAATACATTCGTCCATCCACTGGCCCTGCAAAATCAACATGGATTCTTGCCCAAGGTTCATTTTGGCCATGGCCAAGTTTTTGAGGTGTCCCTGCTGGGATTCCGCTGTGTCTGTGCACATGCATTGCAAGCAGCTATATAAGAAGCAATATCTGTATCCAATTTAGGCCACCAAAAATATTCTCGTGCTCTTTGCTTCATTTTTACTACACCCTGGTGTGAGCTGTGTAGTAACTTTAATGCTAATGTTTGCAGCAAGTTCGGAATTATCACTCGTGACCCCCATAACAGACAGCCTGAGTCATGCACAATTTCCTTCTTTCTTGTAAAATATGGCTGAAGGTCAGAGCAAACTACTTTAGGCCACCCATGTTGAACAAAAGACTTGATTTCCTGTAAGGTAGAATCAGAGCATGTATAAGTAGCAATCACTTTGGAATTTAGATTTACAGGCTGTGGAGGGGTTTCTATGATTTTAGAAGATGTTGTCATGTGATGTACCATTGGTAATCTAGAAAACATATCCACATTCGTATGATCACTGTGGCATCGATATTTAATGGAGTAGTTGTAAGCCGCCAGCTGAAGTGCATAGCGCTGAAGTCGAGCAGCTGTTGTGTTGGAGATACCCTTCTGAGGGTGCAGAATGGACAAAAGTGGTTTATGATCCGTGATCAAAGTAAAAGGTCTGCCATATATATAAATGTGGAATTTCTTCACAGCCCAAATTATTGCTAAAGCTTCCCGATCAATCTGGGCATAATTTCTCTCCGATGGAGTTAAAGATCTGGACGCAAAAGACACAGGACGTTCAGACCCATCGGGCATAATGTGTGAAAGTACTGCGCCTAAATCATATGGTGAAGCATCACAGGCTAGTACCAAAGGCTTCTTAAGGTCATAGTGGACAAGGAGTCTTGATTCCAGAAGAAGCTGCTTAGAGCATTCAAATGCTCGTGTACATAAGTCAGTCCAGGTCCACTGGTTTTTACTATCTAAAAGACGGTGTAGTGGATATAGTAAATGAGCCAAATTTGGTAAAAATCTGTGATAGTAATTGAGCAACCCCAAATAAGAACGTAGCTGAGATACATTAACAGGGGTGGTAGCATGAACCAGCGCTTTCACTTTTTCAGCAGTTGTGTGCAGACCAGTCTTGTCCACTACGTGTGCACAATAATCTAAACTCTTGCAGAAGAACCCACACTTTTCCATGTTAACTTTCAGTCCGAATTCCTGTAGGCGTTGTAAAACAGCTTCAACATTGGCTTTATGAGCAGCATCATTTTCACCAGTGATAAGCATGTCATCTAACATACAGTGGGTATGTGGAATACCTGCCAAGATCTCATCCATTATCCGTTGCCACACTGCAGGTGCTGGGGCAATGCCAAACACCATCCGCGTATACTGAAAAAGTCCTTTGTGAGTGTTGATAGTTAACAGGTGTCTGGAGTCTGGATGCACCTCTAATTGTAAGTATGCTTGATGCAAGTCAAGTTTTGTAAATTTTTCACCCCCTGCCAGAGAACTAAGCAATTCTTCAATCCGTGTTAAAGGATACTGATCCACAAGTAATTGAGGGTTAAGGCCCACTCTGAAATCTCCACAGATGCGAATGTCCCCATTCTTTTTTCTGACAGGAACTATTGGGGAAGCCCATTCACTGCTAGACACTGGAACAATAATCCCATGATTTCGTAGTCTTTCTAGTTCTGCTTCAATTTTAGGTTTAAGTGCAAATGGTACAACTCTTGGTTTACAAAATTTTGGAATAGCATTTTCTTTTAGGTGAAGCTGAATCTGCTTGTCTTTCACTAAACCTAGGTTCCCATCAAATACAGTCTTATATTTGTGCTTTAGTGAATTAATCCAAGAAGAATTTGAATTCCCACTTTGGTCCAGCAGTTTGTTAAGCGGTAACTGTTGTGGTAACTTTGGCATGCCCAATGCTTGGATCCAGGATCTACCAAACAAAGGTGGTCCTCCTTTAGGTAAAATGTAGAGGCGTAGCTTTTTAGTTATCCCATTAAATGTCACTGTAGGTGATACACATCCAATAGGTTTTATTATTTCATTTGAATATGTTTGCATGGTGACAGCTGTTGGAACAATTGGTTGCCTTAGTCCCAGGCGGTTCCAATCAGCAGCTGTGATAACAGAGACTGCTGCTCCTGTATCAACTTCCATAATGAGAGGTCTACCATCTAAATTCACCTTTGCTTGCAGTTCTGGAATTTTATTTTCAATGCTGTAGATCTGTAATGTGTATAATGGTTTGTCTTCCTCTGAATCAGTGTGTGCTGTCTCTACTTGCACATGAAAAGCTGCACGTGACTTGCTGCCTTTCTTACTTTTATCTCTGTCTAAGGAACTTCTGCACACTCTCTTTGTATGACCAATCTTCCCACACCCATAGCAGGTGCTGTTCCTAAACCTGCAGGCATTTGCTGTGTGATTTGTGTCACCACATCTGTAACATGCTGTCTGTGACCCTTGTCTAGCTGGATACTGTTTATTTAGGTGCATACTTGTATGAAAAACATCTACTTCCTTATAACAAACTGCTTGTGCTGGGGCCTGGAGCATTTTTAGTAGCAAGTTCCATGACTGTAGCTATCTCTATAGCACGCTTTAGTGTTAAATAATCCTCTGCTAATAGTCTCTTTTGTACTGTACAGTCCATGAGTCCAATAACAAACATATCACGTAATGCAGTGTTTAAATAATCACAAAATCTGCAGCTACTTGCTAGTTTCTTTAAACTGATCACATAAGTTTTAATGTCCTCATGCTGGAATTGCTTGCGTGTGTAAAACTTAAAGCGTTCTGATATCTCCAGAGGCTTAGGTAGGTAGTGGTCAGATAACAGGCAGATCAGGTCAGACAGAGGTTTAGCATTAGGTTTATCTGGTGAGAGTTAATAAATGTGCAATTAAGATAAAAATATTTAGCAATGTCTTTGCAAAGGCTAATTAAATACATAGCTCACATAGCCATACCAGTGGTGTGAGCTTGTGTTTGATTTGCTGCCTAAGTGTATCAAAATATATGACTTTATTTAGAATTTTATTTTTATTACTTTGGTCTTATGATTTTTTAAGCCCCGCCCACCACATTTCAATTTTTTTGCCGGGGGGGGGGGGGGTCCCTCTTTTGAATTTTGAAATGTTGGGAGGTATGGTGTAGTCAGGATTAGAACATTCATTTGTGTGCTGTTACCTTGTGTCTGATGTCTCTTGCACATATCATGAAGACTCTGCAGCAGGAACTTTAGATAACTTTTATTTAGCAACAACCACATGGCTTATTCTCTAGCAGGTTCCATCAGTAAAACTAACATGGCTTCTGATGATGTCACAGAGAACCAGACACACCCAGGGGGTGTGGTGAGCTGAGCTTAAAGCTGCAGCACTTCTAACATATAATTATGAGACAAGGTTAGTGCAAAGATACAGTAAAAGCTGCAGTATTCTTAACATATATATGTATGCTTGTGCGTGTGTGTGTGTATATGTATGCTTGTGTGTGTGTGTGTGTGTGTATGTGTGTATATGTATGCTTGTGTATATATGTATGCTTGTGCATGTGTGTACGTGCATGTGTGTATATATATGCATGCTTGTGCATGTGTGTATATGTATGCTTGTATGTAAGTGTATGCTTGTGTGTGTGTGTGTGTATGTATGAATGCTTGTGTGTGTACGTGTGTATATGTATGCTTGTGTGAGTGTGTATTTTGTGTGTGTGTATGTTTGCTTGTGTGAGTATGTATATGTATGCTTGTGTGTGTGTGAGTGTGTATAGGTATGCTTGTGTGTGTACGTGTGTATATGTATGCTTGTGTGAGTGTGTACTTTGTGTGTGTGTATGTTTGCTTGTGTGAGTATGTATATGTATGCTTGTGCGTGTGTGTGTGTGTGTATAGGTATGCTTGTGTGTGTATGTATGCTTGTGTATATATGTATGCTTGTGCATGTGTGTACGTGCATGTGTGTATATATATGCATGCTTGTGCATGTGTGTATATGTATGCTTGTGTGTAAGTGTATGCTTGTGTGTGTGTATGTATGTATGCTTGTGTGTGTACGTGTGTATATGTATGCTTGTGTGAGTGTGTATTTTGTGTGTGCATATGTATGCTTGTGTGAGTGTGTATATGTATGCGTGTGTGTGAGTGTGTATATGTATGCTCGTGTGTATGTGCATGTGTGTATATGTATGCTTGTGTATATATGTATGCTTGTGCGTATATATATGCTTGTGTATATATGTATGCTTGTGCATGTGTGTATATGTATGCTTGTGTCGGTGTCTGTATATGTATGCTTGTGTGTAAGTGTATGCTTGTGTGTGTGTATGTATGTATGCTTGTGTGTGAATGTGTGTATATGTATGCTTGTGTGAGTGTGTATGTTTGCTTGTGTGAGTATGTATATGTATGCTTGTGTGTGTGTGAGTGAGTGTGTATAGGTATGCTTGTGTGTGTGAGTGTGTATATGTATGCTTGTGTGAGTGTGTATATGTATGCGTGTGTGTGAGTGTGTATATGTATGCTCGTGTGAATGTGTATATGTGTGCTTGTGTGAGTGTGTATATGTATGCCTGTGTGTGTGAGTGTGTATATGTATGCTCGTGTGAGTGTGTATATGTATGCTTGTGTGAGTGTGAGTATGTATAGGTATGCTTGTGTGAGTGTGTATATGTATGCTTGTGTGTGTGTGAGTGAGTGTGTATATGTATGCTTGTGTGTGTGAGTGTGTATATGTATGCTTGTGTGAGTGTGTATATGTATGCTTGTGTGTGTGTGTGTGCGCATATGTATGCTTGTGTGAGTGTGTATATGTGTGCTTGTGTGAGTGTGTATATGTATGCTTGTGTGTGTGAGTGTGTATATGTATGCTTGTGTGTGTATATGTATGCTTGTGTGTATGTATGCTTGTGTGTGTATGTGTGTAAATGTATGCTTGTGTGTGTATGTTTATAAATGTATGCTTGTGTGTATGTGCATGCTTGTGTATATATGTGTGTATATGTATGCTTGTGTGAGTGTGTATATGTACTGTATACTTGTGTATGTGTGTGTATATGTATGCTTGTGTGTGTGTGTATATATGTATGCTTGTGTGTGTATGTGTGTATATGTATGTTTGTGTGTGTGTGTGTATGCTTGTATGTGTGTATATGTACGCTTGTGTGTGTACATGCATGTGTGTATATGTATGCTTGTGCAAGTGTGTATATGTATGCTTGTATATATATGTATGCTTGTGCATGTGTGTATATGTATGCTTGTGTGTGTGTATGTATGCTTGTGTGAGTATGTGTGTATATGTATGCTTGTGTGTGTACATGCATGTGTGTATATGTATGCTGATGTATATATGTATGCTTGTGCAAGTGTGTATATGTATGCTTGTGTATATATGTATGCTTGTGCATGTGTGTATATGTATGCTTGTGTGTGTGTGTATGTATGCTTGTATGTGTACATGCATGTGTGTATATGTTTGCTTGTGTATATATGTATGCTTGTGCATGTGTGTATATGTATGCTTGTGTGAGTGTGTGTTTATGTATACTTGTGTATGTGTGTATATGTATGCTTGTGTGTGTATGTGTGTATATGTATGCTTGTGTGTTGTGTGTGTACATGCATGTGTGTATATGTATGCTTGTGTATATATGTATGCTTGTGTATGTGTATATGTATGCTTGTGTGAGTGTGTATATGTATGCTTGTGTGTGTATGTGTGTATATGCATGCTTGTGTGTGTACATGCATGTGTGTGTATGTATGCTTGTGTGAGTATGTGTGTATATGTATGCTTGTGTGTGTACATGCATGTTGTTACGGTACCAACAGGATACCAAGGGTTAATACCAGATGAACGATGTCCTGAATATGGGATCAGCAACTCACAACCCAGCCAGTTCCCCCCCTCAAACATGAGACCAGGCTCCACATTGAAGGTAAAAACAGAATGCACTTTATTGAGGGCTATGTGCCCAGTATTTATGCAGGTCTGACCCCAGATGGGGGTTGAAAGAATATTGTACATTAGATAGAGGGAAAACGCCCTTTGACATGATACAATAGAATTACATTACTTAAGCAGATAAACAATTGAGTCCCTTCTTATCACTTGGGCGTCTGCTCTCTGGATGTGATTAAACAATGTGCATGTTTATCACTAAACTTAATTACAGCACACAGTAGCTGATGCCAGCAACCTGTCTTTAGAAAATAGCTTCTTAAAGCTGAACAAAGTTAACTCTTTCAGTACTGACAGAAGGGTCTGTCACATAGCTCCCTCCTAGTGGAACACTCCGGAAGACCCGGCTTGACCCTTTGGCGGGTCAACCTGGGGATGACCGGACTAGGAGGTGATAGGCATGTCAGTTTGCCGGGACAATCCATCTGTATTCCCGTTATGAGAGAGAATTCCTGCCCATAAAAATAAGGGATAACAGCGACAAAGATGACCAGCAAGCCTCAAGGCGTAAAGTTAAGTTCTTTATTGGAAACACACGATAAAAAGCATAAAAGCTTATTCCCTTATTGACAAGTGAAAGAAATGTCCTACGCGTTTCGGCAGCCCCCTGCCTTATTCATGGACTAACGATAAAGGTGTCAAAGGCTCTTTATATACACCTGTGTCCTCAGGTGTGAGAATTACTTGTCAAAAAAATTATTTAAAGGGATAGTACCTGTACACTTTATACAAGTTACAAACATATTGTAAGTCACAAAAGTCAGAGTGAGATTGCAATCAAATAGAATACGAGAAATACATGTCATTGCTTAAATAGATACAACTTTATAGACCAACACCTCAAAATATATGCATAATACTTTTTTATCATAAAGTTAAATTAAATTTAAACCTAATGAACTATATGAAGGGATTCATTGCAATGGAACCTGCTTAGTACAGTGGTTTATTATTATGTCTACTACTTGCTAGTCTCCAATCAGCAAAGGTATAAATGTAAATGAATTAAAAACTAGTCTAAATCTTCCCTGATAGTAAAATAGCAACAGTATAATTAAAGATACTAGTCATTAATTAGTAATGAAACAAAAATTATTCTAAATATCCAAACATTGAAAGTGAATCAGTTGTGTTATATGGAATGAGCAAACGCTTCCACTTTTAAATAACCTGGAAACAAGACTAATTCAGCAGTATACAGTCTCTTTAAGGGTAGGATACAATAAGTACCCATGTTAAAACCCCTATGTGACAACCAACAGTTCACCCAATGTATATCAAGACTTTAAATTGGTAGAAATAAATTATACCAATAGCTAGTAAACCAAAAACCCCAGGAGACAGTGTAATAAACATAATAATAATAAGCACTTCAAGAGGTAAAAGGAGGGATATATCCCTTCAGTTATATAGGATCTTATCAGTTCAGCACACATATAGTGAATCAGTCTAAATCTTGAATAAGATTACTCACTATTGCAATATATCAAACAGACCGTATATATATACACTTCAGGGTGCCAATTACAGAGGTAGAATTAATTTAACAAAAATATTTTACTACTCCTCTAACACATCACAACCATAACAAATATTCCCTTGGCTCTCAGAAAAGTTCAATAGACTAAATATAATTAATATAGTCAGAGACTATGATCTAGTATTTAACGTTGATGAGTCCAAAAATTAATGGCATCTCCGTCAATGTTAAAACCATGTGGTCTTCTGGTCTTAAGCTTGAAGATCCAAAATGCTTCCCTGTATAATAACTTCGAAGCTCGATCTCCACAACGAGTACTTGGTTTAACATGGTCGATGATTTGCCATTTAAACCCAGCCACAGCTTTGTCATGGACATGAATAAAGTGCCTGACCAAGTCAGAGCATTCAGTTCCATTTTCAATATTTTTCAGGTGTTCCCTGATCCTGCTCCTACCCTCACGGGTCATGCACCCCACATATTGTTTGTGACAATTAGTGCACTCTACCAGGTAAATCACGAACTTAGTTCTGCAATTTGTGTAGGACGTCAGGTCAAACACCCTCTGAGTCACACATGACTGAAAGCTATGTGTCACATTGGTAAAGCTGCATGATATACAGTTAGTGAAGTGGCATTTGTAGTGGCCCGTGACTTCTAGCCAACTCCCCCTCCTCACGGTAGGCTGCCTCAACTGGCTGGGAGATAATACATTGCCTAACGTACATCCTCTTCTGGGTACAAAGTTGCAACCACATGATACATAGTCTTTAAGGCTATCTTCAGCTGAAAGTATAGGTAGATGTTTGTTAACAATCGCACAAATGTCCTCAAATTGAGCACTATATGTAGTGATAAATGCAGGCTTTGAAGAATCAAATCGCTTATTTGATTGCTTAATAATTTTAGAGCCATCCAAAAGATTTACTAATTAATGACTAGTATCTTTAATTATACTGTTGCTATTTTACTATCAGGGAAGATTTAGACTAGTTTTTAATTCATTTACATTTATACCTTTGCTGATTGGAGACTAGAAAGTAGTAGACATAATAATAAACTACTGTACTAAGCAGGTTCCATGGCAATGAATCCCTTCATATAGTTCATTAGGTTTAAATTTAATTTAACTTTATGATAAAAAAGTATTATGCATATATTTTGAGGTGTTGGTCTATAAAGTTGTATCTATTTAAGCAATGACATGTATTTCTCGTATTTTATTTGATTGCAATCTCACTCTGACTTTTGTGACTTACAATATGTTTGTAACTTGTATAAAGTGTACAGGTACTATCCCTTTAAATACATTTTTTGACAAGTAATTCTCACACCTGAGGACACAGGTGTATATAAAGAGCCTTTGACACCTTTATCATTAGTCCATGAATAAGGCAGGGGGCTGCCGAAACGCGTATGACATTTCTTTCACTTGTCAATAAGGGAATAAGCTTTTATGCTTTTTATCGTGTGTTTCCAATAAAGAACTTAACTTTACGCCTTGAGGCTTGCTGGTCATCTTTGTCGCTGTTATCTATCATTTCTATTAATAGCATACCTCGGCGTAAGTTCCAGACAGCAGTGTTCACTGATTGGTTCGGCTAAGGGAGGTTCCGGATTGGCCGATTGATGCTGTTGCCATCAACGTTGGATGGTGCTCACCCACGGCCAGAAGCTCTTTGCAGGTGTAGTGTGTGCTGGAGGCGTGAACAGAGATACGCTCAAAGAAGGAGCAGAGTGATTCCTCGGTAACGCTGGAGAGGAGCCTCGCACACTGGAACTACTATTTGACAGAGGCCGTTTCTGGGTGAGTCCTAATATGAACTTTTAGCTCATTACTGTTTGCGGCTGACCGAATTGTAGCTAATGTTGGAGGGACTGGCAGAGTCACGCTCGATACGAGAGCCGAATCGGACCTGCAACTGCTGATGTGGAGTCCCACACGCTGCACTTACTAGCTGTAGGCCAATCTGACGATCCTTGCTCCCTTTTTACTAACACTATTTAGCCGCTGTTAGTCTTGAGCTGTTAGAGGGGACGTATGATTGTTAGTTATTACTGTGGATATTTTCCCCTCACGGCTTGACTACTGATATACCGATCTATTAGGACACTGCTACTTTTTGTTTGGTCTCTCCCCAATTAGACTTTATCCGTTGAACTTAGCACAAGCTTGTTTATATTTGGGGAAGTTTATGACCGACAGAGAACTTTTACAAACATGGAAAACCAAGACCTGTTTTCGTTACAATCATTTGTGAGCATGGATCAAGAAAGACTGACAATTGAAGACACCTTTGTTAATCAGAGGGAGTCGTTATCAATAAGTGACATTTTTCTTCTCATGGAAAAAACACTCATTAAAGAATACAAAGTGTGGTGGGATAAAAGAGCCCTAGAAAAATATCTCATGATGGATCTTATCCCTAGGGGTTTGCGGCTCAACAAATATCCCACCTTTCTAGTTGATGATCCTGAATTTATATTGAAATGGAATGTCATCCTGAGTGAATGTTCTAAGAGACTAATGGAGCTAATTATTAATCATAAAGAAATAGCTCTTCAAAAGATAAGAGAAGAAATTGTTGAATTGCAAATGAGAATGAATGATTATACTATGCATGCAAAGTTTGCTGACATGGATAAGCTATTGAAAGATTCTGTGAATAAATTTAGAGCTGATTTAGATAACTTTAAATTGAAGAAATTTCAGAGAGATAGCGATGACCATCTGCACAATAGAGTTTATACATGGCACTTGAGAGGCACGAACACACAGAATAAGCCCAGATCTAGGTCTAGGTCAAGGTCTAGGGGTAGGAGCACAGTACAGCAGATAGAGAAACATGTATCTTTCTCAGATCAACAGACAACTACTACAATTGATACACAATTAAGTCTACCCTCCACTTCAACCTCTACAACACCAATCATACAGACAGGACAGGCAGTCAAAGCCAAAACAAATAGTATCATTCGTCAGGATCCTATTATAACCAGGAACACTAAACAGAAAACTACTGGTGATCATGTTGGGGGTTCACAATCAGAACAGAGAAGACAGGAGTTTTTGGCAGTTAAAGATAGTGACTCTAGGCCTATGTCATATGATATTGAACCTACTACTACCTCTATGACACAGCAGGTTTTTCACAGGGACCAGGGTTCAGGAGAAGGGGGAGGAAATGTAGACGCAGGAAGAGGCCAAAGAGGCAGAGGAGCAGGAAGATACAGACGAGGCGGACGCAACAAGTATGCGATTTGAATGTAATAAATATTTCTAGCTCTATACTAACAGATAATGAGATTGAGGTCCTGGGCTTAGGTTTAGGATTTGTACCTGTTGCTAAGTTCAATTTGTTTAAAAAAATAGTGGACGTAAATAGGTTGATTCGTAGCTTCACACTAAAAAAATTCTTTTGTAATGTTAATAAAGATGACGAGACAAATATAATGATTGATGATTTTGTCCCCAGGGAGAGTGATGTATTTAAAGTATATGATATAACAGACTTTAAAGAGGCAAGTGATTATTTAAATATTCATGATCTTGCCGTGGAAAATATGACAGATGATATAATTCCCAAAACATCACATGGGGGATATAGGCCCAAATCTGTCTTTTATGCAACTAGAGATAGAGGGCCCTTTCTAGAGGCATATCATCGCAGAGTAGAGGAAGATTTAATTAAACTCTCAGCTGAGAGCCGCCATCCACGTCCTAATTTAAATACAAATCAATCAGAAGCTTTGGAGAGACTCAGAAAGAGGGAAGACATAGTAATTAAGCAAGCAGACAAGGGAGGCAGTGTGGTGGTCCAGGATAGGGCAGCCTACCTAAAAGAAGCGCAAAGACAGATAAATGACCCCGAAGTTTACCAGATATTATCATGTAACCCTACGGGTGAGTTTGGTAAGCGTTTGGATTCTATCATTGATGATGGTCTAGAATTGGGGATTTAAGACCAAGATACGGCTGACTATCTGTGTGTACCACATCCTGTTATACCTATTTTCCATCACCTCCCCAAGGTACACAAGTTCTTGGAGGAGGTGAAGGGGAGACCTATTGTGGCCGGCATAGGTTCCCTTTTCGAGAACATGTCAAACTGGGTAGAATCGTTGCTTCAGCCCATTGTTTACAACTTGCCCTCGTATCTCAGGGACTCTAAACATCTTTTGAATTGTTTACAGCATGTAGTATGGAATGAGCAAACAGAGTGGCTAACGGTTGATGTAGTTAGCCTTTATTCTTCAATACCACACGCAAGTGGGATGGAAGCGGTCTCTTTCATGCTGGATAAGTTTAGTGACTATGATGATATCCTTAAAGGATTCCTGTTGACCACTTTGGATTTTTTGCTTTCGCACAATTACTTTCAGTTTGAGGGTACTTTTTATCTCCAGAGACGTGGCACAGCAATGGGGGCAAAGTTTGCCCCCGCCTACGCCAACCTATTTATGGGTTGGTGGGAGGTGTGCCACGTCTTTGGAGATACTAATCCCTTTCATTCTGATATTGTGATGTATAAAAGATACATCGATGACCTCCTGTTCGTTTGGTCAGGAGGTCATCACAAGATTAGTGAATTTGTCAGCTATTTGAATGCTAATGAAATCAACCTTAAGTTCACTTATGAATGTGACTCATTGTCAATACCATATCTTGATCTGCTATTAATAGCGGACATAGATACACACAGTGTCAAAACAACATTATATCGCAAACCTATTGCAACCAATGCGGTGCTACATGGCAGGAGTAATCATCCAAGATATACTGGTTTTGGTGTAGCCAAGGGCCAGTTCATCCGTATTAAACGGAACTGTACGGATGAACAGGACTTCAAAAGAGAAAGTGAAGTCCTTATGAATGATCTAATAGAGAGAGGCTACAAAATTAAGACACTTAAACGTGCCTTCTTGGAGGTTACCCGGATGGATAGGCAAAATCTTTTGGATGGCTCTAAAATTATTAAGCAATCAAATAAGCGATTTGATTCTTCAAAGCCTGCATTTATCACTACATATAGTGCTCAATTTGAGGACATTTGTGCGATTGTTAACAAACATCTACCTATATTTTCAGCTGAAGATAGCCTTAAAGACTATGTATCACGTGGTTGCAACTTTGTACCCAGAAGAGGATGCACGTTAGGCAATGTATTATCTCCCAGCCAGTTGAGGCAGCCTACCGTGAGGAGGGGTAGTTGGCTAGAAGTCAAGGGCCACTACAAATGCCACTTCACTAACTGTATATCATGCAGCTTTACCAATGTGACACATAGCTTTCAGTCATGTGTGACTCAGAGGGTATTTGACCTGACATCCTACACAAATTGCAGAACTAAGTTCGTGATTTACCTGGTAGAGTGCACTAATTGTCACAAACAATATGTGGGGTGCACGACCCGTGAGGGTAGGAGCAGGATCAGGGAACACCTGAAAAATATTGAAAATGGAACTGAATGCTCTGACTTGGTCAGGCACTTTATTCATGTCCATGACAAAGCTGTGGCTGGGTTTAAATGGCAAATCATCGACCATGTTAAACCAAGTACTCGTGGTGGAGATCGAGCTTCGAAGTTATTATACAGGGAAGCATTTTGGATCTTCAAACTTAAGACCAGAAGAGCACATGGTTTTAACATTGACGGAGATGTCATTAATTTTTGGACTCATCAACGTTAAATACTAGATCATAGTCTCTGACTATATTAATTATATTTAGTCTATTGAACTTTTCTGAGAGCCAAGGGAATATTTGTTATGGTTGTGATGTGTTAGAGGAGTAGTAAAATATTTTTGTTAAATTAATTCTACCTCTGTAATTGGCACCCTGAAGTGTATATATATACGGTCTGTTTTATATATTGCAATAGTGAGTAATCTTATTCAAGATTTAGACTGATTCACTATATGTGTGCTGAACTGATAAGATCCTATATAACTGAAGGGATATATCCCTCCTTTTACCTCTTGAAGTGCTTATTATTATTATGTTTATTACACTGTCTCCTGGGGTTTTTGGTTTACTAGCTATTGGTATAATTTATTTCTACCAATTTAAAGTCTTGATATACATTGGGTGAACTGTTGGTTGTCACATAGGGGTTTTAACATGGGTACTTATTGTATCCTACCCTTAAAGAGACTGTATACTGCTGAATTAGTCTTGTTTCCAGGTTATTTAAAAGTGGAAGCGTTTGCTCATTCCATATAACACAACTGATTCAGTTTCAATGTTTGGATATTTAGAATAGTTTTTGTTTCATCACTAATTAATGACTAGTATCTTTAATTATACTGTTGCTATTTTACTATCAGGGAAGATTTAGACTAGTTTTTAATTCATTTACATTTATACCTTTGCTGATTGGAGACTAGCAAGTAGTAGACATAATAATAAACCACTGTACTAAGCAGGTTCCATGGCAATGAATCCCTTCATATAGTTCATTAGGTTTAAATTTAATTTAACTTTATGATAAAAAAGTATTATGCATATATTTTGAGGTGTTGGTCTATAAAGTTGTATCTATTTAAGCAATGACATGTATTTCTCGTATTCTATTTGATTGCAATCTCACTCTGACTTTTGTGACTTACAATATGTTTGTAACTTGTATAAAGTGTACAGGTACTATCCCTTTAAATAAATTTTTTGACAAGTAATTCTCACACCTGAGGACACAGGTGTATATAAAGAGCCTTTGACACCTTTATCGTTAGTCCATGAATAAGGCAGGGGGCTGCCGAAACGCGTAGGACATTTCTTTCACTTGTCAATAAGGGAATAAGCTTTTATGCTTTTTATCGTGTGTTTCCAATAAAGAACTTAACTTTACGCCTTGAGGCTTGCTGGTCATCTTTGTCGCTGTTATCTATCATTTCTATTACCAGCATACCTCGGCGTAAGTTCCAGACAGCAGTGTTCACTGATTGGTTCGGCTAAGGGAGGTTCCGGATTGGCCGATTGATGCTGTTGCCGTCAACGTTGGATGGTGCTCATCCACGGCCGGAAGCTCTTTGCAGGTGTAGTGTGTGCTGGAGGCGTGAACAGAGATACGCTCAAAGAAGGAGCAGAGTGATTCCTCGGTAACGCTGGAGAGGAGCCTCGCACACTGGAACTACTATTTGACAGAGGCCGTTTCTGGGTGAGTCCTAATATGAACTTTTAGCTCATTACTGTTTGCGGCTGACCGAATTGTAGCTAATGTTGGAGGGACTGGCAGAGTCACGCTCGATATGAGAGCCGAATCGGACCTGCAACTGCTGATGTGGAGTCCCACACGCTGCACTTACTAGCTGTAGGCCAATCTGACGATCCTTTCTCCCTTTTTACTAACACTATTTAGCCGCTGTTAGTCTTGAGCTGTTAGAGGGGACGTATGATTGTTAGACATAAAAATAAGGGTTCAACTTCTTCAGTGCCCAGACTAGGGCTAAACAGTCCTTCAAAATCTCATCAGCTTCTTTACGAGTTTTTTGTACCTGCTCTTTATAGGTATCCACAATCCCTTCATTATGACATAGGGTGCCCTTGAGTTGCTGCACCTCACTATGAGCCAGCGTCAGCTTCTCCTCCAGTGTCACTAACTTTGTCTTTAAGGTTTCATGTTCCACTCTCAAGCTGGTGTTTTCTGCAGTCTGTCGGTGCAGCTTGTCTAGCAGAGATTCCCGTTCTAAACGTGCTTTTTCCTCTGCACTCCTCTTCTCTCCCACTAGCAATGTTACATGATTATTTAACGTGACCATTTCATCCTCTACTTGACTCTTCTCCTTCATCAGCGCATTGTAACGGGACTTCCACGTATCAATAGCGGATAGAGATTTACTGAGCTCAGCGTCCTGGGGCTAAGCAGCAGGTGGGTCAGTCTCTGCTGCACGGATCTGGGCACGGGTAGTCACAGGGTTAACATTGGCGGAACCCATAGGAGCATAGGCAGAAACAAGGGGGGCCAAGTTATTTCCAAGGAGAACATCAGCTGGTAAATCCTTCATGACCCCCACATTCACAGGTCTAGCGCCCACTCCCCAATCCAAATGTACCCTGGCAACAGGTAGGCGGAACACAGCGCCCCCTGCTACCCTCACAGCCACAGTGTCTCCAGTGTGCTGTTTCTCAGACATCAAGTTCTTTTGAAGCAATGTCATGGTAGCACCAGTATCCCGTAGACCACTGACCTCCTTCCCATTCACTTTAACCAGTTGCTGGTTATTCCGGTGGGCAGCTTGCACAAGGTCTGCCTCATGTAGGATGCCCCAGCATTCTTGCGCCTCTACTTAGCGGGCCGCAGGCTGAGGATTACGTGGGATTCCGCCGGCGGGTCTTCTCCAGGACTGCGCTTGGTTCGCTGCGTTTAGGGGACACTCTGGTATTTTGTGCCCTAGTTGCTTACATCCAAAGCACCGAATAGGTTGTGAGTAGCCCCACGATTTGAACCGGGCTCTCTGAGGGTAGTTCGTGGCCGGAGGCCATGTGGTATAGCGGTGCGCCGGGGTTTGGTAACTGGCAGCTGCTGGGGTGACTGGGGGTCTGTACTCCACTCTAGCAGGGGGCTTAGTGGTAGCAGTGTCCAGTTTGCGGGCATCCGTATACTCATCTGCCAAGCGAGCCGCTTCATGCAGGGTGGAGGGTTTACGGTCCCGAACCCACTCTCGAACTCCTGCGGGTAACTTGTCGAAGCAATGTTCCAACGGGAATAGCTGCAGCACCTCTTCCCCAGATACGGCTTGGCACCCCGCTATCCAGTGAGCTGCTGTGCGGTGCACCTTACATGCCCACTCAAGTTAGGAATCTCCTGCTAATTTAACAGTGTCTCTGAACCGCCTCCGGTATGCCTCCGGTGTAACCGCATACCTGGAGAGCAGAGCCTCTTTTACAGTATTATAATCCCCGACTTCCTCATCTGGAATGGCCCGAAAAGCCTCACTCGCCCGGCCGGATAATTTTCCGGATAATATTGTGACCCAGTCCTCTACGGGTACCTTGTGTAGTGCACATTGCCTCTCAAAATCTGCAAGGTACCCATCAATCTCTCCTTCTGTTTCCAGGAAGTCTTTAAAAGCTGCAAAATTTACTTTTACCTTTTCCACTGGGGTTGCTGTGACTTGGGCTGCTGCAGCGCCGCTTTGGCGAAGTAGGTTGGCCTCCACAGCTGCTATGACCCGGTCGATAATTTCCGCAGATGGGTTGGGGCCATAATGTGCCAGTCTTATTTTAACCGCCCGATCAAAGCTTGCTTCTTCGGGGGTTCTGTCTGATATGCTGGGCCCATTGGTTCCTTCGGTCCCTGGTACTCTTTCCATCTTAGTCAGTATTGTAATAATCCCCCTCTTCCTGAAGTTACTGGCTTGTGTAGTTGCTCTTCTGGGCGATAAGGCTCATCCCGTCGCTTGCCACCAATTGTTACGGTACCAACAGGATACCAAGGGTTAAAACCAGATGAACGATGTCCTGAATATGGGATCAGCAACTCACAACCCAGCCAGTTCCCCCCCTCAAACATGAGACCAGGCTCCACATTGAAGGTAAAAACAGAATGCGCTTTATTGAGGGCTATGTGCCCAGTATTTATGCAGGTCTGAACCCAGATGGGGGGTTGAAAGAATATTGTACATTAGATAGAGGGGAAACGCCCTTTGACATTATACAATAGAATTACATTACTTAAGCAGATAAACAATTGAGTCCCTTCTTATCACTTGGGCGTCTGCTCTCTGGATGTGATTAAACAATGTGCATGTTTATCACTAAACTTAATTACAGCACACAATAGCTGATGCCAGCAACCTGTCTTTAGAAAATAGCTTCTTAAAGCTGAACAAAGTTAACTCTTTCAGTACTGACAGAAGGGTCTGTCACACATGTGTGTATATGTATGCTTGTGTATATATGTATGCTTGTGCATGTGTGTATATGTATGCTTGTGTGAGTGTGTATATGTATACTTGTGTATGTGTGTATATGTATGCTTGTGTGTGTATGTGTGTATATGTATGCTTGTGTGTTGTGTGTGTACATGCATTGTGTATATGTATGCTTGTGTATATATGTATGCTTGTGCATGTGTGTATATGTATGCTTGTGTGAGTGTGTATATGTATGCTTGTGTGTGTATGTGTGTATATGTATGCTTGTGTGTGTACATGCATGTGTGTATATGTATTGTGACAGACCCTGTGGTCAGAACTAAAAGAATTGACCTTGTGTAGTTTTGAGAAGCTGTTTTCTAAAAGACAGGTTTGCTGGCCTCAGCTATTGTGTGCTATAATTACGTTTAAGTGATAAACATTCCATTGTTTAATCACCTCCAGAGAGCAGATGCCTAGGTGATAAGAAAAGCCAAATGTCTTGTGTTTAAATTGTTATCTGCTTGAATAATGTAATCATATTGTGGCCTGTCAAAGGGCGTTGTCTCTCTAGCTAATGTACAACATTCTTTCAACCCCCCATCTGGGGTTAGACCTGCATATATACTGGGCATATGGCCCTTAATAAAGTACACTCTGTTTTTTACACTCAATGTGGAGCTTGGTCTCATGTTTGAGGGGAAAACTGGTTTGGGTTGTGAATTGCTGATTCCCTATTCAGGACATTGTTCATCTGGTATTAACCCTTGGTATCCTGTTGGTACTGTAACAATTGGTGGCAAGCGACGGAATGAACCTTATAGCCCAGAAGAGCAACTACACAAGCCAGTAACCTCAGGAAGAGGGGGATTATTACAATACTGACAAAGATGGAAAGAGTACCAGGGACCGTAGGAACCAATGGGCTCAGCATATCAGACAGAACCCCCGAAGAAGCAAGTTTTGACCGGGCTGTCAAAATAAGACTGGCACATTATGGCCCCAACCCATCTATGGAAATTATTGACCGGGTCATAGCAGCTGTGGAGGCCAACCTACTTCGCCAAAGCGGCGCTGCAGCAGCCCAAGACACAGCAACCCCAGTGGAAAAGAGAAAAGTAAATTTTGCAGCTTTTAAAAACTTCCTGGAAACAGAAGGAGAGATTGATGGGTACCTTGCGGATTTTGAGAGGCAATGTGCACTACACAAGGTACCCGCAGAGGACTGGGTCATGATATTATCCGGAAAATTATCCGGCCGGGCCAGTGTGGCTTTTCGGGCCATTCCAGATGAGGAAGTCGGGGATTATAATACTGTAAAAGAGGCTCTGCTCTCCAGGTATGCGGTTACACCGGAGGCATACAGGAGGCGGTTCAGAGACACTGTTAAAGTAGCTGGAGATTCCTACCTTGAGTGGGCATGTAAGGTGCACCGCACAGCAGCTCACTGGATAGCGGGGTGCCAAGCCGTATCTGGGGAAGAGGTGCTGCAGCTATTCCTTTTGGAACATTGCTTCGACAAGTTACCCGCAGGAGTTCGAGAGTGGGTTCGGGACCGTAAACCCTCCACCCTGCATGAAGCGGCTCGCTTGGCAGATGAGTATACGGATGCCCGCAAACTGGACACTGCTACCACTAAGCCCCCTGCTAGAGTGGAGTACAGACCCCCAGTCACCCCAGCAGCTGCCAGTTACCAAACCCCGGTGCACCGCTATACCACACGGCCTCCGGCCACGAACTACCCTCAGAGAGCCCGGTTCAATTTGCGGGGCTACTCACAACCTATTCGGTGCGTTGGATGTAAGCAACTAGGGCACAAAAGACCAGAGTGTCCCCTAAATGCAGCGAACCAAGCACAGTCCTGGAGAAGACCCGCCGGCGGAATCCCACATAATCCTCAGCCTGCGGCCCGCTACGTAGAGGTGGAAGAATGCTGGGGCATCCTGCATGAAGCAGACCTTGTGCAAGCTGCCTGCCGGAATAACCGGCAACTGGTTAAAGTGAATGGGAAGGAGGTCAGTGGTCTACGGGATACTGGTGCTACCACAACCTTGCTTCAAAAGAACTTGGTGTCTGAGAAACAGCACACTGGAGACACTGTGACTGTGAGGGTAGCAGGGGGCGCTGTGTTCCGCCTACCTGTTGCCAGGGTACATTTGGATTGGGGAGTGGGCGCTAGACCGGTGAATGTGGGGGTCATGAAAGATTTACCAGCTGATGTTCTCCTTGGAAATAACTTGGCCCCCCTTGTTTCTGCCTATGCTCCCATGGGTCCCACTGATGTTAACCCTGTGACTACCCGTGCCCAGATCCGTACAGCAGAGACTGACCCACCTGCTGCTAAGCCCCAGGACTCTGAGCTCAGTAAATCTCTATCCGCTATTGATACATGGAAGTCCCGTTACAATGCGCTGATGAAGGAGAAGAGTCAAGTAGAGGATGAAATGGTCACGTTAAACAATCACGTAACAGTGCTAGCGGGAGAGAAGAGGAGCGCAGAGGAAAAAGCGCGTTTAGAACGTGAATCTCTGCTAGACAAGCTGCACTGACAGACTGCAGAAAACACCAGCTTGAGAGTGGAACATGAAACATTAAAGACAAACTTAGTGACACTGGAGGAGAAGCTGACGCTGGCTCATAGGGAGGTGCAGCAACTCAAGGGCACCCTATGTCAGTATGAAGGGATTGTGGATACCTATAAAGAGCAGGTACAAAAACCATGTAAAGAAGCTGATGATATTTTGAAGGACTGTTTAGCCCTAGTCGGGGCACTGAAGAGGTTGAACCCTTATTTATACGGACAGGGATTCTCTCTCATAACGGGAATACAGATGGATTGTCCTGGCAAACTGACATGCCTACCACCTCCTAGTCCGGTCATCCCCAGGTTGACCCGCCAAAGGGTCAAGCCGGGTCTGCCAGAGTGTTCCACAAGGGGGGAGCTATGTGACAGACCCTGTGGTCAGAACTAAAAGAATTGACCTTGTGTAGCTTTGAGAAGCTGTTTTCTAAAAGACAGGTCTGCTGGCCTCAGCTATTGTGTGCTATAATTACGTTTAAGTGATAAACATTCCATTGTTTAATCACCTCCAGAGAGCAGATGCCTAGGTGATAAGAAAAGCCAAATGTATTGTGTTTAAATTGTTATCTGCTTGAATAATGTAATCCTATTGTGGCCTGTCAAAGGGCGTTGTCTCTCTAGCTAATGTACAACATTCTTTCAACCCCCCATCTGGGGTTAGACCTGCATATATACTGGGCATATGGCCCTTAATAAAGAACACTCTGTTTTTTACACTCAATGTGGAGCTTGGTCTCATGTTTGAGGGGAAAACTGGTTGGGGTTGTGAATTGCTGATTCCCTATTCAGGACATTGTTCATCTGGTATTAACCCTTGGTATCCTGTTGGTACAGTAACATGTATGTTTGTGTGAGTGTGTATATGTATGCTTGTGTGCATGTGTGTATTTGTGTGCTTGTGTGTGTGTATATGTATGCGTGTGTCTGTGTATATGTGTGCTTGTGTGTGTGTGTATATGTGTGCTTGTGCATGTGTGTATATGTATGCTTGTGCATGTGTGTATATGTATGCTTGTGTGTATATGTGTGTATTTGTATGATTGTGTGTATATGTATGCGTGTGTGTGTGTATGTATGCTTGTGTGTGTACGTGTGTATATGTATGCTTGTGTGTGTGTGTTCATGCATGTGTGTATATGTATGCTTGTGTATATATGTATGCTTGTGCATGAGTGTATATGTATGCTTTTGTATATATGTATGCTTGTGTGTGTGTGTATATGTATGCTTGTGTGAGTGTGTATATGTATGCTTGTGTGAGTGTGTATTTGTATGCTTGTGTGTGTGTTTATGCTTGTGCATGTGTGTATATCAGTGGTAGATGGCGCAGATCTTTAATATTAAACTCAGGCTGGATGTATAGTAATCCTTCTGATGGCAAAGAGAAAAGGGCTTGGTGTGTATGTAAAAGCCAATTAATAAGAGTGCAATATACTCACTCCATAAGTTGCATGATATCCGCTTGTCTTGAGTATGCCACACAGATGTCTAGTAGCAGTGATCCACAGATGTCTTGTAACAATAGTGGTTTAACAAACTGAGAGCAAGAAAAAAACTCCAGTGAAAAATATGTAGAATCTGTTAATAATTAAATAAGTAGTAACTTACTCCATAAAAATTGGACTTCCCTGGGGAGAGACTGAAAGAAGGCAGTGTTCTAACCATAAGGAGAGTATTAGTTCTCAGTCCATTTGTAACAGATTGTTGTTTTTTACCACCTTACAATATCTGTACATTGTTTTCCTTTGCATGTGTGTATATGTATGCTTGTGTGTGTGTGTGTGAGTGTGTATATGTATACTTGTGTGTATGTGTGTGTGTGTGTGTGAGTGTGTATATGTTTGCTTGTGTGTGTGTGTGTGAGTGTGTATATGTTTGCTTGTGTGTGTATATATGTATGTGTGTGTAGATGTATGCTTGTGTGTACGTGCATGTGTGTATATGTATGCTTGTGTGTGTACATGCATGTGTGTATATGTATGCTTGTGTATATATGAATGCTTGTGCATGTGTGTATATATATGCTTGTGTGTGTATATGTATGCTTGTGTGAGTGTGTATATGTATGCTTGTGTGTGTATATATGTATGTGTGTGTAGATGTATGCTTGTGTGTACGTGCATGTGTGTATATGTATGCTTGTGTGTGTACATGCATGTGTGTATATGTATGCTTGTGTATATATGAATGCTTGTGCATGTGTGTATATATATGCTTGTGTGTGTATATGTATGCTTGTGTGTATGTGTATGCTTGTGTGTATGTGTATGCTTGTGTGTGTGTGTGTGTATATATGTATGCTTGTGTGTGTGTGTCTGAATGCTTGTATGTGTGTACGTGTGTATATGTATGCTTGTGTGTGTGTACATGCATGTGTGTATATGTATGCTTGTGTGTGTGTGTGTGAGTGTGTATGTTTGCTTGTGTGAGTGTGTATATGTATGCTTGTGTGAGTGTGTATATGTATGCTTGTGTGAGTGTGTATGTAACGGCACCCCCAGGCATAAAAGGGTTAAACCGCCATTTAGTAGATCTTCCCTTCCAGAGACACAGGCAGCTACCGCAGAACACCAAACTCCCGAACAGGATACAAAGTAGCACTCCAAACTCCCGAACTGGAACCTCACGAATAGCTGCTAGCAGCTGAACAGGAAAAGCACCCAAGCGGCTTACACTCCTGGCAATCAGTCTCTAACAGCATACAGTAAATCCCCCCAAGAATGAGACAAAGCTCTGTGTTGAGGGTCAAGCAGTGAACAGACAGAGCTGTGGGTTTATTGTTCTTATATCCACATTCTTACACATTAGTACCACCCACAGGGTTTTGAAAAAAACAACCAATAAACACATACAATGCACTCAGACACTACCACACAAAATCCTCACCTCTGCCTGTGATACAATTACCTTACACAATGGGTTAATGTAATTATCACAGGCAGAGAAATACAGTTTCCACAGAGTCTTCTATCCTGGACATAATTGGGAAGTAATCCAATTATCTCCATGGACAGAGGCAAAACTCCATTGAACACATGGTAGCAAAAGACAATAAAATACATAAAAATATGGACTTCCGGTGGGCGGGCTCCGGGATAGGCAGCAAAGCAGCAGAGCTCCGCATCAAATTGCTTTTATTTGCCCCATAATCTGCTTTTATCTAGCTCACTGGTGAACAACTTTACCCCTCATCTACCTAGCTGCCTCCCTGGAGCCCCACGAGAAAATCCTTGGCAGGTCTCGCTGTCCGGAGCGGAGGGGTGGCTTGAAGGTGACTCTCTCCAGCACTTTCTCACAGGAGTGAACCCGGCTCCCCCACCGAAGACCCCCATCCTAACAAGGAGATTCCTACATTGGGCGGCTACACACGAATACGCTTGCGGAGGTCAGCCCGGCCTCCGCCTCTTGTTCCGGAAGATTTCCTGGGGATACAGAGCCGCCGCGGGAACCTGCGCCACAGTCTCGGCTGACGCCATCTTGGGCCCACGTGGCTCACCTTCCCCCAGAGTCGGAGCAGCGAGGAGCAGACGGGGAGGCTGCACATTGCAGGGGCAAGCTACTGTGGCCCCCGACACCGGATACCCCTGACTCCGGATCCATACTCTTGGTCAGTGGGGTCTATAGCCACAGAGTCTTTACCGCGGCCTGCCAGTGAAAGCCCGAAGGAGCAGTGAGTTGGTCCGCTTGCCTAAGAGGGCCCTTGGACGTCAGAAAAACCTGTTGGGGGTTCCCTCCACCCAGCGCTGAAAACAGTGGACATACCAGGGAGTCAACCCGCGCTCAAAGGACATTGTTGCGGCCTAGGGTAAGAGCACTGCACTTGCACCCCCATATGAACCTACTCTGCCCTTCTATATAATTGGCCACCGGTACTAGCTGTACCCACAGGCACATATCAAAGACATTAACTTGGGCCTGCTTGTCATCATTACACCTCCCTCATAACACCTGGACTTGGTCCCTCTTGGCTGCCCACAGAGGTGACCACTCCGGTATCTGCTTGGCCTTTTGTGGGTTAAAACTTTGTTGGTCACTCCTGCAGACTCTACATCAGACCTTAACAGGTTATTTTGCAACAGACCCTGGTGGACCGGACATACACAGCAAACATAGTTCCCTCCAGAGTCTGTCCATATTGCAGGGAAAGAGGAACGGTCACTTTGCTCCCCAAGACCCCTGGAGAGTGAAACCGCATCACATCACATCTGTACTCCTTGATACCCGGGGACACTATCCTAGAGCTACAGGGCCCAAATTTTCCTGCCACCATATTATATAAAGCTGCTTTGTATTGCGTGGTGTATACTTGCTGTCTATTTTTGCCTCTAACCAATCCTTTTTCTTTTGCACTATGAAGCAGTGTGGTCCCTAGCTCATACTGGGATCCTATTTTCCTGCAAGGAGGCCTCAGGCTGGGGTAGTTGTGTAGGAATTTCATGCCCCCATTCCTGACAGGTCTTGATAATGTTTACTCTGTTACACACTATTTTGTTTACTGATGATTGATGTTCTCTGTACTATAATTGCCTTACCATATATGGGTGCTTTCTTTTTTTTTCTTTTGTGGATGTCTTTGTGAGTGATACTTGACATTTCACTCTGTTATAACAACGTAGCACCTGCTTTTCAACACCCCACATCTCCCCTTAAAGGTCCCTAGGTATATGGATACATTTTTAACCAACACCCCAATGGCGAGTCGTAGTAAAGCCAATGACTGCCGCCATAGAGCTGCTAATGACCTACACACTCAGGGCCACAGTTCCGAAACCCTGATAGAGGGGGAACAGATGGAAACCCATCCCATTGTTAAGCAAATCACCCTGCTCTTCATGCCTAAAATTGACAACTTGCAAAGGGGTGTAGACACCCTGGCGGGGGAGGTCAAACAGTTTTCTACCAGGTTAGGAGAGGCGGAGGGCAGAATATCAGACCTGGAAGATTCTAACCTCAATACATCGAGTAGAATAACACACTTAGAGAAACAAAACATATCTCTCCAGATGAAAATAGACGATCTAGAAAATAGATCGAGGCGCAATAATATGCGTCTCCTTGGTCTCCCTGAATCCGTTAAACAACATGAGTTAATTCATTTTATAGAAAACACTTTACCCTCACTACTGAACATACCTATCAAAGACCTTGCTGGAGGGGTGGAGAGGGCACACAGGGTGGGACCGGATAGACCTAGCCAGAACCTGGACCAACCTCGCCCCATAATGATTAAATTCTTGCATTTTCAAACCAAAGTTGCCATCTTGAGAGCCTACAGAAAAGTAGGCGAGCTGATGTTTGAAAACTCAAGACTACTATTATTTCAAGACTTCTTTGTGGACCTCATGAAACGCCGCAGAGAATTCTCACCCCTTTGCTCACAGCTTCATAAGGAGGGTAAACAGGCCTTCCTTCTGTATCCCGCTAGGCTCAAACTAATCACCCCCAGGGGTTCTAGATTCTTCGAGACTTCGGCTGCTGCCCGGGATTTCTTAGACAACTACGAACCCCCAGTGTACAGCCCCACACGCAGCCCCCAGAGACAACTGAGAGGGGAGGAGGGTTGATTGGGAAATACAGGGTTGACTAACAAATGTTTAATTATGTTCGATTGTATCAAACTTCAATTGCAATAATGGTTAATTGGATATGGTTACTGTCTCTATCTCAATTAATCACACTACTATTGAGACCCTCCTTGGAGGGGGGCCAGGTGTCTGGCCTGCGCCCAGACCAGGGGTCCACGCTCAGGGCAGCCCTGGTGGATTGCCCTGGTTGTGACCCCACGAGATTTGGTTACAAAGGTTTTGAGTTTTTAGTTGGGGCAGCTTCTCTTTGGCTGCTCCCTATTGTTGGCGCGCAAGATGGAAGAAAAGATATCTGTCATAACATGTTAATTTTAGCTGTTCTTATTATAAATGATGTATTAGATTGGGTACTGATGACAAATTTGAATTTCATTACAGCGCCAGGGTTTGCAATGTCTGTTCACTGGGGCCTGGCTGGAACTCGGCAAGGAGAAGGGCTGAACCGGGAGCCTCTATCCCCGCCGCAAAGGTTTGAAACCCCTTTTTTTTTTTTTTCTCTCTCTCTCTCTCTCTCTCTCTCTCGCCACCTTCCCTCCCTCTTTCCACGACCCCGCAACCCTCTGCCTCTTCCTCCCTCCACCCACTCCCCCTACCTGTGTTTGCGATGCCACTTGCACCTCACCACCCTTAACCATGAGCTGGCCCATAACACTCATATCCTCCCCATTAAATAGGATTTAATTTATATTCCTGGAATGTTGGGGGTATCCACTCCCCTATTAAGAGGAAGTCGATTTTAACCCACCTACGGAAAAAACGTGCAGAAATTGTATTCTTGCAGGAGACCCACCTCTCAGATTTAGAACATGGTAAACTACAGACGGGATGGGTGGGACGAGTTGAGTTTGTCTCATATAAGTCAGCTAGTAGAGGACTGACTATACTATTTGGTAAACAACTGGAATATGAGATTTTAGATGTGCTTAAAGACCCAGAAAGTAGATACCTGATAGTACAGATTAGAATCCTAAACAACACCTACACCTTGTGTAACATCTATGCCCCGAACCAAAAAGACAGAAAATTCTGGGACTCCATTACTACCTTGCTCACACCCTACCTGGGTACACACATCATCCTGGGTGGAGACTTCAATCTAGCCCCCAACCCCCATTGCGATAGGCTAAGAGATCCTAACAGATGCACAGCGAAAAGCCTGCCCAGAGTATCAGACAAGTTCGAAAGATAAATCTTCGAGGGTCTAGGAGGCGCCTTGAATGTCTCTGACATCTGGCGTCAACTTAATCCCGATGGCAGGGACTATACCTGCGTCTCCAGGGCTACACCCTCTATGTCACGCATTGATCTATTTATGATCTCCAACTCGATGGTCACACAGGTCATAGATACAAAGATAGGTGAAATTATCGTCTCTGATCACGCCCCCATAGCACTTTTTCTAGATATCACTCCCAAGGTGCCCAACAGGCGTACCCTGCGTTTCCCAAAATATCTGGTAACTTCCCAAGAATTTCAGTCCTACCTTGTGCACTGTTGGGATGACTATAGGACAAACAACATCCAACATCTAAACTCGCCAGAACTCTTCTGGAACACGGCTAAAGCCGTTCTTTCGGGCAACATCATTGCGTTTCTGGCCCGTAGAAAAAAGCAATGCATGGAGAAAGTTGCGGGACTGAGAGATAGGCTGGCAGAGGCTTACCGTGCTTATTGCACTAACCCCTCCCAAAACACCTATCGCGCCTACACCGGCGTTAAACTGGAGTATGACTCACTCCTTGCGCATCAAGCCTCTCAGACGCTTATACGGACCCGGGGTAGATATTACCGGTACGGAGACAAATCGGGGAAACTCTTGGCCACTTTGGTGAAACATAGTACCTCCTCCAAACATATTGCGGCGATCAAGGTCGGGGGCAGAGTCTTAAGGGAACCAGGGGCTATTGCAGAAGCCTTTGCTTCCTACTACTCCTCTCTGTACGCAAGCGAACTCCCCATGGGGAACGAGGTGAGGGATCGTTTTTGGGAGACGATCAATCTCCCAAAGCTCTCGGAGGAACAAACAGCTACGCTGAACGCTCCCATAACAAAAGAGGAGGTAGAAAAAACCATTATGAGCATGTCACTTGGTAAGGCGCCTGGCCCTGATGGCCTGCCGATTGAACTCTATCGCCTACTCAAACCACAAGTGGCTCCCACCCTCATGGACTTGTTCACAGCCTATTCTGAAGGAGAGAAAATCCCCTCCCCGGAATTTTTATCGGCCTCTATCACGCTAATCCATAAAGCGGGAAAAGATTCTCTGCTTCCTGAGTCGTATAGGCCGATTTCTTTATTGAATTCGGACTACAAGATTCTCACCAAGTTGTTTGCTGAGAGGCTGAAGTTCATTCTGCCCAATATCATTCATGAAGACCAGACGGGCTTCATGTACGCACGCTCATCGACGGTTAATGTGCGAAGGGTTTTGCAGATTGTCCAACACTTTTGGACAGGTAACCGCGCTCATAGGGAAGACAGACCGGAGGCCTTTCTGTTGTCCCTGGACGCGGAAAAGGCCTTTGACCGTGTGGAGTGGGACCATCTGTTCCACACCATGGCTCAAGCCAACTTCACCGGTCCCTTCCTTACCCTTGTCAAAAATCTCTATCAGTCACCAATGGCAAACGTGCTAGTGAATAATATATTCTCTCCCAGCCTTCAACTGCACAGGGGTACTAGGCAGGGGTGCCCTCTCTCGCCCCTCCTTTTCAATATAGCCCTAGAGCCATTGGCCATCAAGCTCTGTCAAACCTTTCCAGGTATTGATGTCGGGGGTGCCCCACAGCACCTGGCCCTATATGCAGATGACATGCTCCTATTTGTGCAGGACCCCCAAGTACACCTACCTAACATTCTACAAAACCTCACCGAATTCGGCCTCTTCTCCGGCTATAAAGTCAACGTGCAAAAATCGGAGATCCTCTGGTTGAACCGCACTAGGGGCTCAGATATGCAGTACCCCTTCTCGGTAGCCTCACAAGATATCACATATCTAGGTATTAGGATGTTACAGTACCAACAGGATACCAAGGTTAATACCAGATGAACAACGTCCTGCATAGGGAATCAGCAATTCACAAACCAGCCAGTTTTCAGGTTTAAACAGAATATATGCTTTATTTGAAGGCAGCACACAGATTTATACACCCTGGCTTCAGGTTACAAAGGGCATTGGTTTAACAGTAAAGCAAACATATGAACAATGCATCAAACAATTGTCTATTCACAGGTAAAACAGATTAACATATTAAGTTAATTAACTAGGGAAGAACGTTTACTCAGACAATCTGCTGTTGGGCAGTCTAGTTAACATAATCACACAATGACACAATCAGTTTACCCAGACAGACTCCTGAGACACAATCAGATCTTAAACATACATAGAATACATCTTATTACAGAATATAGGAACAGTTCTTATTAGCTATAAAGTCTTTTATGCCCACTTTGCTTATAGAGTCACAATTGCTCCCACAAGGGGCACTCACACCCTGTACCCATCCTGTATTTATGGATACAGGGTGACATAGACATAAGACAGAGGTATGAAAGTACATGGGGTGTCCAGCATATAAAATTCCATATTTCCATGCAGTCTCTGGGTATCCTTAAGCCCATGTACCTCCAGCCCAAAGAATGTTCCATAACAGGCCCTCCAATGTACAGTGGCGAGATTGGTTTTGTCACATCTCTCCCCTTTTCCAAACAGACTAACAGGGTATCTGACCTCCTGCCGGTCAGTGCCCTGGTTAGTCCAGCAACCCACCCATAAAACACAATTAGTAGTACAGCCCACCCACAATAAATGGTTACTACACCTGAGTACGGGGAAAACTTGTCCATGTCCAGGTGCCTCACCACAGCTGTGTGGGGGACTGGTACGCTGAATTGGTGGGTTGCGAGGTGGGCAGAGACCAGCTGTACTCTGCCCGGGTGCCAGCACTACCATGGAAGTAGCCTGGTGGGAGCCTGGTTGCTGGAGGGGAAGACCGACTGTCTCCCCTTCGGATACATAGCTGTGCTGCTGGAGGGGGAGACCAATCGTCTCCCCTTTGGCTAAACAGCCGTGTTGCTGGGGGACAGGACCATCAAACTCCTCTCCCTCTGGTTTGTCATGCTCGGCTGTCCAGGGTATATACTGTGGCATATACCACCAGAGCGCCTGGTAGGCATGTCAGTTTGCTGGGACAATCCATCTGTATTCCCGTTATGAGAGAGAATTCCTGTCCATACAAACAAGGGTTCAAATTCCTCAGTGCCCAGACCAGGGCCAAACAGTCCTTCAAAATCCCATCAGCTTCTTTACGAGTTTTCTGTACCTGCTCTTTATAGGTATCCACAATCCCTTCATACTGACATAGGGTGCCCTTGAGTTGCTGCACCTCACTATGAGCCAGCGTCAGCTTCTCCTCCAGTGTCACTAAGTTTGTCTTTAATGTTTCATGTTCCACTCTCAAGCTGGTGTTTTCTGCAGTTTGTCGGTGCAGCTTGTCTAGCAGAGATTCCTGTTCTAAACGTGCTTTTTCCTCTGCGCTCCTCTTCTCCTTCATCAGCGCATTGTAACGGGACCTCCACATATCAATAGCGGATAGAGATTTACTGAGCTCAGCGTCCTGGGGCTTAGCAGCAGGTGGGTCAGTCTCTGCTGCACGGATCTGGGCACGGGTAGTCACAGAGTTAACATCAGCGGGACCCATAGGAGCGTAGGCAGAAACAAGGGGGGCCAAGTCATTTCCAAGAAGAACATCAGCAGGTAAGTCCTTCTTGACCCCCACATTCACAGGTCTAGCGCCCACTCCCCAATCCAAATGTACCCTGGCAACAGGTAGGCTGAACACATCGCCCCCTGCTACCCTCACAGCCACAGTGTCTCCAGTGTACTGTTTCTCAGACACCAAGTTCTTTTGAAGCAAGGTCATGGTAGCACCAGTATCCCGTAGACCACTGACCTTCTTCCCATTCACTTTAACCAGTTGCCGGTTATTCCGGTGGGCAGCTTGCACAAGGTCTGCCTCATGTAGGATGCTCCAGCATTCTTGCGCCTCTACGTAGCGGGCCGCAGGCTGAGGATTACGTGGGATTCCGCCGGCGGGTCTTCTCCAGGACTGCGCTTGGTTCGCTGCGTTTAGGGGACACTCTGGTCTTTTGTGCCCTAGTTGCTTACATCTAAAGCACCGAATAGGTTGTGAGTAGCCCCGCGAATTGAACAGGGCTCTCTGAGGGTAGTTCGTGGCCGGAGGCCGTGTGGTATAGCGGTGCGCCGGGGTTTGGTAACTGGCAGCTGCTGGGGTGACTGGGGGTCTGTACTCCACTCTAGCAGGGGGCTTAGTGGTAGCAATGTCCAGTTTGCGGGCATCCGTATACTCATCTGCCAAGCGAGCCGCTTCCTGCAGGGTGGAGGGTTTACGGTCCCGAACCCACTCTCGAACTCCTGCGGGTAATTTGTCGAAGCAATGTTCCAACAGGAATAGCTGCAGCACCTCTTCCCCAGATATGGCTTGGCACCCCGCTATCCAGTGAGCTGCTGTGCGGTGCACCTTACATGCCCACTCAAGGTAGGAATCTCCAGCTAATTTAACAGTGTCTCTGAACCGTCTCCGGTATGCCTCCGGTGTAACCGCATACCTGGAGAGCAGAGCCTCTTTTACAGTATTATAATCCCTGACTTCCTCATCTGGAATGGCCCGAAAAGCCTCTCTGGCCCGGCCGGATAATTTTCCAGATAATATCGTGACCCAGTCCTCTGCGGGTACCTTGTGTAGTGCACATTGCCTCTCAAAATCCGCAAGGTACCCATCAATCTCTCCTTCTGTTTCCAGGAAGTTTTTAAAAGCTGCAAAATTTACTTTTCTCTTTTCCATCTTAGTCAGTATTGTAATAATCCCCCTCTTCCTGAGGTTACTGGCTTGTGTAGTTGCTCTTCTGGGCGATAAGGTTCATTCCGTCGCTGCCACCAATGTTACAGTACCAACAGGATACCAAGGTTAATACCAGATGAACAACGTCCTGCATAGGGAATCAGCAATTCACAAACCAGCCAGTTTTCAGGTTTAAACAGAATATATGCTTTATTTGAAGGCAGCACACAGATTTATACACCCTGGCTTCAGGTTACAAAGGGCATTGGTTTAACAGTAAAGCAAACATATGAACAATGCATCAAACAATTGTCTATTCACAGGTAAAACAGATTAACATATTAAGTTAATTAACTAGGGAAGAACGTTTACTCAGACAATCTGCTGTTGGGCAGTCTAGTTAACATAATCACACAATGACACAATCAGTTTACCCAGACAGACTCCTGAGACACAATCAGATCTTAAACATACATAGAATACATCTTATTACAGAATATAGGAACAGTTCTTATTAGCTATAAAGTCTTTTATGCCCACTTTGCTTATAGAGTCACAATTGCTCCCACAAGGGGCACTCACACCCTGTACCCATCCTGTATTTATGGATACAGGGTGACATAGACATAAGACAGAGGTATGAAAGTACATGGGGTGTCCAGCATATAAAATTCCATATTTCCATGCAGTCTCTGGGTATCCTTAAGCCCATGTACCTCCAGCCCAAAGAATGTTCCATAACAGGCCCTCCAATGTACAGTGGCGAGATTGGTTTTGTCACATAGGATTTCGGCCAACCCCAACAAACTATATGTTAATAACCTGACCCCTGTCTGCGCAAAACTCAGGGCTCAGATGAACAGTTGGAGATCTCTCCCACTTTCGTTGTCAGGAAGGGTGGCCCTACTTAAGATGGTGGTACTCCCTCGATTACTCTACCCTTTGCTCATGCTCCCCTTACTTGTGAGCAAATCTGATATAAAACTCTTAAACTCAGCAGCGAGAGCCTTTATCTGGCAGGGGAAAAAGTCAAGGATCTCAAGAGATAAGCTTAGCCTGCCTTTCTTCATGGGGGTCTGGTGCTTCCAGATTTCCGGCTATACAATTGGGCCGCACTGATCCGGTTGGTAGTAGATTGGCAGGTTGGCACTGGACATTTTTGTCGTATAAACTTAGAACAGGCGGTGTTGGGTGATGTCTCTTTGGCTTATCTCCCACACGTATCAGACACAAGATCCCTAAGACTCCTGGGCCTTAACATGCTATACAAAGACCCCTTAAAAGACTGGTTACTGTCTCACAAATACCTGGGTAAAACCTGCCATGCCTCTCCCTACTTGCCGATTAGAAGAAACCCTGACTTCCCGGCAGGTTCTGAGACCCTGCCTTTTCGTATTTGGGAGACGCGGGGGCTGTCCTCCCTTAAGCACCTGTTGGACCCTTTATCAAAAACAATCAAAACTTTCGGCGCCTTGCAGAGAGAATACCTTATACCTAGGACGCATTTCTATGCCTACTTGCAGGCTCGCCATTATATGGGGGCGCTGATCAGAGACGATGCAGACTTTTGGGAGGGTTCTCCCTTCCGCCTTACTCAGACATTATACACCATGGGTAGGTTCTCGCTTTCGGAAATATACCAGACACTCCTGCAGCACCTTTTCACTTCCCACCAATCCTCGATACAGACAGGTTGGGTTAGAGAGGGTTTGAGAGAGGTCTCCTGGGAGGAGGTAAGGAACAGCCTGGACAAGACCAGGAAAGCTACTCTGTCAGCTTCATACAGAGAATCCCAAATACGTTTTCTCCACAGGGCCTACTTCACCCCAAGGACACTGGCAAAATGGGCTCCATCCTCCCCGAACACGTGTACTAAATGCGCTCTAGCTAACCCCGGGCTCCTCCATTGCATATGGGAATGCCCCCCAATCAGGCAATACTGGGGAAAGATACAATTCTGGCTGAGAAGGCAGTTACAGATACAGATTGACTTACTCCCTGAGACTATAATATTCCTGTTGTGGGATGAGAGGCTCCGACAACAAGACTCAGTACTGAGCCTAATTATCTTAGTGGCCAGGAAACACCTACTACAACATTGGATAGCAGACAAAGGTCCCTCTTTCAGGGGTTTCAAAAATTTGCTAAAATCACAAATTTTCATAGAACAGATGGACGTGAGAATTGATGTTCAGAATAGATTAGGCCATTTCCTACGTAAATGGCGCAGACTTATACTTACTTTTGAACTGGAGGTCCAGAGGCTTATCCTCAGACCTTTTAGGGATTCGGTTGCCTTCATGGAAGACACACTTAGAGGAGACTGGGATCACCTACTTAACTAAAAATCTATAAGGGATTTTAGATCAAACTCCATACCTTACCTATACTTCCGCCCTCCCCCCCCCCTCCTCTATCATTACCACTACAATACCCCCCCTTTTTTTTTTTTTTTTTTCCAGCCAGGCCTCAGCACCCCAACGGCCCTTTTCCACAAGGTCCGTGATGACTACCTCTAATAGAGGTTGTACTTTTCGTATTTGTTAGCTAGAAATATACTGTTTAGTTAGGTTTATGGTTTTGTTTGTTGTAAAGAAAAAGGAAAAAATAAGTGGAGTCTGGATTAGGACTAATGCAACACTGCTATGCCCATTATTTGATATAAACTGAAACTTAGTTTTCAACTGTTATCTTCATCCAGTAAATAACATGTTAAACTTGGAACTTGTACTCTACTCGAGGTCTTTGTAATGAATAATCACTCCTTGCTGTAATGTAACAGTTTCATGTACTTTTACTTGTTGTATGTTTGCATTTTGTCCTACCGAATAAAAATGATATTGCAAAAAAAAAATACATAAAAATATATAACTTTTACCCTGGAGAGGGGCACTAGACAAGGGTGTCCTCTTTCCCCCCTGATTTTTGATCTAGCCTTGGAGCCTTTGGCGCTGAGGCTACGACAGGTCTTTCCAGGAGTCACAATAGGCAATGTGACTCTGCATCTGGCACTGTATGCGGACGATATGATGCTCTTTGTAGATTCTCCCACAAAGGTCATCCCCACTGTTCTGGATACGCTGGAATCGTTTGGGCGATTCTCGGGGTACAAAATAAATACCACCAAGTCTGAGATACTGTGGCTGCATAGGCATTCTTCTAAGACTATTGCTTTCCCCTTTGTGGAAGTAACAGATTTCCTCACATACCTGGGTATTAACCTGCACCGAAACCCGCATCGTATATACAAACTCAATATTACGGGCCAGTGTGATCGGATTTGTTCTCGACTGAATGGCTGGCAAAATCTCCCACTAAGTCTTACAGGACGAATAAATCTATTTAAAATGTCGCTCCTGCCGAAAATCTTATACCCCCTGTCAATGCTGCCTTTCATGATGTCTAAGGGTGACATTGTGAGACTGGACAGAACGCTGCGGCGCTTCATATGGAAGGGGAAGAAATCCAGAATAGCAACTCACAAATTGCACGCCTCCTTTTTGAATGGAGGCCTTGGATTGCCACACATTCAATACTACAACTGGGCATCTCTTATATGACTAGTATTGGATTGGCAAATGGGCACGGGACACTTCTCGGATAAACAATTGGAGGAAACTGTAATTGGAATATGTAGCCTGACATATCTGCCCTACTGTCCTCTGGGAGACCTGCCTCAACATATACGTAATAATCTCTTGTATAGGGACCCCCTTAAGACCTGGTCTCAGGCACATAAAGCACTGGGGCACTCATGCCCCACTCCTAAATATATACCTATTAAGGGCAACGCTGGTTTCCCCAGCGGCAGTGAACAAGCCCCCTTCAATGTATGGCATGCGAAGGGATTGCAGAGGGCGGGGGATGTCCTGGATCCGTTGTCGCACACTGTCAGAACATTTCAGGAACTGAAGGCCACCTTTGAGCTTCCAAACACACATTTTTATGCATACCTGCAACTTCGACATTACGTTAAAACACTAATGGATGCCAACCCAAAGTTTTGGAGCCAAGCCACATTTGCAATCCTCCAGATTGCATTTAAGATGGGGTGCTTCTCCATGTCGGAGATTTATCAAGAGATGCTCTGTCACAACACCACTAAAGCTCAGGAAGTGACACTAGAGAGGTTGAAACTAGATACCACCCAAGAAATCTCCATCCAAGATATTAAAAACAGTCTCATAAAAGCTAAATCAGCCACTCTAGCGCTGGCGTTGAGAGAGGCACAGATTAGAATGATCAATAGGGACTATATCACTCCTAGCAGAAGGGCGAGGTGGAACCCCGAGCATCCCAATAAATGCGTGAAGTGTCCGATTCCCGATCCTCCCTTGACGCATTACTTTTTTGATTGCCCTTTGATTAGACAATTTTGGAACCGCCTACAATATTGGCTTAAAATTAATTTAGGCATTGATATTTCCTTTAATCTCACGAATATATACTTATTTACATGGACTACTGTTGGCAATAAAGCCCAGCCCTTACTAACACTTTGTACACTACTAGCAAGACACTGCATACTGACCCTGTGGTGTTCCAGTCGTGCCCCGACTATACCACAATTTAAGAAAACACTACTTAAACACCTATTTATTGAAAGACAAGACGCCTGTTGGGATACCAAGCACAGACTCCTACCCTTTTTAAAAAAATGGACAGACTTCCTGGAACGGCTGCCCCCTAGGCAGCAGAACCAGATCCTCAGACCATTCGCGAACCATGAGATAATACTAGAGGCGATGCTTAGGGGTGATTGGACCGCACTGACAATGGAGAGACCTCCCCAGAACAGGCCTGGTGACTCTGAAACAATACTTATTGAATCTTTCTTTTAACCCTTATAAAAATTTTTTTTTTTTTTTCTCCTTCTCTCTCTCTTTCTCTCTTCTCTCCCTTCTCTCTCTTTCTCTCTCCCCCACCCTCAACCTCTCACAGACATGGCTGCTCATGCACCTCCTTCAACACTAGATCCTACTAGATGCCATTAGGATGAGGCTTCTCAAATTTAGACTAGGTATTGTTTTTGTTTTGTTTTTGGTTAAGTTAGGTATTAAGATTTAGGATTATTGCTATATAAACAATAAAATATGTTGAGGGATACGTGCAAACTGTCAACTAAATGCAATACAATGACAATTATATCTAACAGATTTATAGTGCATTTGTAAGGATGTACTTGCCCTACCATAAGGGCCAAGACGATATCGTAAGTAAATATATATACCGTACTGATTCAAGCTATGTATGTACCCGCCTATTGAATGTAAAACAAGTGAATGTATCTGTGAAATCTGTAACATTTTATTGTATCCTCAACATTAATAAAGAGAATTTAAAAAAAATATATATATATATAACTATGCAGCTTTTGCATAAAACAGGTACATTCAACATATCCCCAGATAGCTTAGATCTGAGCGCACATTATTACTGAAGGGCGCTCAGATCACATACATACAGTTCAATTGCCATGGAGCCAAAATCTTTCACATAGCCTTTCATTATACAAATGGGCTCCATGGCATAGCTATCTGGGGTATCACTGTTCAAATAGGGCAAGTACCGAATGACTCGGCTTTCGTGTCTTTGCAGGGGAAAATCAAGCGTTTCAACATGGGGCCATAGTCTAAAGGCAGCAGGCGGGCAACCAGGCTCCTCCAATGCACAATGGCGAGATTGGTCTCGTCACATCTCTCCCCTTTTCCAAACAGACTAACAGGGTATCTGACCTCCTGCCGGTCAGTGCCCTGGTTAGTCCAGCAACCCACCCATAAAACACAATTTGTAGTACAGCCCACCCACAATAAATGGTTAACACACATGAGTACGGGGAAGACTTGTCCATGTCCAGGTGCCTCACCACAGCTGTGTGGGGGACTGGTACGCTGAATTGGTGGGTTGCAAGGTGGGCAGCACTACCACGGAAGTAGCCTGGTGGGAGCCTGGATGTTGGAGGGGGAGACCGACTGTCTCCCCTTTGGATACATAGCTGTTGTTATTATTATTATTATTATTATTATTATCGGTTATTTGTAGAGCGCCAACAAAGGGGAGTATAAAACAATTAAGGGATAAAGTGGGTAGAGGGCCCTGCCAAGAGTTGCACTGTTGTAATCCACTCTTAAGAAGGTGATCTACAAACAGCTGGGCTCTTAGGCTTACATGCTAAGGGGGTTCAGGGGATAGCAATGGAGGAGTGGAACAGGTATAAAGTAAGGTTAGCATAGGTTGTATGCATCCTTGAACAGCAGAGTCTTTAGGGAGCGCTTGAAGCTTTCAAAACAAGGGGAGAGTCTTGTGGGGCGAGGCAGAGAGTTCCACAAAATGGGAGCCAGTCTGGAGAAGTCCTGTAAACGGGAGTGTGATGAGGTAACCAGAGAGGAGGAGAGTAGGAGGTCATGAGCAGAGCGAAGGGGACGGGAGGGAGAGTATCTGGAGACAAGGTCTGAGATATATGGGGGAGCAGTGCAGTTGAGGGCTTTGTATGTCAGAGTGAGAATTTTGTGTTTGATCCTAGAGGCAAGAGGAAGCCAGAGAAGGGATTGGCAGTGAGAGGAGCAGCAGATGAAGAGCGACGTGTAAGGAAGATGAGTCTGGCAGAGGCATTCAGTATGGATTGTAAGGGAGCTAGGCGGCAGGTGGGTTGTTATGGTATAACCCGGATATCGAGGGTTAATACCAGATGAAAGATGCCCTTAATACGGGAATAGCAACACACGAACCCAGTTAATACACTGAACGGGGAAAATACACAAAATCGTTCTCTCCTGGAACAGGCAAAAGAATAATTCAAAGTAGCAATTCCCCCCAAACACGAGACCAAGCTCCGTCTTGAGGGTAAAACAGGAATCTCATTTATTGAGGGCTACATGCCCGGTATTTAAGCAGGTCTCCCCTTGGTACCAGTAAACCCCTCCTCTCTATCCTGGAGATAATTAAGAAGAAATCCGATTATCTCCATGACTAGAGGAAAAACGCCCTTTTACAGGATACAATAAAAATACATTACATAAACAATTAAACAATCAAACACAAGAAAACAATAGATTTCCTTCCTGGCACCTAGCAGTCTGGACTCTGGAGGTGATTAAACAAGGTGAAAGCGTATCACCTAAACCTAATTACAGTAAACAATAGCTGATGCCAGGAAACCTGTATCAGAAAATACAGTTTCTCAAAAACTGAACAAGGAGAGAGTTAACCCCTTTAGTACTGTTGGATTCACACCCTGTACCTATAATGGGCACAGGGTGACTTAAACATAATGCTAGAATCCATAATCCATAGGGAGGTTGGCAGTTTCAGCGGTGTTTGGGAGATTAAAAAAAAGAATAAACGAACAGGGAAGTACGGACAGGAAATCATACAAATCCACACAAATTAACCAGGAGAGCCACATAGTTCCAGGACAGAGGGGTCTGTCACAGCTGTGCTGCTGGAGGGGGAGACCGATCGTCTCCCCTTTGGACAAAGCACCATGCTGCTGTGGGGGGAGACTGACTGTCTCCCCTTTGGCTAAACAGCCCTGTTGCTGGGGGACAGGACCAACTGTCCCTACCCCCTGTGCTGTAAGTGCAGAGACCACTGTCCCATCTGCACGGTTGTGGGGCTTACTGTCTCCCCCTGGTGCATTAAGCTGCCGCTGGGGAGAGGGGGTAAAAAGCTCCTCTCCCATACATACTTCCAGCCGCTGGGGAATGGAGACTGGGCTCCCAATTCCCTGCATATCACTCTGCTGATGGGGGACAGGACCAACTGTCTCTGGCCCCTGTAACTCAGCCTGCCGCTGGGGAATGGAGACTGGGCTCCCAATTCCCTGCATATCACTCTGCTGCTGGGGGACAGGACCAACTACCTCTGCCCCCTGTAACTCAGCCTGCCGTTGGGGAATTGAGACTGGGCTCTCAATTCCCTGCAGGACCGGTGGAGAGACCTCGGTTCCATCTCCACTGGCCACCTGGGGTCCTTCCCAGTAAATCTCCACAATATCTTCCCAGCTGAATGGGTCTGGATCTGGGTCTGTCACCTTGCTGTCCTGCTGAGCCTTCCCAATGGAGTGGAAGAGATCTCGGTAGTCCTGCTCCAGTTCCCACTCCAGGGTTGCTAGGTGAGCCAGGTCTTGCTCTACCTCATGGGTGTCATCCCAGTCATGCCTAGCCTCCCTCTCATAGAAAAAAGTCCTGAATTCTGGTCTGCACAGGGCTCCCGAAGTCAGGCTCTGCAAAGGACTCCCATAACAAGCCAGGACCATCAAACTCCTATCCCTCTGGCTTGTCATGCTCGGCTGTCCAGGATATATACTGTGCCATATACCACCAGAGCACCTGGTAGGCATCCTCCAGCCATAGCTCCTACCATACCCAGTGCTCTAGTTCCTTCACCCATTCCTCCAGGGGCTGCTCTCCCAGGAAGAGCATCCGCAGGGCCACTTGCTTCTGCAACCGCTGCTCTTCATTGGGGAGACTCTCACCCCGCTGGTATTGTACATTATCCAGGGCCTGGTACCAGTGCCTTTCCTTAATGCATCCCGGCCATCCAGGTCCTCCTCCTCGTATAACACTGCTGGTTCCATTCTGTTGCTTTTAGGATCGCTGTACTGGGACATGCGTTGCCCCCAACTTGTAAATCCACAGAATGGTGTCTCCTGTAGCTGTCCTTCTGGCTGTGGGAACGATCCCGCCGCTTGCCACCAATTTTAACGGCACCCCCAGGCATAAAAGGGTTAAACCGCCATTTAGTAGATCTTCCCTTCCAGAGACACAGGCAGCTACCGCAGAACACCAAACTCCCGAACAGGATACAAAGTAGCACTCCAAACTCCCGAACTGGAACCTCACAAATAGCTGCTCGCAGCTGAACAGGAAAATCACCCAAGCGGCTTACACTCCTGGCAATCAGTCTCTAACAGCATACAGTAAATCCCCCCAAGAACGAGACAAAGCTCCGTGTTTAGGGTCAAGCAGTGAACAGACAGAGCTGTGGGTTTATTGTTCTTATATCCACATTCTTACACATTAGTACCACCCACAGGGTTTTGTAAAACAACCAATAAACACATACAATACACTCAGACACTCCCACACAAAATCCTCACCTCTGCCTGTGATACAATTACCTTACATAATGGGTTCATGTAATTATCACAGGCAGAGAAATACAGTTTCCACAGAGTCTTCTATCCTGGAGATAATTGGGAAGTAATCCAAATATCTCCAAGGACAGAGGCAAAACTCCATTGAACACATGGTAGCAAAAGACAATAAAATACATAAAAATATATAACTGTGCAGCTATTGCCTAAAACAGGTACATTCAACATATCCCCAGATAGCTTAGATCTGAGCGCACATTATTACTGAAGGGGGCTCAGATCACATACATACAGTTCAATTGCCATGGAGCCAAAGTCTTTCACATAGCCTTTTGTTATACAAATGGGCTCCATGGCATAGCTATCTGGGGTATCACTGTTCAAATAGGGCAAGTACCGAATGACCCGGCTTTCGTGTCTTTGCAGGGGAAAATCAAGCGTTTCAACATGGGGCCATAGTCTAAAAGCAGCAGGCGGGCAACCAGGCTCCTCCAATGCACAGTGGCGAGATTGGTCTCGTCACAGTGTGTATGTATGCTTGTGTGTGTGTGTGTGTGTGTGTGTGTATGTATGCTTTGTGTGTATGTGTATATATATGTATGCTTGTGTGAGTGTGTATATGTATGCTTGTGTGAGTGTGTATATGTGTGCTTGTGTGAGTGTGTATGCGTATATGTGTGCTTGTGTGAGTGTGTATATGTATATGTGTGCTTGTGTGAGTGTGTATATATATGCTTGTGTGTGTGTATATGTATGCTTGTGTGTATGTGAGTGTGTATATGTATGCTTATGTGTGTGTGAGTGTGTATATGTGTATATGTATGCTTGTGTGTGTGTGTGTGTATATGTATGCTCGTTTGAGTGTGTATATGTGTGCTTGTGTGAGTGTGTGTATGCTTGTTTGTGTGTGTATGTATGCGTGTGTGTATATATATGCGTATGTGTGTGTGTGTGTATATGTATGCTTGTGTGAGTGTGTGTGAGTGTGTATATGTATGCTTGTGTGAGTGTGTACATGTGTGCTTGTGTGAGTGTGTATATGTGTGCTTGTGTGAGTGTGTATATGTATGCTTGTGTGTGTGTGTATATGTATGCTAGTGTGAGTGTGTATATGTATGCTTGTGTGTGTGTGAGTGTGTATATGTATGCTAGTGTGAGTGTGTATATGTATGCTTGTGTGTGTACATGCATGTGTGTATATGTATGCTTGTGTAAGTGTATATATGTATGCTTGTGTGAGTGTGTATATGTATGCTTGTGTGTGTATATATGTATGTGTGTATATGTATGCTTGTGCATGTGTATATATGTATGCTTGTGTGTATATGTATGCTTGTGTGTGTGTATGTGTATGTGTATGTATGCTTGTGTGTGTGTACGTGTGTATATGTATGCTTGTGTGTGTATGTGCATGTATGTATATGTATGCTTGTGTATATATATATATGTATGCTTGTGCGTGTGTGTATATGTATGCTTGTGTGTGTGTGTGTGTGAGTGTGTATGTTTGCTTGTGTGATTGTTTATATGTATGTATGCTTGTGTGTGTGTGTATATGTATGCTTGTGTGTGTGTGTGTATGCTTGTGTGGCTGTGTATGTGTATATGTATGCTTGTGTAAGTGTGTATATGTGTGCTTGTGTGAGTGTGTATATGTGTGCTTGTGTGAGTGTGTATATTTATGCTTGTGTGTGTGTATATGTGTGCTTGTGTGTGAGTATGCTTGTGTGTGTGTGAGTGTGTATATGTATGCTTGTGTGTGTGACTGTATATGTATGCTCGTTTGAGTGTGTATATGTATGCTTTTGTGTGTGTGTGTATGCTTGTGTGTGTGTGTATGTATGCATGTGAGTGTGTATATGTAGGCTCGTGTGAGTGTGTTTATGTGTGCTTTTGTGAGTGTGTATATGTATGCTTGTGTGTGTATATGTATGCTTCTGTGTGTGAGTGAGTGTGTATATGTATGCTTGTTTGAGTGTATATACGTATGCTTGTGTGAGTGTGTATATGTGTGATTGTGTGAGTGTGTATATGTATGCTTGTGTGTGTGTGAGTGTGTATATGTATGCTTGTGTGTGTGTGTGTGTGTGTGTGTGTGCATATGTATGCTTGTGTGTGTGTGTATATGTATGCTTGTGTGTGTGTATATGTATGCTTGTTTGTGTATATGTATGGTTGTGTGTGCGTATATGTATGCGTGTGTGAGTGTGTATATGTATGCTCGTGTGAGTGTGTATATGTGTGCTTGTGTGAGTGTGTATATGTATGCTTGTGTGTGTGTGTGTGAGTGTGTATATGTTTGCATGTGTGTATATGTATGCTTGTGTGAGTGTATATATGTATGCTTGTGTGAGTGTGTATATGTGTGCTTGTATGAGTGTTTATATGTGTGCTTGTGTGAGTGTGTATATGTGTGCTTGTGTGAGTGTGTATATATATGCTTGTGTGTGTGTGAGTGTGTATATGTATGCTTGTGTGTGTGTGTATATGTATGTTTGAGTGTGTGCGTGTGTGTGTATATGTATGCTTGTGTGTGTGTATGTGTGTGCTTGTGTGTGTGCTTGTGTGAGTGTGTATATGTATGCTCGTGTGAGTATAAATATGTATGCTCGTGTGAGTGTGTATATGTGTGCTCGTGTGAGTGTGTATATGTATGCTTGTGTGTGTGTGTGAGTGAGTGTGTATATGTATGCTTGTGTGTGTGTGTGAGTGAGTGTGTATATGTATGCTTGTGTGTGTACGTGCATGTGTGTATATGTATGCTTGTGTGAGTGTATATATGTATGCTTGTGTGAGTGTGTATATGTGTGCTTGTGTGAGTGTATATATGTATGCTTGTGTGAGTGTGTATATGTGTGCTTGTGTGAGTGTGTATATGTTTGCTTGTGTGAGTGTATATTGTATGCTTGTGTGAGTGTGTATATATGTATGTATGTGTGCGTGTATACGTATGCTTGTGTGTACGTGCATGTGTGTATATGTATGCTTGTGTATATATGTATGCTTGTGCGTGTGTGTACCTGCATGTGTGTATATATATGCTTGTGTATATATGTATGCTTGTGCATGTGTGTATATGTATGCTTGTGTGTGTGTGTGTATATGTATGCTTGTGTGTATGTGTATGCTTGTGTGTGTGTGTGTATGTATGCTTGTGTGTGTACATGTGTATATGTATGCTTGTGTGTGTACATGCATGTGCATGTGTGTATATGTATGCTTGTGCGTGTGTGTATATGTATGTGTATGTTTGCTTGTGTGTGTATATGTATATGTATGCTTGTGTGTGTGTGTATGTATATGTATGCTTGTGTGAGTGTGTATATGTATGCTTGTGTGAGTGTGTATGTGTATATGTATGCTTGTGTGAGTGTTTATGTGTGTGCTTGTGTGAGTGTGTATATGTATGCTTGTGTGTGTATATGTATGCTTGTGTGTGTGAATAAGTATGCTTGTGTGTGTGAGTGTGTATATGTATGCTTGTGTGTGTGTGTATATGTATGCTTGTGTGAGTGTGTATATGTATGCTTGTGTGAGTGTGTATGAGTGTTTCTTCTGCAACCGCTGCTCTTCATTGGGGAGACTCTTACCCCGCTGGTATTGTACATTATCCAGGGCCTGGTACCAGTGCCTTTCCTTAATGCATCCCGGCCATCCAGGTCCTCCTCCTCGTATAACACTGCTGGTTCCATTCTGTTGCTTTTAGGATCGCTGTACTGGGACATGCGTTGCCCCCAACTTGTAAATCCACAGAATGGTGTCTCCTGTAGCTGTCCTTCTGGCTGTGGGAACGATCCCGCCGCTTGCCACCAATTTTAACGGCACCCCCAGGCATAAAAGGGTTAAACCGCCATTTAGTAGATCTTCCCTTCCAGAGACACAGGCAGCTACCGCAGAACACCAAACTCCCGAACAGGATACAAAGTAGCACTCCAAACTCCCGAACTAGAACCTCACGAATAGCTGCTCGCAGCTGAACAGGAAAATCACCCAAGCGGCTTACACTCCTGGCAATCAGTCTCTAACAGCATACAGTAAATCCCCCCAAGAACTAGACAAAGCTCCGTGTTTAGGGTCAAGCAGTGAACAGACAGAGCTGTGGGTTTATTGTTCTTATATCCACATTCTTACACATTAGTACCACCCACAGGGTTTTGTAAAACAACCAATAAACACATACAATACACTCAGACACTCCCACACAAAATCCTCACCTCTGCCTGTGATACAATTACCTTACATAATGGGTTCATGTAATTATCACAGGCAGAGAAATACAGTTTCCACAGAGTCTTCTATCCTGGAGATAATTGGGAAGTAATCCAAATATCTCCAAGGACAGAGGCAAAACTCCATTGAACACATGGTAGCAAAAGACAATAAAATACATAAAAATATATAACTGTGCAGCTATTGCCTAAAACAGGTACATTCAACATATCCCCAGATAGCTTAGATCTGAGCGCACATTATTACTGAAGGGGGCTCAGATCACATACATACAGTTCAATTGCCATGGAGCCAAAGTCTTTCACATAGTCTTTTGTTATACAAATGGGCTCCATGGCATAGCTATCTGGGGTATCACTGTTCAAATAGGGCAAGTACCGAATGACCCGGCTTTCGTGTCTTTGCAGGGGAAAATCAAGCGTTTCAACATGGGGCCATAGTCTAAAAGCAGCAGGCGGGCAACCAGGCTCCTCCAATGCACAGTGGCGAGATTGGTCTCGTCACAGTGTGTATGTATGCTTGTGTGTGTGTGTGTGTGTGTATGTATGCTTGTGTGTGTGTGTGTGTTTATGTATATGTATGCTTGTGTGAATGTGTATATATATGTGTGCTTGTGTGAGTGTGTATATATATGCTTGTGTGTGTGTGTATATGTATGCTTGTGTGTGTGTGAGTGTGTATATGTATGCTTGTGTGTGTGTGTGAGTGTGTATATGTGTATATGTATGCTTGTGTGTGTGTGTGTATATGTATGCTCGTTTGAGTGTGTATATGTGTGCTTGTGTGAGTGTGTGTATGCTTGTTTGTGTGTGTATGTATGCGTGTGTGTATATGTATGCGTGTGTGTGTGTGTATATGTATGCTTGTGTGAGTGTGTGTGAGTGTGTATATGTATGCTTGTGTGAGTGTGTACATGTGTGCTTGTGTGAGTGTGTATATGTGTGCTTGTGTGAGTGTGTTTATGTATGCTTGTGTGAGTGTGTATATGTATGCCTGTGCGTGTGTGAGTGTTTATATGTATGCTAGTGTGAGTGTGTATATGTATGCTTGTGTGTATACATGCATGTGTGTATATGTATGCTTGTGTAAGTGTATATATGTATGCTTGTGTGAGTGTGTATATGTATGCTTGTGTGTGTATATATGTATGCGTGTATATGTATGCTTGTGTGTATATGTATGCTTGTGTGTGTGTATGTGTATGTGTATGTATGCTTGTGTGTGTGTACGTGTGTATATGTATGCTTGTGCGTGTGTGTATATGTATGCTTGTGTGTGTGTGTGTGTGTGTGTGTGTATATGTATGCTTGTGTGTGTGTGTGTGTGTGTGTATGCTTGTGTGGCTTTGTATGTGTATATGTATGCTTGTGTAAGTGTGTATATGTGTGCTTGTGTGAGTGTGTATATGTGTGCTTGTGTGAGTGTGTATATTTATGCTTGTGTGTGTGTATATGTATGCTTGTGTGTGAGTATGTTTGTGTGTGTGTGAGTGTGTATATGTATGCTTGTGTGTGTGACTGTATATGTATGCTCGTTTGAGTGTGTATATGTATGCTTTTGCGTGTGTGTGTGTGTGTGTGTGTATGCTTGTGTGTGTGTATGTATGCATGTGAGTGTGTATATGTATGCTCGTGTGAGTGTGTTTATGTGTGCTTGTGTGAGTGTGTATATGTATGCTTGTGTGTGTATATGTATGCTTGTGTGTGTAAGTGAGTGTGTATATGTATGCTTGTGTGAGTGTACATATGTATGCTTGTGTGAGTGTACATACGTATGCTTGTGTGAGTGTGTATATGTGTGCTTGTGTATATGTATGCTTGTGTGTGTGTGAGTGTGTATATGTATGCTTGTGTGTGTGTGTGTATATGTATGCTTGTGTGTGTGTTTATATGTATGCTTATGTGTGTGTATATGTATGCTTGTTTGTGTATATGTATGGTTGTGTGTGTATATGTATGCGTGTGTGAGTGTGTATATGTATGCTCGTGTGAGTGTGTATATGTGTGCTTGTGTGAGTGTGTATATGTATGCTTGTGTGTGTGTGTGTGAGTGTGTATATGTTTGCATGTGTGTATATGTATGCTTGTGTGAGTGTATATATGTATGCTTGTGTGAGTGTGTATATGTGTGCTTGTATGAGTGTGTATATGTGTGCTTGTGTGAGTGTGTATATGTGTGCTTGTGTGAGTGTGTATATATATGCTTGTGTGTGTGTGTGAGTGTGTATATGTATGCTTGTGTGTGTGTATATGTATGTTTGTGTGTGTGTGTATATGTATGCTTGTGTGTGTGTATGTGTGTGTTTGTGTGTGTGCTTGTGTGAGTGTGTATATGTATGCTCGTGTGAGTGTGTATATAAATTTGTATGCTCGTGTGAGTGTGTATATGTGTGCTCGTGTGAGTGTGTATATGTATGCTTGTGTGTGTGTGTGAGTGAGTGTGTATATGTATGCTTGTGTGTGTACGTGCATGTGTGTATATGTATGCTTGTGTGAGTGTATATATGTATGCTTGTGTGAGTGTGTATATGTGTGCTTGTGTGAGTGTATATATGTATGCTTGTGTGAGTGTGTATATGTGTGCTTGTGTGAGTGTGTATATGTTTGCTTGTGTGAGTGTATATTGTATGCTTGTGTGTGTGTATATATGTATGTATGTGTGCGTGTATACGTATGCTTATGTGTACGTGCATGTGTGTATATGTATGCTTGTGTATATATGTATGCTTGTGAGTGTGTGTACCTGCATGTGTGTATATATATGCTTGTGTATATATGTATGCTTGTGCATGTGTGTATATGTATGCTTGTGTGTGTGTGCATATGTATGCTTGTGTGTATGTGTATGTTTGTGTGTGTGTGTATGTATGCTTGTGTGTGTACATGTGTATATGTATGCTTGTGTGTGTACATGCATGTGCATGTGTGTATATGTATGCTTGTGCGTGTGTGTATATGTATGTGTATGTTTGCTTGTGTGTGTATATGTATATGTATGCTTGTGTGTGTGTATGTATATGTATGCTTGTGTGAGTGTGTATATGTATGCTTGTGTGAGTGTGTATGTGTATATGTATGCTTGTGTGAGTGTGTATGTGTGTGCTTGTGTGAGTGTGTATATGTATGCTTGTGTGTGTATATGTATGCTTGTGTGTGTGAATAAGTATGCTTGTGTGTGTGTGTGAGTGTGTATATGTATGCTTGTGTGTGTGTGTATATGTATGCTTGTGTGAGTGTGTATATGTATGCTTGTGTGAGTGTGTATGTGTATATGTATGCTTGTGTGAGTATGTGTGTGCTTGTGTGAGTGTGTATATGTATGTGTGCTTGTGTGAGTGTGTATATGTATGCTTGTGTGTGTATATGTATGCTTGTGTGTGTATATGTATGCTTGTCTGTGTGTGTGTGTGTGTGTGTGTGTGTGAGTGTGTATATGTATGATTGTGTGTGTGTGTTAGTGTATATGTATGCTCGTTTGAGTGTGTATATGTGTGATTGTGTGAGTGTGTATGCTTGTGCGTGTGTGTGTGTGTATGTATGCGTGCGTGTATATGTATGCGTGTGTGAGTGTGTATATGTGTGCTTGTGTGAGTGTGTATATGTATGCTTGTGTGTGTGTATATATGTATGATGTTGTGTGTGTGTATATGTATGCTTGTGTGTGTGTGTGAGTGAGTGTGTATATGTATGCTTGTGTGTGTACATGCATGTGTGTATATGTATGCTTGTGTGAGTGTATATATGTATGCTTGTGTGAGTGTGTATATGTGTGCTTGTGTGAGTGTGTATAAGTGTGTATATGTATGCTTGTGTGTGTATATGTATGCTTGTGTGTGTGTGTATATGTATGCTTGTGTGTGTGTGTGTATATGTATGCTTGTGTGCGTGTGTATATGTACGCTTGTGTGCGTGTGTATATGTACGCTTGTGTGCGTGTGTATATGTACGCTTGTGTGCGTGTGTATATGTACGCTTGTGTGCGTGTGTATATGTGTGCTTGTGTGAGTGTGTATATGTATGCTTGTGTGAGTGTGTATATGTATGCTCGTGTGAGTGTGTATATGTGTGCTTGTTTGAGTGTGTATATGTATGCTTGTGTGAGTGTGTATATGTGTGCTTGTGTGAGTGTGTATAAGTGTGTATATGTATGCTTGTGTGTGTATATGTATGCTTGTGTGTGTGTGTGTATATGTATGCTTGTGTGCGTGTGTATATGTACGCTTTTGTGCGTGTGTATATGTACGCTTGTGTGCGTGTGTATATGTACGCGTGTGTGCGTGTGTATATGTACGCTTGTGTGCGTGTGTATATGTGTGCTTGTGTGAGTGTGTATATGTATGCTTGTGTGAGTGTGTATATGTATGCTCGTGTGAGTGTGTATATGTGTGCTTGTGTGAGTGTGTATATGTATGCTTGTGTGAGTGTGTATAAGTATACTTGTGTGTGTGTGTGTGAGTGTGTATATGTATGCTTGTGTGTGTACATTCATGTGTGTATATGTATGCTTGTGTGCGTGTATATATGTATGCTTGTGTGAGTGTGTATATGTGTGCTTGTGTGAGTGTGTATATGTGTGCTTGTGTGAGTGTGTATAAGTGTGTATATGTATGCTTGTGTGTGTGTGTATATGTATGCTTGTGTGTGTGTGTGTGTGTGTGAGTGTGTATATGTATGCTTGTGTGTGTGTGAGTTTATATATGTATGCTTGTGTGTGTATATGTATGCTTGTGTGAGTGTGTATATGTATGCTTGTGTGCGTGTGTATATGTATGCTTGTGTGAGTGTGTATATGTATGCTCGTGTGAGTGTGTATGTAGTGTTGTGCTTACTTCCTGGTTTGGTTAGATGACACATTGAGGCTTCCATACAAAGATGATGTCATCAAGTGGGCTGTGCTTAGAATCAGAACAGTTCAGAGAAGCCATCTTGTGACAGTTTGTGATGCAGTTATAAAGTACAAGGACTGAACCTCAGGATCAGACAAGTGCTAATAATAATAATACTAATAATAATAATAATAATAAGTGTAATGTCAGCTACAGATCACTGCAGAGGATACAGCATCAGCTAGTCAGAAAGAGTAAGAACTATCAGTTACACATTATAAGTTATATTGCAGTTATACAGTTATCAGTTATACAGTTATAAGCTACCCTGGATTACTATAGTGCTGCATACACAGTGTACAGGACTGCTAATATAAGGAGTGCAGCAGCCAATCATTATAAAGGACTATATATGTTATCCATATTACTGTTGCCAATGACATTGGAGATACTAAGTCTGTTATTTACTTGCCAATGACATTGGAGATACTAAGTCTGTTGCTGTCTGTCTGACAACTATTGGTGCTAAAACATATGAGATTCTAAAAGACCTGCTGTACCCAGAAAAGCCAGCCACCAAGTCTTTGTCTGAAATAATACAGATCTTAACAAAACATTTCCAACCACGGCCATTAGAGATTGCTGAGCGGTTCAAGTTTTATAGCAGGCGCCAAGGGGTACAAGAGACTGTATCTACATTTGCAATCAGTTTAAAGAAATTGGCCAGCACCTGTGCTTTTGGGTAGTATCCGAATATGGCCCTTAGAGATCAGTTTGTTATGGGTATCAGTACAGAATCTATTCAAAGGTGACTTTTGACAGAGGAGAGCCTGACCTTCCATAAAGCACTAGAGATCACTTCTGTTTTGGAACAGGCCACATGAGACACTAGTTTACTGCAGACGCATTCCCACACCAAGGAAGAACAGGTATTTTTCTACAATGTGAAGCAACAGACTAAACCAGCCAGTAAATATTCAGCAAAAGCAGCATCGCCTATTAAATGTTACAGATGTACAGGGAGTGCAGAATTATTAGGCAAGTTGTATTTTTGAGGATTAATTTTATTATTGAACAACAACCATGTTCTCAATGAACCCAAAAAACTCATTAATATCAAAGCTGAATAGTTTTGGAAGTAGTTTTTAGTTTGTTTTTAGTTATAGCTATTTTAGGGGAATATCTGTGTGTGCAGGTGACTATTACTGTGCATAATTATTAGGCAACTTAACAAAAAACAAATATATACCCATTTAAATTATTTATTTTTACCAGTGAAACCAATATAACATCTCAGCATTCACAAATATACATTTCTGACATTCAAAAACAAAACAAAAACAAATCAGTGACCAATATAGCCACCTTTCTTTGCAAAGACACTCAAAAGCCTGCCATCCATGGATTCTGTCAGTGTTTTGATCTGTTCACCATCAATATTGCGTGCAGCAGCAACCACAGCCTCCCAGACACTGTTCAGAGAGGTGTCCTGTTTTCCTTCCTTGTAAATCTCACATTTGATGATGGACCACAGGTTCTCAATGGGGTTCAGATCAGGTGAACAAGGAGGCCATGTCATTAGATTTTCTTCTTTTATACCCTTTCTTGCCAGCCACGCTGTGGAGTACTTGGACGCGTGTGATGGAGCATTGTCCTGCATAAAAATCATGTTTTTCTTGAAGGATGCAGACTTCTTCCTGTACCACTGCTTGAAGAAGGTGTCTTCCAGAAACTGGCAGTAGGACTGGGAGTTGAGCTTGACTCCATCCTCAACCCGAAAAGGCCCCACAAGCTCATATTTGATGATACCAGCCCAAACCAGTACTCCACCTCCACCTTGCTGGCGTCTGAGTCGGACTGGAGCTCTCTGCCCTTTACCAATCCAGCCATGGGCCCATCCATCTGGCCAATCAAGACTCACTCTCATTTCATCAGTCCATAAAACCTTAGAAAAATCAGTCTTGAGATATTTCTTGGCCCAGTCTTGACGTTTCAGCTTGTGTGTCTTGTTCAGTGGTGGTCGTCTTTCAGCCTTTCTTACCTTGGCCATGTCTCTGAGTATTGCACACTTTGTGCTTTTGGGCACTCCAGTGATGTTGCAGCTCTGAAATATGGCCAAACTGGTGGCAAGTGGCATCTTGGCAGCTGCACGCTTAACTTTTCTCAGTTCATGGGCAGTTATTTTGCGCCTTGGTTTTTCCACACGCTTCTTGCGACCCTGTTGACTATTTTGAATGAAACGCTTGATTGTTCGATGATCACGCTTCAGAAGCTTTGCAATTTTAGTGCTGCATCCCTCTGCAAGATATCTCACTATTTTTTGACTTTTCTGAGCCTGTCAAGTCCTTCTTTTGACCCATTTTGCCAAAGGAAAGGAAGTTGCCTAATAATTATGCACACCTGATATAGGGTGTTGATGTCATTAGACCACACCCCTTCTCATTACAGAGATGCACATCACCTAATATGCTTAATTGGTAGTAGGCTTTCGAGCCTATACAGCTTGGAGTAAGACAACATGCATAAAGAGGATGATGTGGTCAAAATACTCATTTGCCTAATAATTTTGCACTCCCTGTAGAGCACAGAATCATATAGCTTCTGAATGCAGATTTAAAAATGCTCGTTGTCATGGCGGTGGTAAAATAGGACACTTAAAGAAGGCTTGCAGAGGATCTCAGCAGAGTGTCTCAAGCAAAACAAATAAGAAGGGAAATTACCACATGGCTTATAAGGGAGCCACATCAGATTCAGAAGAGGAAATGACTGTTCAGAGTTTGACTGTATACACCATGGAAGCAGGGTCTGAGCCTTTGACCGTTCATGTTAAAATTGAAGGAAAAGATTTGACCATGGACTTAGATACTGGGGCTGCAGTTTCAGTTATGACAATTAAAGATTGGAAACAGCTGAAAATTCCAGTATTGCTGCAGCCCACTACCTTGAAGCTACAAACATACTCCAGAGAAGTCTTGACGCCACTGGGGTGTGCATCTGTATCTGTGTGTACAAACAGTAAAACTGCCAATCTTACACTATATATAATAAAATGAGGTGGCCCACCTCTTTATGGAAGGGACTGGATACAGGCCCTTGGCATGCCTGAGAGCCTCAAAAACAGTGAAGTTCATCATATTGGAGTTGATCGTGCCCACTGGATTCAGAACATTAAGACCAAATATGACCCGGTGTTTGAAAATGTTCTGGGAAAAGTTAAGAACAAAAGGGTATGGTTACAGTTAAAACCTGGAGCAAGGCCAAAGTTTTTCAAAGCATGAACTGTGCATTTACTTTAAGGGCAGGAGTTGATGCTGAACTGAGGAGGTTAGAAGAGTTAAAGATTATAACCCCAGTGCATCGTAGTGAGTGGGCTTCTCCTATTGTACCGGTAAGAAAGAAAGATGGACAGATCTGAATATGTGGAGACTTTAGGATGGTGTTGAATGAACAGTTAGCAGTGGATAAGTATCCATTACCCAGGACAGAAGAGATTTTTGCTAACTTAGCTGGGGGACAACATTTCACAAAGATTGATTTAAAAAATGCTTACCTTCAACTTGAAGTACATCCAGATTCCCGCAGGTTACTCACCATCAATACTCATCATCAATACTCACCGTGGTTTATTTCAATATAATCGTATGGTCTTTGGCATTGCTCCTGCACCAGCCATCTGGCAACGCACCATGGAAGAACTGTTAAATGGACTACCCTATGTCCAATGCCTTTCAGATGACATGTTAATCATGGGCAGGACAGAGGAAGAACATCGACACAATGTAGAGAGGGTACTGCAGCGGCTAATGACCTACGGATTGAAGGTCAACTTGAAGAAGTGTGCTTTCATGCGTGACAAATTAGAATTTTGTGGCCATGTTATAGATTGTCATGGTCTACACACTGCTGATGACAAAGTCAAGGCCTTGCAAGAAGCTCCTATACCACAGAATGCATCACAACTACGATCATACCTTGGTCTCTTTAACTATTACCACCATTTTCTTCCCCAGCTAGCCCATACGTTACACCCACTACATCAGCTTCTTGAGACAAATCGACCCTGGTTGTGGAGCAGTGAATGCAATCAAGCCTTCCAGGAATTCAAGAACCTACTCCTGTGTTCCTGCATGTTAATGCACTATGATCTTCAGAAACCACTCATAATAGCATGTGATGCTTCACCTTATGGTTTAGGGGCTGTCTTGTCACACACAATGCCAGATGGGACAGACCGACCGGTAGCTTTTGCTTCCCGTTCTCTAACGACGGCAGAGAAGAACTATTCCCAATTAGACAAGGAAGCATTGGCCATTGTATGGGCTGTTAAGAAGTTCCATAACTATATTTATGGTAGACAATTTACTCTTTTAACTGACCATAAGCCACTGCTGACCATCTTTAATCCAAGGAAAGGAATTTCAACCACTACAGCGGCTAGATTGCAAAGGTATGCTCTAACTTTGGGAGCATATCATTACTCCATCAAATACCGGACCCATGATTCCCATGGCAATGCTGATGCCATGTCCAGGATTCCACTAATGAATTCTTTACCAGTTGTTCAAGAAAGCCTTCCAATTGTGTTTTACGGGTATAGTACATGCCAAACAAATTGCAAAGGAGACAGCTTGTGATACTGAATTACAACTTCTGTCAAAGTATTTGAGAGATGGCTGGCCAAGAACTGGCTGTGATGTGCAGCGAGCATACATACTATGAGCGAAAGAACTCAGAAATGGATGTATTTTATGGGGTGAGAGAGTTCTGGTTCCTAATGGGCTACGGCAAGCTACGTTAAAACTCCTCCATGAAGGACACCCAGGCATTGTCAGAATGAAACAGAAGGCTAGGGGTCTTGTTTGGTGGCCGGACATTGATAAGGACATTGAGAACTATGTTATGGCATGCAAAGGGTGTGTTCAAGCTCAAGAACAGCTTCCACGAGGAGCTGTACAACCATGGGACTGGCCTACTACTCCTTGGGAGAGACTACATTTGGACTTTGCCGGTCCTATTGATGGAATCTCATAATTAATCATAATTGATGCACACTCTAAGTGGCCAGAAGTAATTCCAATGACAAGGACTACAACTACTGAAGTCATATCAGCATTAGAAAGATTGTTTTCAGTATTTGGGTTGCCAAGAAAACTGGTCACAGACAATGGTCCCCAGTTTGTATCACAAGACTTCCAGAATTTTTTATATACAAATGGAATTCACCATCATCGGACAACACCATATCACCCAGCCACCAACGGGCAAGCAGAGAGATTTGTCCAAACCTTTAAAAGGGCACTGAAAGCTCTAAAAGCAGAGAAGCAGGTTAATACTAAAAACATTTTACAATTTTTGCAACAATATAGGGTTACTCAACACCCCACCACGGGAGTTGCCCCAGCTCAACTATTGTTTGGCAGGAAGATCCGTACAAAGCTGGATTTAATCACACCAGATGCAGCAGAAACAGTCCACATCATGCAAGAAAAAATGAGAGTGGGAAAACCTTCACGGACCTATACAGAAGGAGACTTGGTCTGGTATAGGGTGTACCATACAGAGGAAAAATGGGCACCAGGTGTTGTTGCTCAGGTTGAGGGCCCAAAGATGTATGTTATAACGACTCAATCAGGTGTGTGTCGCCACTATGTGAACCAACTACGACCACGGCTAGAGAGGAGAGAACAGGCTGGTGAGGACCATCACATACAAATGCAATCAGACAATGACTTTGATATCTGGGGTGGTGTTTGGCATGCTCCAAACACAGGCTCTGACAACTACAGAAGATGACTCAGAAATACCAGCCTCAATAGAATAACCTTGTAATGATGAGTCAGGAAATTCTATCCAGGACCACAATAGTCATACTCGTACTCCCAGGCAACGAGCACCTGTTGTCCGTTGGTCTCCTGAAGTGAATCTCAGAGACACTCGCCGGAGACAACATGCAACATAGAGAAACCTTCGTCAACGGAAGAAACAAGAAGCAGCTTTCACTTCCACAATACAAGAGGATGCTGGAGAAGACTGATTTATCTGACGGTTGTTGTTGCGCAGTTAAGTTTATTAAAAAATAAATAAAAAATAAGTAGGAAAGGAGATGTGTATACGTGTGTATATGTATGCTTGTGTGAGTGTGTATATGTATGCTCGTGTGAGTGTGTATGTAGTGTTGTGCTTACTTCCTGGTTTGGTTAGATGACACATTGAGGCTTCCATACAAAGATGATGTCATCAAGTGGGCTGTGCTTAGAATCAGAACAGTTCAGAGAAGCCATCTTGTGACAGTTTGTGATGCAGTTATAAAGTACAATGACTGAACCTCAGGATCAGACAAGTGCTAATAATAATAATAATAAGTGTAATGTCAGCTACAGATCACTGCAGAGGATACAGCATCAGCCAGTCAGGAAGAGTAAGAACTGTCAGTTACACATTATAAGTTATATTGCAGTTATACAGTTATCAGTTATACAGTTATAAGTTACCCTGGATTACTATAGTGCTGCATACACAGTGTACAGGACTGCTAATATAAGGAGTGCAGCAGACAATCATTATAAAGGACTATATATGTTATCCATATTACTGTGTGCAAATCTACAGGAGCACCTTGTTATGTAATCCAGTAAATAAAGTGCCAGTTTACATTTAGAAGTTGCAAGTGCATCATTCATATAAAGAGTTAATGTTTGCTATGTAAGGACATTACAGTGTATATGTGTTACAAACTGCTATTTGTAACTGGCCCTAGTCTCCCTCCAAAAGGGGAGATATGTTACAAACTGCTATTTGTAACTGGCCCTTTAAATGGAAAATTGCCCTGCTTCCCTGGATTTTGGAGAAGCCTATTTGCCAGCCTCCTTCCTCATGACTATGGCCCCTGGAAGATTGTGCCCCTGAGAACATATTAACTTTTATTGGGTGTGTATGGCCCTTTAAGAACCGTCTGGGGACATATTGTGACTTTGGTGAACAATGCCCCTTTAAGACTATGCTCCCAGACCTGTAAAATAACTTGTCCCTGGCTTTCTCCCACTTGGTTCAGTAAATAGGGCTTACTGAACCAAGTACCACACAGGCAGAGTGTTCCACAGAAAGGGAGCACTATTACGAAAGCATTAGTTTTCATTGTGTGCCATTAAGAGTTAATTTTGTTCAATTCTAAATACAAGTTTGCTGGGATCAGCTCTAATTAAGTTTAGTGATAAACCTTCCCTTTGTCTAATCAGCCTGCTAGTGATAAGGTGGACTGCATTGTTTTATTGTGTGTAAATTGTTATCTGCTGAAGAAATGTAATTCTACTATGGCCTGTAAAAGGGCGTTGTCTCTATCTAAATGTATCAAATGTGTGATTGGGGATTTTATGCCTCCCCCTGAGAGTGTCCGTTTTGCATGTAACCTCAATAAAAAGCAGGCTGTGTGTTCCAGCACATCAGACCTATTCTGACCCTCTAACTTGCAGCCTTGACTCATGTTTGTAGGGGACAGCCATAATCACTACAGGGATTGCTATGCTCTATATACTCCCTTAGCTACTGAGCTCCTGTAAGAGCTCTTGTTCCTGATCCTGCTTCGCTCTAAAGAAGGAAGAGGTTCACCTACTGGAGCCTGATCGTAGGTCCAGGGCGCAGAGCAGATGGCGAGATACCAGCCCAGCAGCGGTGGTTCGTAGAGTCTGCATTACGTATGGTGGCTACGCAGTAGTTATAGTGTCTACGGTGCTGCTGCTCCTTTGGTGAGCGCTAGGAGCATCCTTTTCTACGGTCCAACTTCCAGCCAGCCTGGAGGCAACCGTAACAATATGTGTGCTTGTGTGAGTGTGTATATGTATGCTTGTGTGAGTGTGTATATGCATGCTTGTGTGTATGTGTATAAGTATACTTGTGTGTGTGTTTGTGTGTGAGTGAGTGTGTATATGTATGCTTGTGTGTGTACGTGCATGTGTGTATATCTATGCTTGTGTGAGTGTGTATATATGTGTGCTTGTGTGAGTGTGTATATGTGTGCTTGTGTGAGTGTGTATAAGTGTGTATCTGTATGCTTGTGGGTGTGTGAGTGTGTATATGTATGCTTGTGTGTGAGTGTGTATATGTATGCTTGTGTGAGTGTGTATATGTATGCTTGTGTGTGTATATGTATGCTTGTGTGTATGTATATGTGTGTTTGTGTGAGTGTGTATATGTATGCTTGTGTGAGTTTGTATATGTATGCTTGTGTGTGTATATATGTATGCTTGTGTGAGTGTGTATGTGTGCTTGTGTGAGTGTGTATATGTATGCTTGTGTGAGTGTGTATATGTATGCTTGTGTGTGTGTGCGCAAGTGTGTGTGTATATGTATGCTTGTGTGTGTACGTGCATGTGTGAGTATGTATGCTTGTGTGTACGTGCATGTTTGTATATGTATGCTTGTGTATATATGTATGCTTGTGTGTGTGTGTACGTACATGTGTGTATATGTATGCTTGTGTATATATGTATGCTTGTGCATGTGTGTATATGTATGCTTTTGTGAGCGTGTATATGTGTAAGGAGAATGGTTACGGTAATTGCTCATGTAACACTTGCTTTAACTTGTATGACTTTGCCTTTAAGAGAGTGTGCCTTTAACAGAGTTAAAGTACATTATTAATTACAAGAAGCTGACACTGTATTTCACTGAGTCATGCTGCACTGGTAAACAGCCGATGGGCACTAATGATAAGGAAATGGAAAAGGTAAAAAAGGGGCGCTAAAAAGCAATCTGGATATTTGCAAAAAGATGAATCCTTAATAATGTGTATAAAATGTACTACATGTGATAATCCTAAAATGATTTAGCCTTTGGATGATGAACAATTCTTAATTGAACAATTATTAATTGGGAAAAAGTAAATAATTTAGTGAAAGGTGTTGGGATGTGAATATAAGAAATAAGTGAATGTTTATAAAAAATAATAGTAAGGTGTTGTGGACATAAAAAAGGTTCCTAACATACACCTAGATTTAGAGTTTTGCGGCCGAAGGGGTGCGTTAGCTACGCGTCTTTTTTTTCTAGCGCAGCTTCTAAACAACGCTGGTATTGAGAGTTCTCTGAAGAGCTGCGTTAGGCTCCAAAAAGGGAGCGTTGAGTCGAATTTACCGCCACTTCAACCCTCAATACCAGCATTGCTTACGGTAGCGGCTAGCTGGAAAAACGTGCTCGTGCACGATTCCCGCAGTTTGGGCTGAAAAAAACCCTAACACCTGCAAAAAAGCAGCGTTCAGCTCCTAACGCAGCCCCATTGTTTCCTATGGGGAAACACTTTCTAAGTCTGCACCTAACACCCTAACATGAGTCTAAACACCCCTAACCTTACACTTATTAACCCCTAATCTGCTGCCCTCGCTATCGCTGACACCTACATTACACAATTAACCCCTAATCTTCCGCTCTGGACACCGCCGCAACCTACATTATCCCTATGAACCCCTAATCTGCTGCCCCTAACATCGGCAACACCTACATTATAGTTATCAACCCCTAATCTGCCCCCCCCAACGTCGCCGCTACCTTACCTACACTTATTAACCCCTAATCTGCAGACCGGACCTCGCCGCTACTCTAATAAATGTAGTAACCCCTAAAGCTAAGTCTAACCCTAACCCTAACACCCCCCTAAGTTAAATATAATTTTAATCTAACGAAATAAATTAAATCTTATTAACTAAAGTATTCCTATTTAAAGCTAAATACTTACCTGTAAAATAAACCCTAATATAGCTACAATATAACTAATAATTATATTGTAGCTATTTTAGGATTTATATTTATTTTACAGGCAACTTTGTATTTATTTTAACTAGGTACAATAGCTATTAAATAGTTATTTACTATTTAATAGCTACCTAGTTAAAATAATTACAAAATTACCTGTAAAATAAATCCTAAGCTAAGTTACAATTAAACCTAATACTACACTAGCAATAAATTAATTAAATAAATTACCTACAATTAAATAAACTAAATTACAAAAAAAACTACTCTAAGCCCCCTAATAAAATAACAAAGCCCCCCAAAATAATAAAGGTCCCTACCCTATTCTAAATTAAAAATTAACCAGCTCTTTTACCAGCCCTTAAAAGGGCTTTTTGCGGGGCATGCCCCAAAGTAATCAGCTCTTTTGCCTGTAAAAAAAAAACACAATACCACCCCCCAACATTAAAACCCACCACCCACATACCCCTACTCTAACCCAAACCCCCCTTAAATAAACCTAACACTACCCCCCTGAAGATCTCCCTACCTTGAGTCATCTTCACCCAACCGGGCCGAAGTCTTCATCCGATGGGGCAGAAGAGGACATCCAGACCGGCAGACATCTTCATCCAAGCGGCATCTTCTATCTTCATCCATCCGGAGTGGAGCCATCTTCTTCCAGCCGACACGGATCCATCCTTCTTCACCGACGCCTACTCGCCGAATGAAGGTTCCTTTAAGTGACGTCATCCAAGATGGCGTCCCTCGAATTCCGATTGGCTGATAGGAACAGCCAATAGAATGCGAGGTCAATCTGATTGGCTGATTGGATCAGCCAATCCGATTGAACTTGAATCTGATTGGCTGATTCAATCAGCCAATCAGATTTCTCCTACCTTAATTCCAATTGGCTGATAGAATCCTATCAGCCAATCGGAATTCGAGGGACGCCATCTTGGATGACGTCCCTTAAAGGAACCTTCATTCGGCGAGTAGGCGTGGGTGAAGAAGGATGGATCCACGTCGTCTGGAAGAAGATGGCTGACTTTTTTCGGCGGCTGGAGTCTTGTCGGTAGAGGGTCTACTGCTCACTTCAGTCAAGACTCTAAATACCGGCGTTAGGAAGATCCCATTGAAAAGATAGGATACACAATTGGCGTAAGGGGATCTGCGGTATGGAAAAGTCGCGGCTAGAAAGTGAGCGTTAGACCCTTTCCTGCCTGAATCTAAATACCAGCGGCGGCCAAAAGCAGCGTTAGGAGACCTTAACGCTGCTTTTGACGGCTATCACAGAACTCTAAATCTAGGCGATATATATATATATATATATATATATATATAACTTGTATCCTTATCTCAACCCAATTTTTATAGTTTATGTATTTTTGATTACACTTTCTGTGTAATTATCAGTTGTTTCTAAGAATATCTCAATTGTATTTTTTAGTATTTTTTAATGTTTTAAATAATGGAGATTTTTTAACGTTTTGCAGGTATAACCTAACACCGGTGTAGGTTTTAGTTTTAGTTTTATCATTACTAGAATTTTCCCTAAATGATTTTTGCATATACCTTTACCTTGTATTTATCTATGTTTATTAAATCAGCTATTTATACCTAATTCATTTTGTATGGTTATCTTGATACATCCCGGTTTGTTTGCTAATTCTGAAGTAAATGCAGTTATAATACACAGTCACAGGATCCCTTATACTCAGGATCCCTTATTAAAGACAGACTTGTAAGATTGCCATAGTTAACTACCTCTTAGGCTGATCACTTTATCCTCATTTCCTTATTAACTCTTTGTGGTTATCTTTTTATTTACAACACTTAGGAGACTATATAAGTTTTAGCACATAATATATGTTTTAGCACTCAGTCATAAAATGATTAAGAATCTATGTTAGGAACCTTTTTTATGTCCACAACACCTTACTATTATTTTTTATAAACATTCACTTATTTCTTATATTCACATCCAACACCTGTCACTAAATTATTTACTTTTTCCCAATTAATAATTGTTCAATTAAGAATTGTTCATCATCCAAAGGCTAAATCATTTTAGGATTATCACACATAGTAAATTTTATACACATTATTAAGGATTCATCTTTTTGCAAATATCCAGATTGCTTTTTAGCGCCCCTTTCTTACCTTTTCCATTTTTTAAAACACTGTGTAGTCAATGGTGAGAAGACTACACTAGCAAAGGAGGCTATGGGCTAGATTTATCATAGCTGAGGCGTACAGGGGCACTTATACGCGCCCCTGTACGCCTCAGCTCGCCTGTGGCGGGGCGAAATTACCCGTAGGTAATTAACATTGCACACGAGCGCAATTTTGCGCTCGCGTACAATCCCGCCCCCTGCCCGCGCACAACCAATCACGCGCGGGCAGGAGCTCGACCGAGGAGATTGAATTTCGCCAATTTAGAGGTGGCGAAGAGTTTAAGGAAGCAGCGGTCTGGTGACCGCTGCTTGATAAATCTCGGCGAGCAAGTTCTTGTGAGAACTTGCTGCAGTAGGGGCTTAATAAATCTAGCCCTATATCTGGAGTGAGGTGTAAAGTTCATCACTTGTCTATATTTGACTAATGATAAGGAGTCAAACCCAGACAGAACGAGGGTGTAACTCTGACAAGGGGGGCCACTCATTGACACTAAAAGAACACCTCGATAACATATTAACTAAGGGGTTAATACTAGTTATTTGTTAAAGGATTAATTATTATTAATTGCAGTGTGCTAAGTAATAAAGCCATTATATAAAGCTATGAGAAGAGTGTTAAAGCTAAATATTGTTGTTACTGCATTTGGCAGAAGTAATTGTATAATGAAATGTTAAGGGTGACAGCATACTTACTTTATTATGTACTTTAACTCTGTTAAAGGCACACTCTCTTAAAGGCAAAGTCATACAAGTCAAAGCAAGTGTTACATGAGCAATTACCACAACCATTTTCCTTACATGCCACCCCTTGATCATGTGACACCTTGCTTGTTCCTAAACACACACTCTTAATAATAAAAGCTTACTCGATCAGTAACATCGTCTTTTGGCTTAAAACACATGCTATAAACAAAAAAGGAAAGTGCCAGTAAACAAAGTTATAAAAACTTGCGCCTAGATCATGAGTTTTGCGTTAGAAGGGGTGCGTTAGCTACGCGTCTTTTATTTCTTATGCGCACTGTTTTTAACGCTGGTATTACGAGTCTCAAAACAAGCTCCTAACGCGACACCTTCAGCGTTTAATTGATACGCGTAATCACGCCCGCGTTAAACAGTCTCCCATAGAGATCAATGATAAATCAGAGAAGCACGCATTTTTCACCTAACACTCGATCTCGCGAGAAATACGCACTGCTCTGTCATATTACGTATACCACAAAATGCACAACAAAAACACACAGCAAATGTAATAACAATCACAAAACATAGCACACACGCATTACACATTCACAAGCGGGAAAAAACAAAATAAAATTACACTAAACGAGGAATACAGATACACCTTACGATCCGGCAACACGGAACAAAACAACACAAAAAAAAATGCACACTCATACACAAGCAAAACACTCGCATTCAACATTACGGAATATTAGTACAAACAAACATTTACAACACTTCACAAATACGACACCATCACAAATCAACATTTACATATAATACTTTTGGACAATGTTATGGAAAACGATCATTATGACATCATCACATTCTACACATTCCACAAATACTAACTCAAAATGAGCATGCAAAATTCACAAAACTAATACACATCGCACACATACTAATTACTAACAAAGCACACCTGAACACAATTTACAAGGCAAACCGGTACATCATTAAACATTTACACAGGGTATATAAGCACGCCACAAGCATGGCTTCTTTGACTGTGTTGCTGGTGGGTTTTTGGAGATTAGAGAGAGATTTATTGCCTTATTGTGAGAGTTAGTGTTAGTATTAGTGTGAGAGAGTGTGTTAGTGTTATTGTGTGAGCTAGTTAGTGGTAGAGTGAGTTAGTGGTAGCATGAGTTAGTGGTAGCATGAGTTAGTGGTAGCGTGAGTGTGAGTTAGTTATTTGTAGTGTGAGCTAGTGAGAGAGCGGTACCCCATTCCCTGTAATCCCATACCCCATTCCCTGTAAGACCATACCCATCCCATAGTTAGATATTGTTTACATATCCTCATTTTAGTCTTCTTATACATTTTTATTTGTTAAATACTCCTTACCCTCTTTTATTTATATCCCTTTCACACTTTGAGCACTTTTTATTTTTTGTTATTTATTTTGACCCCCTTTCATTTGTGCACATTCACTTTTTGTTGGAGTATGTCGGGAGGGTGGGATAAGGGGCAGATTAGCCCGGAACTATTAGAGTTCCTCAGGACTGAGATTAGACGAGAGGTTATAGAGGACATCAGGCAGGAGTTTCATCAGAAGAGGGAGAGAGGTAGGGGGAGAGGAAGAGGAACAGGACAGGAAGGGGGACAGGAAGGGGGACAGGAAGGGGGGAGGAAGCGGTGGGTGGACCCGGTCACTTTGTTCAAGATGAACAAGCGGCTGGGCCCAGTGGCGGACAGCGTAGAGCTTCACAGTCCGGGAAACAGAGGACACCATCACAGGGGAAGGCCAAGCTGACTAGGGAGGCGAGGTATACTATGGAGGAGAAGGAGGTCCTCGTAGAGACTTATATGCCGAGGGCTAAGAGGCTGCAGAATCAGAAGGCCACCCCGAGGGAGAAGAGGAAGTTATGGCTTGAGATCAGGGATGCAGTTAATGCAGTGGGGGCCCATAACAGGGATGTCGAGTCAATCAAGCACTGCTAACGGGACTGCAAACTGGAACTGAAAAAATAAATATTGAGGGAGTACCAATACGCAACAGGGACCGGTGGCGGCCCAAAAAATATCGTTGAGTATTCACGATGGGAGGAAATGTTGCGTCCCAGCATCTCCGAGGTGGCCATAGTCGGGATCGGAGGAGTCGATACCGGGAACCTGCCACTCTCATCTGACGGTAAGATCATTTAATAATCTCGTAACATCAAAAATAAAGAATGTATTTAAGGATATGATTAATGCTATTATGCTTTTTAACACATTATTACGTAAACGCATTCACAATTACCTTGCGATTACATTAGTATCTAGGCTACAGGTTAGGTGTGCATTTAAACAGACTGAAAACAAACGCAAAAACACATTCAGATTGACCAGATAGATATCAGAAACACGGTTTGGAAAATGCGGAAATCGTATTGATTGTTATATTTCAAAGTGGATTAATGAGGCTGCATTTGTAATTCTATTGTAAGCAAAAGCATTTACATCTTTATTTGGAACTATGCTAATATATACATTTATTTATTTTTGCAATATACAGAGTCTGGGGAGGAGGCAGCACAACAACTATAGGCTCCTCCTTCACCCAGGTATGAGAGTGGTGGAGATGACTCGCCACCTCGGGGAGACATGGAAGACATCCCTCTATACTCCTCAGAAGAAGAAGCCCCCACTGCACCAGCAGCCCCTCTTGCATCAGCATCCCCTCCACCACCAGCAGCACCTCCTGCACCAGCAGCCGCTCCTGCACCAGCAGCGCGCCGGGCACCAGTTGCCCCCCCCAGAGCCCCCCCCAGAGCCTCAGTCTCGTGGGAAGAGGGGAAGGAAGAGGAAGGAAGTATTTTTTACTATATATATTTTTATTCATTTAATGTGTAATGGATAGGTATGTGATGATGTGGTCTTCTTACACTTGTGGACCACACTCTGTATATAATCTGCTTCTATGGGACCGGGTCCATGGAGGCCAATTGTTTGCAGAGTGTGGGTTACAAGTGTGTGGACACCACATCATCACATACCTATCCTTGTTCATTGCATTGATTGGTTTCTGTGATGTGATGTCCAAACTGTTTCCCTAATCTCAAACAAAATGACCATTACAATTATACATGATGGCATATTACTGTTTGAATGCCAACAACACAGCTTAAAGGGACAGTCAGAACATTAATAAAAACACTTTTATTACGCATTATCAAGTTTGGAAAAACAACACTTAGAGAAATACACCTTTTACTTCTGTGATTAACCTTGTATCTATGCCTCGGGAAAATGACCACTAATTTATGTTCTTTTGACAGACCAACATTTCAGCCAATCACCGATCAATCCATGGTAACTATACTGTATGAGCTCAATGTTTTCTATATGAAAATGCAAAAAAAATGCCCTCTAGTGGTCAAAATGAATTCAGATTAGATTCACTCTTCAAACTCTAAGAAATGAGCAGATGAACCTCCTAGGTTTAGATATAAACTAACAATAACAAGAGAACTAATAGAATTTGCTGATAAACGTTTGAGATATAGTTTTTAAAAAAGGCATTTTTCAACATTAAAGTCATTACTGTTTTTCTTGACTGTCCCTTTAAAAAATAACATATGCTAACATATACTAATCCTTAAGGATTGTTGGTATATCTACATGTACTTGTTCAAACCTGAAAATATTAGAATAGGATACTAAGCCTGTATGCCATATTTCTATTGACGTGTTAAATAAAGTCTATTTTCTTAAAGAGACATTATTGTTTTTGAATTATTTAAGAAAGACAGTTCATTTATAAGGAATATGTTTTCAGGTCCTTTTACGAGTTACTTTAGAAATATATGCTCACACTAATATATTTGGAGATTAACCAATGTAGAGCTCATACATGACACAATACTGAGCATTTACATTAAAGGCACAGTATACAATCATTTTCAGAGAACTACATGTAATAGACACTACTATAAACAACAAGATGACCAAATACTGATATCAAAATCCTTGAGAAAACGGTTTAAAGACTTACTTAGAAAATCTGTTTAGCTATGTTGAAAAGTTAGCTTGAAAGCCCATTCCAAGTGGGAAATAAGACAATCCCCCTTCCTTTGCATATGAAAAGACCTTTTACACAAACATGAGCAAGCTGGAGAAGGTAGCTGATGGTAGTCACATCAAACTTTGAGGCTTGGGTAGGAGTCAGAAATCACTGCAATGTTATTTAAACATAAGCAAAACTAGACATTGATTATAAAAAAAAGGACTATATAAATAGATAGAAAAAACATATATGTGTTGAAAGAATGAGTGTATAATGTCCCTTTAATAAAAAATAACACGACATAACATCTAGAATAAGTAGGCATCTCATATATTTAGCATATGATAAAGGTCAATGCATATTGCTTACTTGATTCAAATACAATAGCGCATCTTTAGGAATTAGATATATAGAAAATTAAAAACAACACTGTCATTATTTATAAAAAGGAAAATATTGTTGACAAACATATTAAACAAGATGGACTATATTCATGGATTTGCACTTGCCTCAAGGGCCCCTAGTTATCAAGCCATCAACCTCAAATACGCTGGAATTCCGCAGCGTATTTGTGGCGAGGCTGATTCGCCTTAGTTATCAAGCCCTAGACACCGGCAAAAGTAGAATTTAGTGACGTAAGCTTCGATCCGCCGAACTCAGTCCGACACAGATTGAGTCTTACGTCACTCCAGATGTTCCGCACACAAGTTCGGGACAATCTGACTACTTTTGCTAGTTATCAAAAAACTAGCAGGTACGCTCGGCACTTTTCCGGCCCAGCGTACCTGGTTTTCAACCCGCCGCCCTGGAGGCGGCAGATCCCATAGGAATCAATGGGAGTCTGACCATAGCGAAAGTTCATGTTCGCTGCTGCCAGATATCCCATTGATTCCTGTGGGAAATGTCTGCACCTAACACCCTAACATGTACCCCGAGTCTAAACACCCCTAATCTGCTCCCCTACACCGCCGCAACTAAATAAATGTATTACCCCCTAAACCGCCACTCCCGGAGCCCACCGCCACTCTAATAAATATGTTAACCCCTAAACCGCCGCTCCCGGAGCCCACCGCCACTCTAATAAATATGTTAACCCCTAAACCACTGCTCCCGGAGCCCACCGCCACTCTAATAAATATGTTAACCCCTAAACCACCGCTCCCGGACCCCGCCGCCACCTACATAATACCTATTAACCCCTATCCTGCCCCCCTATACCGCCGCCACCCCTAATAAATGTATTAACCCCTATCCTGCCGCTCCCGGACCCCGCCGCAACGAAATAAATAGTTTAACCCCTAAACCGCCACTCCCGGACCCCGCCACCACCTATATTAAACTTATTAACCCCTAATCTGCCCCCCCTACACCATCGCCACCTATAATATTTTTATTAAACCCTATCCTGCCCCCCCTATACCGCCGCAACCTATAATAAAATTATTAACCCCTAAAGCTAAGTCTAACCCTAACCCTAACACCCCTCTAAATTAAATCTAATTTAAATCTAACTAAATAAATTAACTCTTATTAACTAAATTATTCCTATTTAAAGCTAAATACTTACCTGTAAAATAAACCCTAATATAGCTACAATATAACTAATAATTACATTATAGCTATTTTAGGATTTATTTTTATTTTACAGGCAAATTTCAATTTATTTTAACTAGGTAGAATAGTTATTAAATAGTTATTAACTATTTAATAGCTACCTAGCTAAAATAAAGAGAAATTTACCTGTAAAATAAAAACTAACCTATGTTACAATTACACCTAACACTACACTATCATTAAATAAATGAATCCTATTTAAAACTAAATACTTACCTGTAAAATAAACCCTAAGATAGCTACAATGTAATTAATAATTACATTGTAGCTATTTTAGGATTTATATTTATTTTACAGGCAACTTTGTATTTATTTTAACTAAGTAGAATAGCTATTAAATAGAATGCGAGCTCAATCTGAGCTCAATCTGATTGGCTGATTGGATCAGCCAATCGGATTGAACTTGAATCTGATTGGCTGATTCCATCAGCCAATCAGATTATTCCTACCTTAATTCCGATTGGCTGATAGAATCCTATCAGCCAATCGGAATTCGAGGGACGCCATCTTGGATGACATCCCTTAAAGGAACCGTCATTCGTCGGGAGTTCGTCGTAGAGGAAGGATGTTCCGCGTCGGCGGGATGAAGATGGATCCGGAAGAAAGAAGATTGAAGATGCCGCTTGATAGAAGACTTCAGCCGGATGGAAGACCTCTTCAGCCCCCGCTTGGATGAAGAATTCGGCTCGGCTGAGTGAAGACGACTCAAGGTAGGAAGATCTTCAGGGGGGTAGTGTTAGGTTTTTTTAAGGGGGGTTTGGGTGGGTTAGAATAGGGGTATGTGGGTGGTGGGTTGTAATGTTGGGGGGGGTTGTATTTTTTCTTTTACAGGCAAAAGAGCAGTTTTCTTTGGGGCATGCCCCGCAAAAGGCCCTTTTAAGGGCTGGTAAAAGAGCTGTTTAATTTAGAATAGGGTAGGGAATTTTTTTTATTTTGGGGGCTTTGTTATTTTATTAGGGGGGCTTAGAGTAGGTGTAATTAGCTTAAAATTGTTGTAATACTTTTATAATGTTTGTAAATTATTTTTTTATTTTTTGTACTTTAGTTAGTGTATTTATTTGTATTTATTTGTAGGTATTTGTATTTAATAAATTTAATGATAGTGTAGTGTTAGGTTTAATTGTAACTTAGGTTAGGATTTATTTTACAGGTAAATTTCTCTTTATTTTAGCTAGGTAGCTATTAAATAGGAATAATTTAGTTAATAAGAGTTAATTTATTTCGTTAGATTTAAATTAGATTTAATTAAGGGGGGTGTTAGGGTTAGGGTTAGACTTAGCTTTAGGGGTTAATAATTTTATTATAGGTTGTGGCGGTATAGGGGGGGCAGGATAGGGGTTAATAAAAATATTATAGGTGGCGACGGTGTAGGGGGGGCAGATTAGGGGTTAATAAGTTTAATATAGGTGGCAGCAGAGTCCGGGAGCGGCGGTTTAGGGGTTAAACTATTTATTTAGTTGCGGCAGGGTCCGGGAGTGGCAGGATAGGGGTTAATACATTTAATAGGGGTGGCGGCGGTATAGGGGGGCAGGATAGGGGTTAATATGTATTATGGAGGTGGCGGCGGGGGCCGGGAGCGGCGGTTTAGGGGTTAATACATTTCTTATAGTTGCAGCGGTGTCTAGGAGCGGCGGTTTAGGGGTTAATACATTTCTTATAGTTGCAGCGGTGTCTAGGAGCGGCAGTTTAGGGGTTAATACATTTCTTATAGTTGCAGCGGTGTCTAGGTGCGGCGGTTTAGGGGTTAATACATTTCTTATAGTTGCGGCGGGGTCTAAAGGCGGCGATTTAGGGGTTACTAACTTTATTTAGTGGCGGGGGGCTCCGGGGGCACCGTTAAAGGGGGTAGAACAGTGTAGTTTAGTGTGGGTGCTTAGTGACAGGCTAGCAATAAAGCTGTAGAAAAGCCGAAGAGCAGCGAGATCGGATGAGTGATAACTATCACAGTCCGCTGCTCATCGCCCCGTACTTGGTGCGCGGCTTTTGGACAGCTTTATTGATAACTTAGGCGAAATTTTTCAGGTCCACGGCGGCGATGGTAGGCGAGCTTAGGCGGGCGTATTGGGCCGGCGAAGGCAGGTAAAGTAGACAGCTTGATAACTAGGCCTCAAAATATCTTATGCAGGAAAACATATTGCTTTCATTTGTTTATTCAACGAGACAGCCATCAAAAGAGATTTTGGGGTTCTTTATCATCTATGGTTCAACAATGTACATGATTCACACAATCCATACTCGACATGGTTTTAAACTTGTCTTCTCATTCACAAACCTGGGTTACAAGCAAAATCAAATATTACGGGACTACGTAATCCAATCAGACGGATTTAACACCTTTGCATGTGACGTCTTAATTAACATGGCGCATCCAAGATCGCGTAAAAATGCCATCCAATCTATGGCGCATCCTTGATCGCGTAAAAACGCCATCCAATCAAAGGCGCATCCTTGATTGCGTATAAACATCAGCCAATACAAGGACTCATTTGACAGCTTGGCAGGTGACATCTTAAGCAACATGGCGTATCCAAGATTGGGTAAAAACGTCAGCCAATACAAGGACTCATTTGACAGCTTGGCAGGTGACATCTTAAGCAACATGGCGCATCTGAGATCGCGTAAAAATGTCAGCCAATACAAGGACTCATTTGACAGCTTGGCAGGTGACGTCTTAAGCAACATGGCGCATCTGAGATCGTGTAAAAACGTCAGCCAATACAAGAACTCATTTGACAGCTTTGCATGTCAATAAGAAACGTATTTATATTTTATAAACTAGTATGTGCTATATTGGTAGCTAGCAATGTCCCACTAGATAACGTAATACTGTGATATATGAAATAGAATCCATTGTTGAAACTAAGGATATATTTCATTAGAAGCAGAGGATTATTAACTATTTAGCAAGCAGCAGGGTTTAAATAGACCTGAAAACAACATTTTATGTTACACGATTATGTAGGACATTGCAATTTGAAATACATTTTCACATTGAATTTTAATCTTTGGATTATTGTCTTTCATGTCTCTTTAAATGTGAAATAATGCTATTAGATACATTATGAAAATATGAATTGTTTATACATTATATGTTACCTATAGCTATGGTGTCCATCTTTACCATTTAAAAAGGGACACATAAGAAATACATATGTCAGGGATGTTTTAAGATATGTTAAGATTTATTTGGATTTAACACCTTTGCATGTGACGTCTTAATTAACATGGCGCATCCAAGATCGCGTAAAAATGCCATCCAATCTATGGCGCATCCTTGATCGCGTAAAAACGCCATCCAATCAAAGGCGCATCCTTGATTGCGTATAAACATCAGCCAATACAAGGACTCATTTGACAGCTTGGCAGGTGACATCTTAAGCAACATGGCGTATCCAAGATTGGGTAAAAACGTCAGCCAATACAAGGACTCATTTGACAGCTTGGCAGGTGACATCTTAAGCAACATGGCGCATCTGAGATCGCGTAAAAATGTCAGCCAATACAAGGACTCATTTGACAGCTTGGCAGGTGACGTCTTAAGCAACATGGCGCATCTGAGATCGTGTAAAAACGTCAGCCAATACAAGAACTCATTTGACAGCTTTGCATGTCAATAAGAAACGTATTTATATTTTATAAACTAGTATGTGCTATATTGGTAGCTAGCAATGTCCCACTAGATAACGTAATACTGTGATATATGAAATAGAATCCATTGTTGAAACTAAGGATATATTTCATTAGAAGCAGAGGATTATTAACTATTTAGCAAGCAGCAGGGTTTAAATAGACCTGAAAACAACATTTTATGTTACACGATTATGTAGGACATTGCAATTTGAAATACATTTTCACATTGAATTTTAATCTTTAGATTATTGTCTTTCATGTCTCTTTAAATGTGAAATAATGCTATTAGATACATTATGAAAATATGAATTGTTTATACATTATATGTTACCTATAGCTATGGTGTCCATCTTTACCATTTAAAAAGGGACACATAAGAAATACATATGTCAGGGATGTTTTAAGATATGTTAAGATTTATTTGGAATAACAATAATGACACATGTATTGATCAAACGTGTCACTTATTCAAGTTGAAATATGGTCAGCCTACCTATAGCAATATATTGTAGGATAATTAAAGAGAAAAAAGAATAAGAGAAAGATATAAATCATCTAAAATATGCACATTACACACAGTGATTGATTTTGGTACACTACTACAATAAGATATAAGTGAAATTGGAATACATGTGCTGTCAACATTCAAATAAGAGTCTGTTTTAAGGACACAAATATATTAGAAATGCATATCCATTCCTTAAGAATTGTGGTCAGCATCACTTAAAGGGACATGAAATACAAAAAATTAAGTTTATGGATTCACAGAGAGGATACTATTTACATCAAATTTTCAATTTACATAGATTAGATCATTAGATCAATCTTGGGATCATTTGTTAAATGTGCATCAATTCACAAATAGTTTAGAAATGAACACATGGATGTGCAAAAAAACAACATAATTTATGTAAGAACTTACCTGATAAATTAATTTCTTTCATATTGGCAAGAGTCCATGAGCTAGTGACGTATGGGATATACATTCCTACTAGGAGGGGCAAAGTTTCCCAAACCTCAAAATGCCTATAAATACACCCCCCACCACACCCACAATTCAGTTTAATGAATAGCCAAGAAGTGGGGTGATAAGAAAGGAGCGAAAGCATCAACAAGGAATTGGAATAATTGCGCTTTATACAAAAAAATCATAACCACCATAAAAAAGGGTGGGCCTCATGGACTCTTGCCAATATGAAAGAAATGAATTTATCAGGTAAGTTCTTACATAAATTATGTTTTCTTTCATGTAATTGGCAAGAGTCCATGAGCTAGTGACGTATGAGATAGCAAATACCCAAGATGTGGAACTCCACGCAAGAGTCACTAGAGAGGGAGGGATAAAAATAAAGACAGCCAATTCCGCTGAAAAATTAATCCACAACCCAAAACAAAAGTTTTAATCTTTATAATGAAAAAAACTGAAATTGTAAGCAGAAGAATCAAACTGAAACAGCTGCCTAAATTATTATTCTACCAAAAACTGCTTCTGAAGAAGAGAAAACATCAAAATGGTAGAATTTAGTAAAAGTATGCAAAGAAGACCAAGTCGTTGCTTTGCAAATCTGAGCAACAGAAACTTCATTCTTAAAAGCCCAGGAAGTAGAAACTGACCTAGTAGAATGAGCCGTAATCCTCTGAGACAGGGATCAACCTGACTCCAAATAAGCATGATGAAACAAAAGCTTTAACCAAGATGCCAAAGAAATGGCAGAAGCCTTCTGACCTTTCCTAAAATCAGAAAAGATAACAAATAGACTAGAAGTCTTTCTGAAATCTTAGAAGCTTCAACATAATATTTCAAAGCTCTTACCACATCCAAAGAATGTAAGGAACTTTCCAAAGAATTCTTAGGATTAGGACACAAGGAAGGGACAATAATTCCTCTACTAATGTTGAATTCACAACTTTAGGAAAAATAAAAATGAAGACAGCAAAACCACCTTATCCTGATGAAAAATCGGAAAAGGAGACTCACAAGAAAGAGCAGATAATTCAGAAACTCTTCTAGCAGAAGAGATGGCCAAAAGGAACAATACTTTCCATGAAAGTAATTTAATGTCCAAAGACTGCATAGGCTCAAACAGAAAAGCCTGTAAAGCCCTCAGAACCAAATTAATACTCCAAGGAGGAGAAATTGGCTTAATGACAGGCTTGATACGAACCAAAGCCTGAACAAAACAATGAATATCAAGAAGATTTTAACAATTTTTCTGTGAAACAGCACAGAAAGAGTAGAGATTTGTCCTTTCAAAGAACTTGCAGACAAAACCTTATCCAAACCATCCTGAAGAAACTGCAAAATCCTAGGAATTCTAAAAGAATGCCAAGAGAATTTATGAGAAGAACACCATGAAATGTAAGTCTTCCAAACTCGATAATAAATCTTTCTAGACACAGATTTACGAGCCTGCAACATAGTTATAATCACTGAGTCAGAGAAACCTCTATGACTAAGCACTAAGCGTTTAATTTCCATACCATCAAATTTAATAATTTGAGTTCCTGACAGAAAAAACGAACCTTAAAATATAAGGTCTGGCCTTAATGGAAGTGACCAAGGTTGGCAACTGGACATCCGAACAAGAACCATATACCAAAATCTAAGCGGCCATGCTGGAGTACCAGCAGCACAAACGATTGCTCCATGATGATTTTGAAAATCACTCTTAAAAGAAGAACCAGAGGCAGAAAAATATAGGCAGGTTGATAACTCCAAGGAAGTGTCAATGCATACACTGCTTCCGCCTAAGGATCCCCGGACCTGGATAGGTACCTGGGAAGTTTCTTGTTTAGATGAGATGCCTCTCATTTTTTCTACAGTTTGTTTAGATGAGATGCCATCAGATCTATTTCTGGAAGCCCCCATATCTGAACAATTCGAAAAAACACATCTGGGTGAAGAAACCATTCTCCCAGATGTAAAGCTTGATTAACAGAGATAATCCACTTCCCAATTGTCTATACCTGGGATATAGACCGCAGAAATTAGACAGGAGCTGGACTTAGCCCAAGCAAGTATCCGAGATACTTCTTTCACAGCCTAAGGACCGAGAGTCCCACCCTGATGATTGACATACACCACAGTTGTGACATTGTCTGTCTGAAAACCAATAAACGTCTCTCTCTTCAAAAAGAAGCCAAAAACTGAAGAACTCTGAGAAACGCACGGAGTTCCAAAATATTGAATGGTAATCTCGCCTCTTGAGATTTCCAAACCCCTGGTGCTGACAGAGATCCCCAGACAGCCTCCCAACCTAAAAGACTTGCATCTGTTGTGATCATGGTCCAGGTTGGATGAACCAAAGAGACCCGTAGAACTATATGATGGTGATCTAACCACCAAGTTAAAGATAGTTGGATATTGGGATTCAAAGATATTAAAAGTGATATCCTAGAATAATCCCTGCACCATTAATTCAGCATAAAAAACTGGAAAGGTTTCATATGAAAATGAGCAAAGGGAATCGAATCAAATGCTGCAGCCATGAGACCTAAAACTTCCATGCATATAGCTACTGAAGGAAATAATAGAGACTGAAGGTTCTGACAAACGGAACCCAATATAATTATCTCTTGTCTGTTAGAAACAAAGACATTGACACAATCTATCTGGAAACCTAAAAAAAGGTGACCCTTGTCTGAGGAATCAAGGAGCTTTTGATAAAAAGATCCTCCAATCATGTCTTTGAAGAAACAACAAAAGTTAAATTGTATGAGATTCTGCAGAACAAAAAGACTGAGCAAGTACCATGAGATCGTCCAAATAAGAAAACACTAAGAACCTTGAAAAGATTCTTAGAGCTGTCGCTAGGCCAGAAGGAAAAGCAACAAATTGGTAATGCTTGTCTAAAAAAGAGAATCTCAGAAAATGAAAATAATCTGAATGAATACAGAATATGAAGATATGCATCTATTGTAAACAAATAATGCCCTTGCTGACCAAAAGGCAGAATAGACGATATAAACACCATTCTGAAAGTACTCTTATATGACAATTCAAAAAGATTTTCTATCTTTGGGACAATGAATAGGTCTGAACAAAACCCCAAACCCCGTTCCTGAAATGGAACTGGTAAGAATACCCCAGATAACTCCAGGTCTGAGCAGCGCCTTGAGACCCCAACGGGTGACCAACCACGCTTCAAGGTCTGAAACACACTTCAGGAAAGTATGAGCCTTTACTGGAATAGCTGGAATATGCTAGAGAGAAAAAGACTTCTCACAGGCGGTTTTACTCTGAATCCTATTCTGTACCCCAATCTAAGAAGTTTGGACCGAATTGAACCAAACAAATTTAAAAAAGTTTTAACCTGCCCCTTACCAGCTAAGCTGGAATAAGAGCCGCACCTACATGCAAATTTGGGGCTGACTTTGATCTTTTAAATGGCTTGAATTCATTCCATGTTGAAGAAAGCTTCCAATTATAAACATGTTACTTGGAGAAGAATTAGGATTCCATTCCTTATTAAGAACAAAAACTAATATAAGCTTAAGACACTCTTAAAACTTAATCTTGAAGCAAAAAAACTCCCTTCCCCAGAGTAACAGTTGAAAGAATTGAATCCAATTGTGAACCAAATAATTGATTACCTTGGAAAAAAAGAAATATGGATTTTAGAAATCAAATTAGCATTCCAAGATTTAAGTCAAAAAGTTCTTCTAGCGAAAATAGCTAAAAGACATAGAATTAACCTCAATTGTGAAAATATCAAAAAAATGACGACACAAATGAAATTATTAGCATGTTGATCAACTTAATAATGCTAAACAAATCATAATCCGATATTTGTTGCACTAAAGTATCCAACCCGAAAGTTGAAGCAGTTGCAACATCAGCCAAATAAATTGCAGGCCTAAGAAAAGGACCTGAAAATAAAATAATTTTCCTTAGATAAGATACAAGTTTCCCATCTGAAGAAACTTTAAATAATACATACTATTTTCTATAGGAATAGTAGTATGTTTTAGCAAGAGCAGAGATAGCCCCATTAACTTTGGGGATCTTTCCCCAAAACTCTAAACTAATTGCTGGCAAAGGATACAAATTAAAAACCTTAAAGAAGGAAAAAAAAGTTCCAGGCCTATTCCATTCCCTAGTATCAGGAACTTGAAAAAAAAAACTCTGAAGAAACAACAGAAGGTTAATAAGCAGAATTTAAATGTTAGCTAGTCTTAAAATCAAAAGAACTAGTTTCCTCAATATCCAATATAATCAACACCTTTTCAACAAAGAACAAATGTACTCTATTTAAAAGTAAAAAAGTAGATTTGTTAGTGTCAATATCTGATGAAGTATATTCTGATTGAGAAAAAACATCATCAGAGAAGGATAATTCAGTATGTTATCGGTCAATTGAAAATTCATCAACTAAATGAGAAGTTTAAAAAAGACCTATAAATTTTATTTGAAGGCGGGTGGCAGACAAAGCCTTTAGGATAGAATCAGAAAAATATTCTTATAAATTCCTAGGTATATCTTATACATTAGATGTAAAAAGAATAGCAATAGATAATGCATTAATACTAATGGACTCTGCATGTAAAAGCTTATCATGATAAGTTATTACAAACCATAGCTAAAGATAAAAATTCATAACAGAAAAATAAATGAACATAGCTTTGGTGGGACTGATAACAGTCATCAGGAATCCAACAGTATTTTCTGATACAGGAACAGTTTTTGAGATATCTTGCAAATGTAAGAGAAAAAACAACATATAAAGAAAAATATAAATTTCCTTAAATGACAGTTTCAGGAATGGGAAAAAAATGCAAACAAAATAAGCCTCTGAAAACCAGAAGCAGAATGAAAATAAAGACTTAAATAATATCAGAAATCTGGCACCAAGTATGACGCCCACAACTGACAAGGTATTTTTTGGCGCCAAGAACGTCTGTAACAGACACGAGCATCATAGATGACGCAACTATGTGAAAATTCTCGGCGCCAACTAAGACACCGGAAATGACGAAAATACGTCAACAAACGTAATTCTTGCGCCAAAAAAGTCTGACGCCAAAAATGACGCAATAAATTTTAGCATTTTGCGCACCCGCGAGCCTAACAGCCCGAAATTTAGAAAGAAAAGTCAAATTTGAAAAATTTTCAGTTAAGAATTTTTTTTATTCATATGCATTTTCCAAAAATGAAACTGACAGTCTTAAAGAAGGAAATATACTGATTAACCTGAATCATGGCAAATATAAGTATAAAACATATATTTAGAACTTTACATATAAAGTGCCAAACCATAGCTGAGAGTGTCATAAATAAAATAAGACATACTTACCAAAAGACACTCATCTACATATAGTAGATAGCCAAACCAGTACTGAAACGAGAATCAGTAGAGGTAATGGTATATAAGAGTATATCGTCGATCTGAAAAGGGAGGTAGGAGAAGAATCTCTACGACCGATAACAGAGAACCTATGAAATAGATCCCCGATAGGATGACCATAGCATTCAATAGGCAATACTCCCTTCACATCCCTCTGTCATTCACTGCACTCTGAGAGGAAAACCGGGCTTCAGCATGCTGCGAAGCGCATATCAACTTAGAAATCTAGCACAAACTTACTTCACCACCTCCATAGGAGGCAAAGTTTGTAAAACTGAATTGTGGGTGTGGTGGGGGGTGTATTTATAGGCATTTTGAGGCTTGGGAAACTTTGCCCCTCCTTGTAGGAATGTATATCCCATACGTCACTAGCTCATGGACTCTTGCCAATTGCATGAAAGAAAAACCATATATATATATATATATATATATATATATATATATATATATATATTGTGACAGAAAGCAAGGCCTGGTTATAAATGGAAGATATTTAAGACCAAGCATTGTACATGCTATTTCTCCTTTCAGTTAAAACCCCAGGGAGAAAGAGTGTGTATTTGATTATCCCAGACAGCTGTGAAGCTGTCCAGCAGCTAATCACAGGTGTGGCTAATTAGAAGTTGTGAGGGTTTAAATAGCAGCCTCACTTAGGCCTTGAGAGTTAGTTACACAGCTACAGAAGCTGGTGTGTGTGTTTGTTACACTGTGTAAAAGACTTTTGTTCCTGTGAACTGTAAAAGGACATTATTTTTACAAAGCACTTGTGGAATGCTGTGAAGTGCTGGGACACATTTAAAAGTACTTAACTTTGCTGCAGAGGAAGGATTTCCCTCTTTTGAAAATGAACTGCCTGTTTGTTATTGCTGTGAAAAATAAAGCCTTTTAAACTACAGTGGATTGTCCTGTGCTGCATTTGTGCCCTAGAAGACCGTGGTTAAAAGTGGTCCCTGTTACACTTGGTGGAGAATCCGGGCAACCACATTGTATGTCTGTGGGCATAATAATCTGCAAGCAACATGGAGGAAGTCATTAAAGCTTTGATCCATTCTAATGCTATACAGCAGGAGACTAACAGAAAAGCTGCTGAAAATAGTGCAGCACTGCAACAGTTGGTCTTGGCCCAGTCAGAGAGTGCTATGCTGCTGGCTAAATCACAGAAGGAGAACACTGAATTGTTGATACAACAGATGGCTGCTGTGCAAGCTGAGACATTCAGGAAGACCCGGGAGGAGCAGCAAAGTGCTACACAGACTCTGCAACGAGAGGTTCAAGCCATATCAGAAAGACTGAACTCTGAATATGTTGGTGGCAGCCAAGGTTCCAGAGTAATAAGGGCTAGTCATTATCTTCAAAAAATGACAGCAGCTGATGATGTTGAGGCGTATCTTTTGGTATTTGAACGCACAGCAGAAAGAGAAAAATGGCCGACAGTTGAGTGGGCGAGTATACTTGCGCCATTTCTTAGTGGTGAACCTCAGAAGGCCTACTTTGATTTAGAGCCAGCACAAGCCAGTGACTATGAGAAATTGAAAGCAGAAATCCTTGCACGCCTGGGGGTGACTTCGGCAGTCCGTGCACAAAGATTCCATTCCTGGAGGTTTTCATCTCATAATGCTGCAAGATCCCAGATGTTCGACCTTATACACCTTGCCAGGAAGTGGCTGCAACCAGAGGTTAATTCGGCTACCAAAATAGTGGAACTACTGGTGATGGACCGGTTTCAGCATGGATTACCTGCTTCCCTGCGGCGGTGGGTTAATCAAGATGATCCTCAAACAGCGGATCAGTTGATTGTATTGGTCGAAAGATTTATAGCTTCAGGAGAAGTTTTGCAACAATCTTCTATGGATCAGCCCCACAATCCCAAGTCCCAGAGCTCTACAAGAACTGATAAGACTCTTCAGGGGATAAAGGGGATAAGAGAGCAGCAGGTGTATAGGCAAAACACCAGAGACATTTCCCCAGGAATTAAGGAAACATTTAAATATAACCAACCAGTAAGATATTTTAAATGTAATGAGGTTGGGCATATTGCTAGAGACTGTGATAAAGATGAATTTATGGACTGTAATGTTGCACATTCACTATTGTCTAATAGCAACAGCTCTGTTAATAATGATTCCCATTGGTGTACTGTGACGGTTAATGGTAAAGTGTCTAGGGCTTTGCTTGATTCAGGAAGTATGGTCACACTAGTGGCTAAATCTTTAGTACCAGATGCAGTATTAGATTATGGGGAAAAAATGGGAATTATCTGTGTTCATGGAGATAAACGGGAATATCCTACAGCTGAGGTAGAGATTGAGACCCAGTGTGGTAAATTAAAATATTGTGTTGGTGTAGTACCAAATTTAGCCCATGAGGTGGTGATAGGGAGAGATTTTCCAAAATTTCTGGAGTTATGGGAATCTTCAGAAATATGTCAATCTTCTGATATTTATGTATTTCCTTTCTCTGAAACTGATTTTGAAGGGGGTTCCATTGAAAAGGAGAAAAATAAGATTTATTGCCCTATGCCTGTATTAGTAGGTGATCAACCTTCTCAGAGTAATGAAGTACCAAGTACTAGCTCGGAAAATACTGATGATTTGATAGATCTGGTTGGTGGCCCTGGTAATTTTAAAAAAGCCCAATGGGAGGATAAAACATTGGTAGAGGCAAGAAATAATATCAGGGTTATAAATGATGTTGTGACACAGCCAGGAAATGTATTACCCTATCCTTATTTTGAAGCAGTTAATGATTTGGTATATCGTGTAGAGAAGAAAGGAACAGACATTGTTAAACAACTTTTGGTGCCCCAGACTTTTAGGAACACTGTATTAAATCTTGCACATAACCACATTCCTGGGGGGGCATTTGGGAGTTGAGAAAACCAAAGAGAGAGTTCTTAGAAGATTTTATTGGCCAGGGATATTTGTAGCCATCAAGGATTATTGTGCTTCATGCCCTAAGTGTCAACTTACAGCTCCTGCTAAAGATTTTCGTAACCCTTTAGTGCCCTTGCCTATAATTGATGTGCATTCTGAAAGAATTGCTATGGACTTGGTGGGTCCGCTGGTTAAATCTGCTAGAGGACATCAGTATATACTGGTAATCCTTGATTATGCTACATGCTATCCTGAGGCAGTTCCCCTTCGTAACAGCTCTGCAAAGTCCATAGCAAAAGAACTCATGCTAATGTTTAGCAGGGTCGGGATACCTAAGGAGATATTGACAGACCAAGGAACTCCATTTATGTCCAGGGTTACAAAAGAATTGTGTAAGTTGGGCATAAAACAACTAAGGACCTCAGTATATCACCCTCAGACTGATGGTTTAGTAGAAAGGTTTAACAAAACTCTCAAAAGTATGCTAAGAAAGGTAATTGACACAGATGGGAGAAATTGGGACCTTCTGTTACCCTATCTAATGTTCTCTATCATTGAGGTTCCCCAGGCTTCTACAGGTTTTTCCCCATTTGAACTGTTATATGGCATCCCAGGGGATTACTAGATATAGTTAAAGAGACTTGGGAGCAAGAGACAACACCTTATCGAAGTATTATTGAACATATTTCCCAAATGCAGGATCGTATGGAAGCTGTCATGCCCATTGTAAGGGAACATATGGGAAAAGCACAGGAAGCACAAAAGTACAGCTACAACCGTAATGCTAGAGCCAGGGTGTTTCAACCTGGGGATAGGGTGTTAGTTCTGGTCCCTACAGTTGAAAATAAATTCTTGGCTACTTGGCAGGGCCCATATGAGATAATTGAGAAAGTGGGTGATGTTAATTACAAAGTAAGTCAGCCAGGGAGAAGGAAACCTGAGCAAATATATCATATAAATCTGTTAAAACCTTGGAAAGATAGGGAAGTTTTAGTTGCCTTAAAACCTACAGAACTCCCTGTCACTGAACCAGAGGTAAATATATCGGAAACTCAATCTGTACATCAGAAGTGAGAGGTCAAGGATTTTATTAGAATAAACAAAGAGGTATTTTCTGTGGTACCGGGAAAAACTAATGTTATTAAGCATGACATAATAACAGAACCAGGGAAGAAGGTCTGCCTTAAACCCTATAGGGTCCCTGAGGCTCGTAGAAAGGCTATTAAACTGGAAGTAGAAAAAAATGTTAAAGCTTGGGGTAATTGAGGAATCACAAAGTAAGTGGAACAGTCCAATCGTGCTTGTTCCAAAGCCGGATGGTTCATTAAGGTTCTGTAATGACTTTCGTAAGCTTAATTGTGTTTCCAAATTTGACACCTACCCAATGCCTAGAGTAGATGAGTTGATAGAAAGGCTAGGAAAAGCACGTAATCTCACTACAATTGATTTAACGAAAGGGTATTGGCAGGTGCCTCTCACTAGTCAAGCAAAGGAAAAGACAGCTTTTTCAACCCCAGAGGGCTTATTTCAGTATACGGTGTTGCCATTTGGTTTACATGGAGCCCCGGCAACATTCCAGAGGATGATGGATAGAATTCTGAAACCCCATGTTCGTTATGCGGCAGCATATTTGGATGATGTTATCATTTATAGTACAGATTGGGAATCCCATCTTCCAAAAGTTCAAGCAGTACTTGATGCAATACGGTCCGCTGGGTTAACTGCCAATCCTGCAAAATGTACTGTTGGTTTACAGGAAGCTAAGTACTTGGGTTATACTATTGGTAGAGGATTAGTTAAACCTCAGACAACAAAAGTAGAGGCCATACAGAACTGGCCACAGCCTCTAACTAAAAAACAAGTAAGAGCATTTATTGGGATAACTAGTTATTATAGAAGGTTTATCCCGAATTTCGCTACAATTGCGGCACCCTTGACAGATCTCACAAAAGCAAGGGCCCTGTGGCAAACCTAGCCACTTCTGGACTATAACATAAGAAAGGTTGTCTATAGGCTGTATATTGTGTTATGTAGATGGGACAGACCCTTCTGTCAGCACTGAAAGAGTTAACTGTGTTCAGCTTTAGCCTCAGCTATTGTGCACTGTCATTAATGTTATTGATACACAGTCCATTGTTTAATCAACCTCAGAGAGCAGACCCTAGATGATAAGGAAAGCCAAGTGTGTGTCTGTGTTTAAATTGTTATCAGCTTGAGCAAGGTATTCTATTGTATCATGTAAAAGGGCGTGTTCCCTCCATTCAATGTACAACAGTCTTTCAACCCCCCTTCTGGGGGGGGTCAGACCTGCATAAATACTGGGCATATGAGCCTTAATAAAAGTCATTCTGTTTAAAAACCTGAAAACTGGCTGGGTTGTGAATTGCTGATTCCCTATGCAGGACATTGTTCCCTGGTGTTAACCCTTGGTATCCGGTTGGTACCGTTACAATTGGTGGCAAGCGACGGAATGAACCTTATCGCCCAGAAGAGCAACTACACAAGCCAGTAACCTCAGGAAGAGGGGGATTACTACAATACTGACTAAGATGGAAGGAGTACCAGGGACCGAAGTGAATGGAGATGGATTATTCTAAGCTAAAGAGACAAACGTAAAAGGAACTGCTAGAAGCCAGGGGAAAGATAGGCAGCAGCAAACCCAAGGCTATATTAATTGCTGAGCTGATGGAGGGAGACAGAGCTCGCAGCGCTACGCCTCCAGCAGCCATGGAGGAGACCCTATACCAGAGGGAAATGAGGACCAGGCTGGAATTTTTACCCCAACCTGTACCACGGGATATGCTATCCGTGGTAATGGCAGATGTGCAGGAGTACGTGATGGCACACAGTCCGCGGAATGCATCCTCCCGAGCAGAATCCATTTTGGACGCACTCAGCAACCCAGTAAGACCCAAAATCCCATACCATGCATTTAAAATGTTTTGTGAGGAGAAGGATGAGATTGATGGGTATTTACAGGATTTTGAGAGACTGTGCGAGTTACATGATTTGGAGCAGTCCGTATGGGTGCCGGTGCTAGCAGGCAAGCTAGCCGGTAGGGCAGCGGAAGCGTATCGCGCTGTACCCAGGGAGGACAGCAAGGATTACGCTAAAGTGAAGAGAGCGATCTTGGAAAGATATGCCATTACCTCAGAGGCATACCGGCGCAAGTTTAGAGGCCTGCGCAAGCCAGAAAGAGATTCCCATGCAGAGTGGGCCCACAAGCTGGATCAAGCATCTCAGGGGTGGATACAGGCCAGCCAAGCTACCACCATGGAAGAATTGCGACAACTGATGCTGTTGGAGCAATTCTTTAACGGCTTGTCCCCAGAAGCCCAAGAATGGGTGAGAGATCGAAAACCCCTCACCTTAACCGAAGCAGCCAGATTAGCAGACCAGCATTTTGATGCCAGGAGGCACCATGGACTACAGCCTAACAACGGACGGGCTAATATACAATGCCACACCTGCAAGCAGTGGGGACATATGGCACGTGAGTGCACCCAAAATCGGAGCAGACAAGCTTGGAACCAGGTCAGACAGAACCTGGCCCCAAGGGCGGCTGCTCACCATTACCAAACGGAGCCAGCCGCTCATGAGGTGTTGAGCACCCAAGCCGAGGAACCCCTGGGAATTCTGCATGAGGTGATGTCGGTCCAGGGACTTCGGGATTCGGGAGCTACTTTAACCCTGATAGCTCCCCATTTGGTGCCTGATACAGCACCCACTGGCGGATCCGTGGCAGTACGAGGGGCAGGGGGAGCAGTATACCGATTGCCCACTGCTAGAGTGGAGTACAGACCCCCAGTCACCCCAGCAGCTGCCAGTTACCAACCCCCGGCGCACCGCTATACCACACGGCCTCCGGCCACGAACTACCCTCAGAGAGCCCGGTTCAATTCGCGGGGCTACTCACAACCTATTCGGTGCTTTGGATGTAAGCAACTAGGGCACAAAAGACCAGAGTGTCCCCTAAACGCAGCGAATCAAGCACAGTCCTGGAGAAGACCCGCTGGCGGAATCCCACATAATCCTCAGCCTGTGGCCCGCTACGTAGAGGCGCCAGAATGCTGGGGCAGCCTACATGAAGCAGACCCCGTGCAAGCTGCCCACCGGAATAACCGGCAACGGGTTAAAGTGAATGGGAAGGAGGTCAGTTGTCTACGGGATACTGGTGCTACCATGACCTTGCTTCAAGAGAACTTGGTGCCTGAGAAACAGCACACTGGAGACACTGTGGCTGTGAGGGTAGCAGGGGGCACTGTGTTCCGCCTACCTGTTGCCAGGGTACATTTGGATTGGGGAGTGGGCGCTAGACTTGTGAATGTGGGGGTCAAGAAGGACTTACCTGCTGATGTTCTCCTTGGAAATGACTTGGCCCCCCTTGTTTCTGCCTATGCTCCCATGGATCCCGCTGATGTTAACCCTGTGACTACCCAAGCCCAGTCCCTCCGGGAAGAGACGCTTCCATGTTTGGGGTGGGGGCAGTACTGAGCCAAGTTGGAGCAGATGGCGGAGAACACCCCGTAGCTTACTTGAGCCGAAAGTTGTTGCCCCGGACATCCCCAAGCCGATCCGTTGGGATCAGACTGTGTATGCCGGCTTGGTTCTGGGGGAGCATTGTGGCAAACCTAGCCACTTCTGGACTATAACATAAGAAAGGTTGTCTATAGGCTGTATATTGTGCTATGTAGATGGGACAGACCCTTCTGTCAGCACTGAAAGAGTTAACTGTGTTCAGCTTTAGCCTCAGCTATTGTGCACTGTCATTAATGTTATTGATACACAGTCCATTGTTTAATCAACCTCAGAGAGCAGACCCTAGATGATAAGGAAAGCCAAGTGTGTGTCTGTGTTTAAATTGTTATCAGCTTGAGCAAGGTATTCTATTGTATCATGTAAAAGGGCGTGTTCCCTCCATTCAATGTACAACAGTCTTTCAACCCCCCTTCTGGGGGGGGGTCAGACCTGCATAAATACTGGGCATATGAGCCTTAATAAAAGTCATTCTGTTTAAAAACCTGAAAACTGGCTGGGTTGTGAATTGCTGATTCCCTATGCAGGACATTGTTCCCTGGTGTTAACCCTTGGTATCCGGTTGGTACCGTTACAGGCCCCAATTATGATAAAATGGTCCCCAGAAGCAGAACAAGCTTTAAAGCATTTGAAAGATGCCCTTTGTGCCCATCCAGTTTTGGTAACCCCCAATTTCGCTAAAGATTTTATTGTACAGACAGATGCCTCTGATGTTGGTTTAGGAGCAGTTCTCTTGCAGGAGTGTCAGGGAGAAGAGCATCCTGTCCTTTTCCTAAGCAGAAAACTTATTTCACAGGAAAATAACTATTCTATAGTGGAGAATGAATGCCTTGCCATTAAGTGGGCTTTAGAGACCCTTAGGTACTATCTGTTGGGAAGAAAATTTAAATTAATAACAGATCATGCTCCTCTCACATGGATGAGTCAGAATAAGGAAACAAATTCAAGGGTTACTAGGTGGTTTCTTAGCTTGCAACCCTTCAATTTTACTGTTGAGCACAGGGCTGGTCTTTTGCAGGGCAATGCTGATGGTTTGTCTCGGGTACATTCATTGATGTCCATGGTCGCTCAACCCACTGGGTGTGAGCTGGGGGGGAGGATATGTGACAGAAAGCAAGGCCTGGTTATAAATGGAAGATATTTAAGATCAAGCATTGTACATGCTATTTCTCCTTTCAGTTAAAACCCCAGGTAGAAAGAGTGTGTATTTGATTATCCCAGACAGCTGTGAAGCTGTCCAGCAGCTAATCACAGGTGTGGCTAATTAGAAGTTGTGAGGGTTTAAATAACAGCCTCACTTAGGCCTTGAGAGTTAGTTACACAGCTACAGAAGCTGGTGTGTGTGTTTGTTACACTGTGTAAAAGACTTTTGTTCCTGTGAACTGTAAAAGGACATTATTTTTACTGCCGAGGAAGGATTTCCCTCTTTTAAAAATGAACTGCCTGTTTGTTATTGCTGTGAAAAATAAAGCCTTTTAAACTACAGTGGATTGTCCTGTGCTGCATTTGTGCCCTAGAAGACCGTGGTTAAAAGTGGTCCCTGTTACAATATATATATATATATATATATATACATACAACCAGCAATATATATATATAGATAACTTCAGTCCTATGCTAATCATAATCTGGCAAAGATAAACCTTTATGAAAAGTATGCATAAGATTCACAACCACATTCAGTGAAGGTGCAGGGGCAATTAAAAGCATTATAAATAAACATTGGTCAATCTTAAAAGCAGATCCCCTCTTAGGACCACATCTTCAAGAAAAAGCCAACATATCATATAGAAAGGGCATGAGTCTGAAAAACTATTTAGCACCAAGCAAGATGCGTAGTAAGACAGACAACAAGAACAAAGTACAAGAAACTTGGCTGAGTACCTGGAAGGGGACACTACGATGCTCCAAGTCTAGATGCACGATGTGTCCTCATGTAGAGAGATCAAAATTTTTTAGCAACTCCAGTAAAACTAATCACTATGAAATTGATTTCAAAAGTAATTGTGAATCAACATACGTAGTCTACTTGCTAAACTGTGGGTGTGGCCTAATGTATGTAGGTCGCACAAAACGTCAAGTAAGACGCAGAGCCTGTGAACATATTTACAACATAAAGGAAAAATTGATCAAACATAATGTTGCAAAACATTTTTTTGAATATCACAATAGTGATCCTGCCTCTTTAAAAATCCAGGTGATTGGGTGGATCCCACCAAGCAAGCATAATAGATTACTGGAACTGAGGAAACTAGAGACATATTGGATATATAAATTAATGACATTACATCCTCAAGGTCTTAATATAGACATCGATGTGGCTGCCTATATGTGAACCAAAACAAGCCGTAAGAGTTTTTATGCACAAGTGTGACTTTATTTCGCTTCTATAAATTTTAAATCAAATTCAATTTTTTAAATATTTATCTGTAGAAATCTAAATATGCATTAATTTCCCTTTGTCAATATAACCTCACCTGGTTGTTATGAACTACTATTTTAATTAATTATGTAATTTTAATGTAATTTTAATGTTCCTTAAATTACCTCTAAAAGGTCCCCAGATCGTAATACATACAATGTAAAGTTTACAAAATTTTGCAACACTATAAACTTACATTCTTACGTCTGCGCTATTAAGTATCAGTACACATGTCTACATAGTGTGCAAATATAGTGTTTTCTGGGAATTCACCCATACAAATAGCTGTATCACTCAGCCGTGTTATAGAATTAATAGAGTCAACTACACATCACTAATACAAAAAAACAGGTTGCTATGTGTAGAATTTGCAAACAGCACATGCCCCATACAGCAGCCCAATGAATTAAATAGAAAATGTGTGTATATTGACAAAACATTTGAAAGATTTACTATAGTTAACTCCGTGTATAAAGTTTTAATGAATGAATTATTAATGAATGAATTGTTAGCATATGCATTGTATCCCTATTGGTTCACATAAGCCAATCATGAACCAGTTGATAGACAAGCCCCTTTTTAGGGGGGAGTGTCTTTACCACATACGGGTACTTAAGGAGCCATTGTTTGCTACAACCCGATACCAAACTATCTGGAGAATATCCCCTTGATAAAGCCCGGCGAACACCGGGGGAAACGCGTTGGGGTTCACATCCGTCAGGAGCACCAAAAAACAGGACTGTAATACTGAGGGCGGGCTGTCCGGAAAACCCTGCCGCAAGTTTATACTTGCCATTTCAAACTTCCAGCTACCAGTCACCTGTGGTCTGTGAGTGCTGTGCATGGAAACAAAGTGTTTTATCCTTTTGAATAAATAAAGGCATTTTTTTATCATACATCTGGTGAGTAGATATATCACTTATTTGCGCTAATTTGTGTTATAATTGCACTTGAATCCTCTCTCTTTTGCGCTTTTGTTTTTCTGTCTATCTACTTTATGAAAAGTATAACAAGAAAATGACTCAAATTCAATTTGAGATGTAAATATTAAATTTATTGACAATAGTATTATATTTAGGAATCATGAAAGACCATTATTTTGTTCCATGTCCCTTTAAGGATTAACCACATAAACTATAGATTTCAATCAATGACATGAATAAAGAGGACAAATAATATTGGAATGACATGTATTTTATTATTATGTCATAAAACATAAAGAAATAAGATAACATTACAAAAAAACATATTTAAAAAGCCCCATTGGAGCCATTTGACAAGGTAAAAGAGTGCATCACAGTCCTTGGGGGGAGTTGGCAAGGGCCAACAAAGGCCAGCACAGCCCCATTGGAGCCATTTGACAAGGTAAAAGAGTGCATCACAGTCCTTGGAGGGAGTTGACAAGGGCCAACACAGCCCCATTGGAGCCATTTGACAAGGTAAAAGAGTGCATCACAGTCCTTGGAGGGAGTTGATAAGGGCCAGCACAGCCCCATTGGAGCCATTTGACAAGGTAAAAGAGTGCATCACAGTCCTTGGAGGGAATTGACAAGGGCCACCAAAGGCCAGCACAGCCCCATTGGAGCCATTTGACAAGGTAAAAGAGTGCATCACAGTCCTTGGAGGGAGTTGACAAGGGCCAACACAGACCCATTGGAGCCATTTGACAAGGTAAAATAGTGCATCACAGTCCTTGGAGGTAGTTGACAAGTGCCAACACAGCCCCATTGGAGCCATTTGACAAGGTAAAAGAGTGCATCACAGTCCTTGAATGGAGTTGACAAGGGCCAACACAGCCCCATTGGAGCAATTTGACAAGGTAAAAGAGTGCATCACAGTCCTTGGAGGGAGTTGACAAGGGCCAACAAAAGCCAGCACAGCCCCATTGAAGCCATTTGACAAGGTAAAAGAGTGCATCACAGTCCTTGGAGGGAGTTGACAAGGGCCAACACAGCCCCATTGGAGCCATTTGACAAGGTAAAAGAGTGCATCACAGTCCTTGGAGGGAGTTGACAAGGGCCAACACAGCCCCATTGGAGCCATTTGACAAGGTAAAAGAGTGCAACAGGCACAACAAAAAAACACAAATGGCAACCATAAAACTCAACAAACAGTAACATGTGGATGGAATATTCGTATGTGCGCCCTCAGAGCATCTCCAGATCCTCCACTTATGGGGCATCAGCATAACCCTCATTGTCCTGCGCATGTCCAGCTACAGATTCAAGCATTGACTCTACATGCATCATATGATGTAGAGTCAATTGCTCAACCTGTAACTGGGCATTCATGGTGTCATATATCCTTCCCAGGAACAGACTGTTCCTCAGAACGGCCTGCTCTATGCGTGCTAGAGTCTCTAGCATCAGCCATGCTGAGTCACAACCTAAAATAAAGCAAACAAAGAATATTAATGATAATTACATAACATAATAAAAAGAGAGCAAAGATACATTCTTATAATAAAGACAAATCATTATTATAATTAAATATTCTATCTCAAAGACTTACACATTAAATATGTTCTTCACACATAAACCATTAAAGGGACAGTTTACTGAAACATGTTCTCCCCTTTAATTGGTTCACAATGATCCACTTTACCAGCTTGAGTGTATTAATTTTTTTTCAATTATTTCCATTGTCCTTACATTGGCATTTGAAAAAATTTACTTAGCCTGTGGTATCCACACCTATCCTTAAACCTTTTGGCCCCAAGGCCAAGCTGAGTAAACACAGCAAGCAGAACAAATTACACTCCCAGTGGGTTATAGAAGAGTTAAGGTACTAAAAAGGTATTTTTCTATTGTTCTATCCAAGTAGTGGTGATTGGTATATAGAGTGATATGAAATCAAATATGTTATAATGTGGATTTAGAATGATACTTACAACTGTGCCTGGGAAGGATAATCAGACACCCAGGACAATGAAGGTGGGGACTGGGGGGAGGGATGGGATTGGGATGGGAGGGGGGAGGGTTGGCATTGGGCTGGGGAGATAAGGGGGGAGGGATGGGCTGCCGCTCTGGGTTAGCCCGTACAGCTGGGCAGTCAGGGGCCTGTGGAACTGGGGGGTGGTCAGGTGGGGGAGCTGTACGGGCCAAAATATGGGGAGAGTGGCGAGTGGGGACAAAGGGGCGTTTTTTGGGAGGGACAGGACAGGAGGAATGGGAAGTGAATGGGAAGTGAACTTATGGGATAACGTTTTTAAAGGTGAGCTACATTCCCTACCAATCACACAGTCTAAACCTTTTTGTTTAGGAGGAATGGGAAGGTCCGGGAGGGGATTCTCTATGGGGAGGGACATCTACCTTGTGAGGGCACTGGGTAGGGTTGGGATGGTGATGCCCAGAAGAGGAGGGTCCATCTGAAATAGATAATAAAAATATATTAACATCCCATACATCATGAAATGTAATCAAGGCATTTAAACATGATTATGTTTTATGTATACTTAGAAGTGCTTTTGAATTTCTAAACAATGATGACATAAGGTTATGGTATGCATATAGGCACTCAGATGAATAGCAATGACTGTCTGTACAATCAGAAGATGATTATTGTGATTTGGCATGGAATATGCATGTGATATCATGATGTCATTAATGACAAATCATACATAAATGAAAGAAAAATACAAACATATGTTCATGCTGCATGATATAAAAAGGGGGGCAGTAGTGTTTTCTAAAAATAATGGAATAATAATTTTTAAAGTGCCAAAGCTGTAGACTTTGATTTTCTTGCAGAGAAAGTTTTCAAACAATAATACATGTTGGATACATGTTAAATATATTTCACATACCATCAGACTCCAAGGGAGCCTCTTCCTTCTCCATTCCATATGTTACATCAATCTCTGTAAAACATAACATGTTGTGTACACGTTAATATCAGATATTATAACATATGTTACTGTTGCTCAAGGACACACATCAATGTTGCATTAAAAATATACTGAGCCAAAGTTATGATTTACATCATTTTGATGGAGCATACAAATGACATTAGATGTGTTATTCTTGATGAGTAATAATTACATTTAAGTGTCTGTATTTTTACAATTATCTCAAAAGTAGAGTACATGGAACATTTAAGAGTTTTCATGTGTGTATCACTTGATGATTGTTGTCTAAATTTATACTAAAAAGAAACATATGCTATCCATATTCTGAAGAACAAAGGTGTAGACTAAGAAGCTTTGAGATCTTAATCTTTACAGATTAAAAATAGATATATAATCAGAGGAGTAAATTATCTGTTTTATTCAAATGTAATGCTTAATCAGAATCATGATCATAATATTTATTACAAATACACCCTCAATGACATATGCATGAGTCAATGGACTTACCCAAGTCCTGTAAAGACATCTCCTCATTGGTGCCGGATCCCTCTGGGCTCCCCACAGAAACTATATCTATTAATGATATAGATATATATTAGTGAACACAGTTTGGACATCACTAAATCCCATCAGTATCGAATTTTCAAAAGAATATACTTAGAAATGTGAAGAATAGACCACTAATATGAACAATAAATCCATTAGTTAAGTTGATTATAAAGAAATTGATATCTTTAACATATGTTTAATTTCTTAAAGGGACAGTTTACTAAAAATAATTTTCCACTTTCATTTGTTCCCAATGATCCACTTTACCTGCTGAAGTGTAGTAAATTTTTTACAAGTATTTCCATTGCCCTTATATTGGCATTTTAAATAGTTTATTTAGACTTTGGTATCCCCACCCATCCTGAAAGTTGTTGGCCTCAAGTCCAAGCTGTGTTAACACAGCCAGTAGAAGAAATTACACTCCCAGTGGGTTATAGAAAGAGATAAGGTAATAAAATGTTAATTTTCCATTGTTCTCTACAAATATTGGTGATTGGTTTATGGACAGATATAAGATAAAGAAGCAGGTATATGTACACAATGTGATATAGTAATGAGATCTGATTATACCTACAAGCTCAACCCATTTTATTAGGTTGTGGCTTCAAAACACAAAATCAGCTCATTCATATACACAAATAAGCCTTAAAATATCAAATCTCATACATTGTATACTCTGCAGCTTGTAAAAAAAGTAATTGTAAACACAATAAGGGAAAACCTATTTTATAGTATACTGTCCCTTTAATAAATTAGATAGACTATTCGTCTCATATGATTCTATTGCATATCTAAATATACCTATTGATAGTTGTTTTTGAAATAATACACACAAACAACACTTTGAATAACAACTGGTGAAAAATCAAACCAAAGTCATGTGGCACATAGATCCATTTGTGCAATGTACATTAATATTTTTTTGGATACAACACATATTGATCACAATGCAAAACTGAAGTTATTATGAAAAATATGTCATGACATTATGTGATATGATTTTCTAATAAGGATAACAATAGACTGAAGCAATTTAGATAATCAAATCCAAATTGAAATTATTGTGAAATCACGTGTCTAAATCCTAAAAGTGAAATATTTGTTTTCATGTCCCTTTAAGGATAAGAATAAACAAAAAAACGTATGAAATGTATATTTGTAGATTCTGCACTTTTTGAAAAATGTGTTAGTGTTGTCTAAATGTATCCAAAAAATCGCAAGAACTACACAGGGGCAGAATATAAAATGGGCTGGAGCCTAAGCTTACATTAAAATGAAGATATCAAGAATAGAAGGGATATCCTCAAATACTCATATTTTTTTATTCATATTACAATGTAATCCCAACTTTGATTTGTGATTCTTATTTTAAAATAAGCAGAAAAGATAATAAGAGTATCCATATAAATATCTAACAATGTGAATGTATTATGTAATGTTATGTCCAGGTTTGTAAGACAAAGGTAAATTAATATGAGACATACCATGCTGTGACGAACACTGGCTTGAGGTTCCAGCACCAACTTGACGATCTGTAAAATATTAATTGAGGATTGGATATCATTAATACAAATCAGGTCATGGACACAAACAATCTGATTTTTCAATTCTAATTGACAAAGTACAAATCTATTTGTATTTACACAAGTTCATTGTTTCCTCAATTAATTAATAATGTCTAAATAAAGAGATCCTGTATTCTTATTTTAAATCTTTTATGTTGTTGACTGTAGCTTTAATTCATTTTGTGTCTTCTTGCATTCTCAACAATTGATAGAGATAGTTCATTGTTTATTTTGATCTTGGTAGTATAGCTTTTATAATGTAGAAGATTGTAAATAAGGATACTGTATTCTTCCCATATATACTAATTAACGTATACATTTGACTAACATGACTAAAGCGATGCCAGTTACAGCAAACACATGTTCACGCGTGTGCGCAATTCTATGTTTCAGGATCATTGCGCAATGATTCAAAGTGGAATTGCGCATCCGTGATTTGACCAACATGTCTAAAGCGATGCCAGTTACAGCAAACACATGTTCACGTGTGTGCGCAATTCTATCTTTCGTGATCATTGCGCAATGAATCCAAGCGGAATTGCGCATCCGTGATTCAGAATCGTTTTGTATATAGTAGTGTGATGAGTATCATTTATAAAGACTTCAAACATATTGGCAATTGGGTGTATTACGAGATTCAAATCGGATATTTGTTAATATTGAACAATAACAAATAATATTTAGAAATGTGTTATGATTCGATAGTCAATGTATGAAATGGCGGATGATAAAGATTTCACAGATGCGCAATTCCTTTTTCGCTCTGTGACGCATATTCTGTAGAGAACAAGAAACATCACTCCTATTTCATGTGTGACAAATCTAAAATCAGATATCTGAACATCATATGTAGCGTATGTTGTGAGATCTATATAGGTTGAATATATGACTACATACAAATTTCTACAAAATCTACTCAAATATTAATATATCATATGAAGTTGGATAGTTACCTGGTTTAGATTCTCTCTCCGCTCCTCCCAGGCCACCGGAAGGAGAAGCAGCTGCACTGGCCCCCGGGTCAGGACTTTCTGATCCAGCAGCTGGGGGGGGGGGGGGGAAGAAAAGGCAGAGGAGCGAGAGGATTTAAATCTGCGGGGGACCCAGAGATTGAGGATGTCGCATAAAGTCACCTCCTAAAGGAGTAGGTACAGTTTCCGTAGGGGCTTGTTTTTTTTACCATCCCTCTTACGGACTTTTACCCAGGTTGACATTTTTGTGCAAATGCAACCTCATATCTCCGAACCTCCGCATGATTTGATCCATGGTCCTCTGGATGCCCAACACCAATCTAACTTTATTGGTGATAGACTCCCTGAGGGCCTTCTTAATGCTATGCTTCGTCGACTTCTTCTTGTTCCCAAACAGCTGCGGATAGAAGTCCTTCATGGCGTTGACGAGTGCAGCACTCTCCGGCTTGGTGAACCTGGGAGGTGTCATGCCTGCTAGTCCAAAGAAATATATACTGTATATATATAATACAAACTGCCAGCAGGCATTAGAGAACTGACAAAGATGTCAACGTGTAATGGACTTTTATATGGTGAAGTAAACATGAGATGCACCATGGGACATGGTATCTGTACATCTGATTGGATAACATTTTGAAATGTTGTTATCATGTCTGTGAGACCATAATAACTCAAGTTATATTTGTGTGATGAACTCCGATTGGTTGTTACTTAATGTTTCATATCTTAAAACTTCCATGCACATACCTCCTGGGGGTGCTGTTACTCCATTTGGCATGTAGATTTATATGTTACTCATGGGACTGTTATGCGGATATGTGTGACGCAGATGTAATATACGTGATTAGTGATGTTGCGAACATAAAATTTTGCATTCGTGAACAAGAACTTCCGCAAACGTTTGCGAACGGGCGAACCGGGCGAACCGCCATTGACTTCAATAGGCAGGCAAATTTTAAAACCCACAGGGACTCTTTCTGGCCACAATAGTGATGGAAAAGTTGTTTCAAGGGGACTAACACCTGGACTGTGGCATGCCGGAGGGGTACCCATGGCAAAACTCCCACGGAAAATTACATAGTTGATGCAGAGTCTGGTTTTAATCCATAAAGGGCATAAATAACCTAACATTCCTAAATTGTTTAGAATAACGTGCTTTAAAACATCAGGTATGATGTTGTATTGATCAGGTAGTGTAAGGGTTACGCCCGCTTCACAGTGACAGACCAAACTCCCCGTTTAACGCACCGCAAACAACCGCAAACAGTCCATTTGCACAACCGCAAACTCCCCATTTGCACAAGGTTGGATACCAAGCTAGCCATGTCCCGTTCCTTGTCCTCACTGATGTCATTGAAGGACTCTTCCTCCACCCAGCCACGTACAACACCAAGGGTCCCTGAAAGGTGACAACAAGCCCCCTGGGACGCCTGCTGTGTTTGGTCTTCCACCTCCTCAAAGCCACCTTCCTCCTCTAACTCCTCTTCTTCAGACTCCTCTCTCTGCGTTTCCTCTCTCTGCGTTATTATAAGGTGTGTTAAGCACTACTATTCCTATCAGTTTAATCTCTGTTACGTCCCCTATCAGGGGACGTGTATATGGCATGGATTTTAGGAACCGGGAGATGGAAAAAGATGCTTGGTCGGTCCTCCTACTTCAAATTTGGGGCACTGCACGTGCAATCTACCGTGCCACCAGATATGAGTGGTGTGTTATGTAGTTCTATTCTTATCAGTTTAATCCCTGTTACGTCCCCTATCAGGGGACGTGTATATGGCATGGATTTTAGGAACCGAGAGATGGAAAAAGATGCTTGGTCGGTCCTCCTACTTCAAATTTGGGGCACTGCGCGTGCAATCTACTGTGCCACCAGATATGAGTGGTGTGTTAAGTACTACTATTCTTATCAGTTTAATCCCTGTTACGTCCCCTATCATTGGGACGTGTATATGGCATGGATTTTAGGAACCGGGAGATGGAAAAAGATGCTTGGTCGGTCCTCCTACTTCAAATTTGGGGTACTGCACATGCAATCTACTGTGCCACCAGATATGAGTGGTGTGTTAAGTAGTACTATCCTTATCAGTTTAATCCCTGTTACGTCCCCTATCAGGGGACGTGTATATGGTATGGATTTTAGGAACCGGGAGATGAAAAAAGATGCTTGGTCGGTCCTCCTACTTCAAATTTGGGGCACTGTGCGTGCAATCTACTGTGCCACCAGATATGAGTGGTGTGTTAAGTAGTACTATTCTTATCAGTTTAATCCCTGTTACGTCCCCTATCAGGGGACGTGTATATGGCATGGATTTTAGGAACCGGGAGATGGAAAAAGATGCTTGGTCGGTCCTCCTACTTCAAATTTGGGGCACTGCGCGTGCAATCTACTGTGCCACCAGATAGGAGTGGTGTGTTAAGTAGTACTATTCTTATCAGTTTAATCCCTGTTACGTCCCCTATCAGGGGACGTGTATATGGCATGGATTTTAGGAACCGAGAGATGGAAAAAGATGCTTGGTCGGTCCTCCTACTTCAAATTTGGGGCACTGCGCGTGCAATCTACTGTGCCACCAGATATGAGTGGTGTGTTAAGTAGTACTATTCTTATCAGTTTAATCCCTGTAACGTCCCCTATCATTGGGACGTGTATATGGCATGGATTTTAGGAACCGGGAGATGGAAAAAGATGCTTGGTCGGTCCTCCTACTTCAAATTTGGGGTACTGCGCATGCAATCTACTGTGCCACCAGATATGAGTGGTGTGTTAAGTAGTACAATTCTTATCAGTTTAATCCCTGTTACGTCCCCTATCAGGGGACGTGTATATGGCATGGATTTTAGGAACCGGGAGATGGAAAGAGATGCTTGGTCGGTCCTCCTACTTCAAATTTTGGGCACTGCGCGTGCAATCTACTGTGCCACCAGATAGGAGTGGTGTGTTAAGTAGTACTATTCTTATCAGTTTAATCCCTGTTACGTCCCCTAACAGGGGACGTGTATATGGCATGGATTTTAGGAACCGGGAGATATAAAAAGATGCTTGGTCGGTCCTCCTACTTCAAATTTGGGGCACTGCGCGTGCAATCTACTGTGCCACCAGATAGGAGTGGTGTGTTAAGTAGTACTATTCTTATCAGTTTAATCCCTGTTACGTCCCCTATCAGGGGACGTGTATATGGAATGGATTTTAGGAACCGGGAGATGGAAAAAGATGCTTGGTCGGTCCTCCTACTTCAAATTTGGGGCACTGCGCATGCAATCTATTGTGCCACCAGATATGAGTGGTGTGTTAAGTAGTACTATTCTTATCAGTTTAATCCCTGTTATGTCCCCTATCAGGGGACGTGTATATGGCATGGATTTTAGGAACCGGGAGATGGAAAAAGGTGCTTGGTCGGTCCTCCTACTTCAAATTTGGGGCACTGCGCGTGCAATCTACTGTGCCACCAGATATGAGTGGTGTGTTAAGTAGTACTATTCTTATCAGTTTAATCCCTCTTACGTCCCCTATCAGGGGACATGTATATGGCATGGATTTTAGGAACCGGGAGATGGAAAAAGATGCTTGGTCGGTCCTCCTACTTCAAATTTGGGGCACTGCGCATGCAATCTACTATGCCACCAGATATGAGTGGTGTGTTAAGTAGTACTATTCTTATCAGTTTAATCCCTGTTACGTCCCCTATCAGGGGACGTGTATAACATGGATTTTAGGAAGCGGGAGATGGAAAAAGATGCTTGGTCGGTCCTCCTACTTCAAATTTGGGGCACTGCGCGTGCAATCTACTGTGCCACCAGATAGGAGTGGTGTGTTAAGTAGTACTATTCTTATCAGTTTAATCCCTGTTACGTCCCCTATCAGGGGACGTGTATATGGCATGGATTTTAGGAACCGGGAGATGGAAAAAGATGCTTGGTCGGTCCTCCTACTTCAAATTTGGGGCACTGCGCATGCAATCTACTGTGCCACCAGATATGAGTGGTGTGTTAAGTAGTACTATTCTTATCAGTTTAATCCCTGTTACGTCCCCTATCAGGGGACGTGTATATGGCATGGATTTTAGGAACCGGGAGATGGAAAAAGATGCTTGGTCGGTCCTCCTACTTCAAATTTGGGGCACTGCACGTGCAATCTACTGTGCCACCAGACATGAGTGGTGTGTTAAGTAGTACTATTCTTATCAGTTTAATCCCTGTTACGTCCCCTATTAGGGGACGTGTATATGGCATGGATTTTAGGAACCGGGAGATGGAAAAAGATGCTTGGTCGGTCCTCCTACTTCAAATTTTGGGCACTGCGCGTGCAATCTACTGTGCCACCAGATAGGAGTGGTGTGTTAAGTAGTACTATTCTTATCAGTTTAATCCCTGTTACGTCCCCTATCAGGGGACGTGTATATGGCATGGATTTTAGGAACTGGGAGATGGAAAAAGATGCTTGGTCGGTCCTCCTACTTCAAATTTGGGGCACTGCGCATGCAATCTGCTGTGCCACCAGATAGGAGTGGTATGTTAAGTAGTACTATTCTTATCAGTTTAATCCCTGTTACGTCCCCTATCAGGGGATGTGTATATGGCATGGATTTTAGGAACCGGGAGATATAAAAGGATGCTTGGTCGGTCCTCCTACTTCAAATTTGGGGCACTGCGCGTGCAATCTACTGTGCCACCAGATAGGAGTGGTGTGTTAAGTAGTACTATTCTTATCAGTTTAATCCCTGTTACGTCCCCTATCAGGGGACGTGTATATGGCATGGATTTTAGGAACCGGGAGATGGAAAAAGATGCTTGGTCGGTCCTCCTACTTCAAATTTGGGGCACTGCGCATGCAATCTACTGTGCCACCAGATAGGAGTGGTGTGTTAAGTAGTACTATTCTTATCAGTTTAATCCCTGTTACGTCCCCTATCAGGGGACATGTATATGGCATGGATTTTAGGAACCGGGAGATGGAAAAAGATGCTTGGTCGGTCCTCCTACTTCAAATTTGGGGCACTGAGCGTGCAATCTACTGTGCCACCAGATATGAGTGGTGTGTTAAGTAGTACTATTCTTATCAGTTTAATCCCTGTTACGTCCCCTATCAGGGGACATGTATATGGCATGGATTTTAGGAACCGGGAGATGGAAAAAGATGCTTGGTCGGTCCTCCTACTTCAAATTTGGGGCACTGCACGTGCAATCTACTGTGCCACCAGATAGGAGTGGTGTGTTAAGTAGTACTATTCTTATCAGTTTAATCCCTGTTACTTCCCCTATCAGGGGACATGTATATGGCATGGATTTTAGGAACCGGGAGATGGAAAAAGATGCTTGGTCGGTCCTCCTACTTCAAATTTGGGGCACTGCGCATGCAATCTACTGTGCCACCAGATATGAGTGGTGTGTTAAGTAGTACTATTCTTATCAGTTTAATCCCTGTTATGTGCCTTTTTTATTGGTTTGGTTTTTGAAACCACAGTGCTGCACCAGAGGCCAGAAAAATTAGGCATGTACACATGCCTGAAAAATTAGGTATTGTTGCAGCCGCTGCTGTAGCAGCGGCCATAAAAATTGATGTTTGTTTCCCAGGCAGAAAGTGCCCTAAAACATTGCAACTTGAACCCTAGTTGGTGGCGGATAAGTCACGCAAGTCATCCGGCATTCAGAGATAAAATACAGCAGCGTGTGGACCATTTTTAGCCCAAGGCAGCTCATCTCATCAGGCCTTTTTTAGTCGAATGTATCGCCCAATGTCAGTCCCTTCGGGATCCATCCCTCATTCATCTTAATAAAGGTGAGGTGATCTAGACTTTTTTGACCTAGGCGACTTCTCTTCTCAGTGACAATACCTCCTGCTGCACTGAAGGTCCTTTCTGACAGGACACTTGAAGCGGGGCAGGCCAGAAATTCTATCGCAAATTGGGATAGCTCAGGCCACAGGTCAAGCCTGCACACCCAGTAGTCAAGGGGTTCATCGCTCCTCAGAGTGTCGAGATCTGCAGTTAAGGCAAGGTAGTCTGCTACCTGTCGGTCGAGTCGTTCTTTGAGGGTGGACCCCGAAGGGCTGTGGTGATGCATAGGACTTAAAAAGCTCTGCATGTCCTCCATCAACAACACGTCTGTAAAGCATCCTGTCCTTGCCGGCGTGGTCGTGGGAGGAGGAGGAGGATTAATTTCACCTCTTCCACTGTTAGATTCCCGTTGTGCTGTGACATCACCCTTATACGTTGTGTAAAGCATACTTTTTAATTTCTTTTGGAACTGCTGCATCCTTTCCGACTTACGGTAATTCGGTAACATTTCAGGCACTTTATGCTTATACCGGGGGTCTAGTAGCATGGACACCCAGTACAGGTCGTTCTCCTTCAGCTTTTTTATACGAGGGTCCCTCAACAGGCACGACAGCATGAAAGAACCCATTTGCACAAGGTTGGATGCCGAGCTACTCATGTCCCGTTCTTCATCCTCAGTGATCTCACTGAAGGTATCTTCTTCCCCCCAGCCACGTACTACACCACGGGTACCAGATAGGTGACAACGAGCACTCTGGGAGGCCTGTTGTGGTTGGTCTTACTCCTCCTCCTCAAAGCCACATTCCTCCTCTGACTCCTCTTCCTCACAATCCTCTTCCAGCGTTGCCGCTGGTCCAGCAAGCGATGCTGATAAGGCTTTTCTGGTGGTGATGGTGACCACAACTCTTCCTCTTCACGCTCATCTACGGCCTGATCCAGCACTCTTCGCAGGGCACGCTCCAGGAAGAAAACAAATGGTATGATGTCGCTGATGGTGCCTTTGGTGCGGCTGACTACGTTTGTCACCTCCTCAAAAGGACGCATGAGCCTACAGGCATTGCGCATGAGCATCCAGTAACGTGGAAAAAAAATTCCCAGCTCCGCAGAGGCTGTCCTAGCAACCCGGTCATACAAATAGTCGTTAACGGCTTTTTCTTGTTGGAGCAGGCGGTCGAACATTAGGAGTGTTGAATTCCAATGTGTCGGGCTGTCGCAAATCAAGCCCCTTCTGCATGTTATTTCGCCGCTGGATATCTGAAAAGTGCGCCATGGCCGTGTAGGAACGCCTGAAATGGCCACACACCTTCCTGGCCTGCTTCAGGACGTCCTGTAAGCCTGGGTACTTATGCACAAAGCGTTGTACGATCAGATTACACACATGTGCCATGCACGGCACATGTGTCAACCTGCCCAAATTCAATGCCGCCAACAAATTTCTTCAGTTGTCAGAAACCACTTTGCCGATCTCCAGTTGGTGCGGAGTCAGCCACTGATCCACCTGTGCGTTCAGGGTGGACAGGAGTGCTGGTCCGGTATGACTCTCTGCTTTCAGGCAAGTCAACCCCAAGACGGCGTGACACTGCCGTATCCGGTATGTGGAATAGTACCTGGGGAGCTGGGGGGGTGCCGTTGATGTGGAGCAAGATGCAGAAGCAGAAGAGGACTCAGCCGAGGAGGTTATGGAAGAGGATGGAGTAGGATGAGTAGAGGAAGTGGCAGCAGGCCTGCCTGCAAGTCGTGGAGGTGTCACCAACTCCTCTGCAGAGCCACGCATTCCATGCTTGGCAGCCGTCAGCAGGTTTACCCAATGCGCAGTGTAGGTGATATACCTGCCCTGACCATGCTTTGCAGACCAGGTATCAGTGGTCAGATGGACCCTTGCCCCAACACTGTGTGCCAGACATGCCATTACTTCCTTTTGCACAATCGAGTACAGGTTTGGGATTGGCTTTTGTGCAAAGAAATTTCGGCCAGGTACCTTCCACTGCGGTGTCCCAATAGCTACAAATTTTTTGAATGCCTCAGACTCCACCAGCTTGTATGGTAAAAGCTGGCGGGCTAAGAGTTCAGACAAGCCAGCTGTCAGACGCCGGGCAAGGGGGTGACTTTGTGACATTGGCTTCTTACGCTCAAACATGTCCTTGACAGACACCTGACTGTGGGCTGATGAGCAGGAACTGCTCAAGGCGAGAGACGGAGTGGCCGATGGTTGAGAGGGGGCAAGGAGGACAGCAGTGGTTGATGTGGCTGAAGATGCTGGACCAGGAGGAGGATGGTGGCTTTGAGTTTGTGTGCTGCTTGTACTCATGTGTTGATCCCATAGGCGTTTGTGATGTGCGATCATGTGCCTTCGCAAAGCAGTTGTACCTAGGTGGGTGTTGGACTTCCCATGACTCAGTTTCTTTTGGCACAGGTTGCAAATGGCATCACTGTTGTCAGATGCAGACACACAAAAAAAATGCCACACTGCTGAGCTCTGCGATGACGGCATTCTGGTGGTGGCAACAGCATGCGTTGATTGGCGTGCTGTCTGGCTGACCCCGGGTGCTGATGCATGCTGTCTGACTGTGCCACTAGCTCCTTGCGTCGACCTCCCCCTGCTTCCAACTCGTCTCCTCTTCCTCTCTGTCTCCCCATCTGAACTTTCCCCCTGTTCTTCTTCTCTTCTAGCGGGCACCCACGTGACATCCATGGATGCATCGTCATCATCAACCGCTTCACTTGTAACTGACAACTCAACAAAGGAAGCAGCAGCGGGTACAACATCATCATCATCATCACACCATATGTCCATGTCTGTAATGCTGCCTGACTGAGACATATCACTGTTATCCACATCCTCTGTCAATGATGGTTGCACATCACTCATTTCTTCCAACTGATGTGTAAATAACTCCTCTGATAGATCAAGTGAAGCGGCTGTGGTGCTAGTGTTGGTGGTGACGGCAGGCGGGCGAGTGGTAACTTGAGAGGTGCCCGACTCTAAGCTGGAGGAGGATGGTGCGTCAAGGTTCCGAGCGGAAGCTGTAGAATATTGGGTGTCCTGTGTTAGCCAGTCAACTATGTCCTCAGAACTTTTCGAGTTCATGGTACGTGGCCTCTGAACACTGGGCATTATTCTAGGGACAAAGGGAATCACAGCACCACGACCACGACGGCACCTGCGGGGTGTCCTGCCTCTGCCTGTCATTTTTTTTTAAATGTACACTTACACTACTATTAAACAAGATATGAGTGGTGGCACTGGGCAAGTGGGCACAGTATACGCTGTGAGCCTGACACAAAAAAGCAGACTGATGTTTCACAGTCCAAAAAGTTTTTTTTTTTTTAAATGTACACTTACACTACTATTAAACAAGATATGAGTGGTGGCACTGGGCAAGTGGGCACAGTATACGCTGTGAGCCTGACACAAAAAAGCAGACTGATGTTTCACAGTCCAAAAAGTTTTTTTTTTTTTTAAATGTACACTAACACTACTATTAAACAAGATATGAGTGGTGCCACTGGGCAAGTGGGCACAGTATACGCTGTGAGCCTGACACAAAAAAGCAGACTGATGTTTCACAGTCAAAAAAGTTTTTTTTAAATGTACACTTACACTATTATTAAACAAGATATGAGTGGTGGCACTGGGCAAGTGGGCACAGTATACGCTGTGAGCTTGACACAAAAAAGCAGACTGATGTTTCACAGTCAAAAAAGTTGTTTTTTTTAAATGTACACTTACACTACTATTAAACAAGATATGAGTGGTGGCACTGGGCAAGTGGGCACAGTAAACACTGTGAGCCTGACACAAAAAAGCAGACTGATGTTTCACAGTCAAAAAAGTTTTTTTTTTTTTAAATGTACACTTACACTACTATTAAACAAGATATGAGTGGTGGCACTGGGCAAGTGGGCACAGTATACGCTGTGAGCCTGACACAAAAAAGCAGACTGATGTTTAACAGTCCAAAACGTTTTTTTTTTTTTAAATGTACACTTACACTACTATTAAACAAGATATGAGTGGTGGCACTGGGCAAGTGGGCACAGTATAGTATACGCTGTGAGCCTGACACAAAAAGCAGACTGATGTTTCACAGTCAAAAAAGTTATTTTTTTTAAAATGTACACTTACACTACTATTAAACAAGATATGAGGTGGCACTGGGCAAGTGGCAACTTATTTGTATTAAAGAACATGATCGATATTAAACATCGAAATTTGTAAAACATTTAATAATGTGACTGGATTATATTTCCCAAAAAAATGTCAAATCAATATTTAATGGATCACGTATATTACATCTGCGTCACACATATAGATTTAGATCCTTTCGCTCCTCGGCCTCTTCTTCTTCCCCCCCAGCTGCTGGATCAGAAAGTCCTGACCCGGGGGCCAGTGCAGCTGCTTCTCCGTCCGGTGGCCTGGGAGGAGCGGACAGAGAATCTGAACCAGGTAACTATCCAACTTCATATAATATATTAATATTTGATTAGATTTTTTAGAAACTTGTATATAGTCATATATTCAACCTATATAGATCTCCCAACATACGCTACATATGATGTTCAGATATCTGATTTTAGATTCGTCACACATGAAATAGGAGTGATGTTTCTTGCGCTCTACAGAATATGCGTCACAGAGCGAAAAAGGAATTGCGCATCTGTGAAATCCCTATCATCCACCATTTCATACATCGAATAATAACACATTTCTAAATATTATTTGTTATTGTTCAATATTAACAAATATCCGATTTGAATCTCGTAATACACCCAATTGCCAATATGACTATATGAAGTCTTTATAAATGATACTCATCACACTACTATATACAAAACAATTTTCAATCACGGATGCGCAATTCCTCTTGGAATCATTGCGCAATGATCACGAAAGATAGAATTGCGCACACACGTGAACATGTGTTTGCTGTAACTGGCATCACTTTAGACATGTTAGTCAAATGTATACGTTAATTAGTATATATGGGAAGAATACAGTATCCTTATTTACAATCTTCTACATTATAAAAGCTATACTACCAAGATCAAAATAAACAATGAACTATCTCTATCAATTGTTGAGAATGCAAGAAGACACAAAATGAATTAAAGCTACAGTCAACAACATAAAAGATTTAAAATAAGAATACAGGATCTCTTTATTTAGATATTAATTGAGGAAACAATGAACTCGTGTAAATACAAATAGATTTGTACTTTGTCAATTAGAATTGAAAAATCAGATTGTTTGTGTCCATGACCTGATTTGTATTAATGATATCCAATCCTCAATTAATATTTTACAGATCGCGAAGTTGGTGCTGGAACCTCAAGCCAGGGTTCGTCACAGCATGGTATGTCTCATATTAATTTACCTTTGTCTTACAAACCTGGACATAACATTACATAATACATTCACATTGTTAGATATTTATATGGATACTCTTATTATGCTTATTTTAAAATAAGAATCACGAATCAAAGTTGGGATTACATTGTAATACGAATCAAAAAATATTATTATTTGAGGATATCCCTTCTATTCTTGATATCTTCATTTTAATGTAAGCTTTGGTTCCAGCCCATTTTATATTCTGCCCCTGTGTAGTTCTTGCGATTTTTTGGATACATTTAGACAACACTAACACATTTGTGAAAAAGTGCCGAATCTACAAATATACATTTCATACATTTTTTTGTTTATTCTTATCCTTAAATGGACATGAAAACAAACATTTTACTTTTAGGATTTAGACACATGTGATTTCACAATAATTTCAATTTTGATTTGATTATCTAAATTGCTTCAGTCTATTGTTATCCTTATTAGAAAATCATATCACATGATGTCATGATGACATATCTTTCATAATAACTTCAGTTTTGCATTGTAATCAATATGTGTTGTGTCCTAAAAAAAGATTAATGTACATTGCACAAATGGATCTATGTGCCACATGACTTTGGTTTGATTTTTCACCAGTTGTTATTCAAAGTGTTTTGTGTGTATTATTTCAAAAACAACTATCAATAGGTATATTTAGATATGCAATAGAATCATCTGAGATGAATAGTCTGTCTAATTTATTAAAGGGACAGTATACTACAAAATGGGTTTTCCCTTATTGTTTTTCCAATTACTTTTTTTACAAGCTGTACAGTATACAATGTATGAGATTTGATGTTTTAAGGCTTATTTGTGTATATGAATTAGCTGATTTTGTGTTTTGAAGCCACAACCTAATAAAATTGGTTGAGCTTGTAGGTATAATCGGATCTCATTACTATATCACATTGTGTACATATACCTGCTTCTTTATCTTATATCTGTCCATAAACCAATCACCAATATTTGTAGAGAACAATGGAAAATTAACATTGTATTACCTTAATTCTTTCTATAACCCACTGGGAGTGTAATTTCTTCTACTGGCCTTGATGTCCAAAACTTTAAGGATGGGTGGGGATACCACAGGCTAAATAAACTATTTAAAATGCCAATATAAGGGCAATGTAAATACTTTTAAACAATTTACTACACTTCAGCAGGTAAAGTGGATCATTGGGAACAAATTAAATTGGAAAATTATTTTTAATAAACTGTCCCTTTAAGAAATTAAACATATGTTAAAGACATCAATTTCTTTATAATCAACTTGATTAACTCATGCATTTATTGTTCATATTAGTGATCTATTCTTCACATTTCTAAGTATATTCTTTTGAAAATTCGATACTGATGGGATTTAGTGATGTCCAAACTGTTCACTAATATATATCTATATCATTAATAGATATAGTTGTTGTGGATAGCCCAGAGGGATCCGGCACCAGCAAGGAGATGCCTTTGCAGGACTTGGATAAGTCCATTGACTCATGCATATGTCATTGAGGGTGTATTTGCAATAAATATTATGATCATGATTCTGATGAAGCATTACATTTGAATAAAACAGATAATTTACTCCTCTTGATTATATATCAATTTATTTTTAATCTTGAAAGATTAAGATCTCAAAGCTTCTTAGTCTACACCTTTGTTCTTAAGAACATGGATAGCATATGTTTCTTTTTATTATAAATTTAGACAACAATCATCAAGTGATACACACATGAGAACTCTTAAATGTTCCATGTACTCTGCTTTTGAGATAATTGTAAAAATACAGACACTAAAATGTAATTATTACTCATCGAGAATAACACATCAAATGTAATTTGTATGCTCCATCAAAATGATGTAAATCATAACTTTGGCTCAGTATATCTTTAAAGCAACATTGATGTGTGTCCTTGAGCAACAGTAACATTTGTTATAATATCTGATATTAACGTGTACAGAACATGTTATGTTTTACAGAGATTGATGTAACATGTGGGATGGAGGAGGAAGAGGCTCCCTTGGAGTCTGATGGTATGTGAAATATATATAACATGTATCCAACATGTATTATTGTTTGAAAACATTCTCTGGAAGAAAATCAAAGTCTACAGCTTTGGCACTTTAAAAATTATTATTCCATTATTTTTAGAAAACACTACTGCCCCCCTTTTTATATCATGCAGCATGAACATATGTTTGTATTTTTCTTTCATTTATGTATGATTTGTCATTAATGACATCATGATGTCACATGCATATTCCATGCCAAACCACAATAATCATCTTCTGATTGTACAGACAGTCATTGCTATTCATCTGAGTGCCTGTATGCAGACCATATCCTTATGTCATCATTGTTTAGAAATTCAAAAGCACTTCTAAGTATACATAAAACATAATCATGTTTAAATGCCTTGATTTCATTTCATGATGTATGAGATGTTAATATATTTTTATTATCTATTTCAGATGAACCCTCCTCTTCTGGGCATCAGCATCCTGACCCTACCCCGTCCCCTCCCAAAGTAGATGTCCCTCCCCATAGAGAATCCCCTCCCGGCCCTTCCCATTCCTCCTGTCCCTCCCAAAAAACGTCCCTTCGCCCCCACTCGCCGCTCTCCCCATATTTTGACCCATACAGCTCCCCCACCTGACCACCCCCCAGTTCACCAGGCCCCTGACTCCCCAGCTGTATGGGCTAACCCAGAGCGGCAGCCCATCCCTCCCAAGCCCAATCCCATCCCTCCCCCCCTTACCTCCCCAGCCCAATGCCAACCCTCCCCCTTCCCAAACTAATCCCATCCCTCCCCCCAGTCCCAACCTTCATTGTCCTGGGTGTCGGATTATCCTTCCCAGGCACAGTTCTAAGTATCATTCAAAATCCACATTATAACATATTTGATCTCATATCACTCTATATACCAATCACTACTACTTGGATAGAACAATAGAAAAATACCTTTTTAGTACCTTAACTCTTCTATAATCCACTGGGAGTGTAATTTGTTCTGCTTGATGTGTTTACTCAGCTTGGCCTCGAGGCCAAAAGGTTTAACGATAGGTGTGGATACCACAGGCTAAGTAAATTATTTCAAATGCCAATGTAAGGACAATGGAAATAATTTTTAAAAATGTAATACACTCAAGCTGGTAAAGTGGATCATTGTGAACCAATTAAAGGGGAGAACATGTTTCAGCAAACTGTCCCTTTAATGGTTTATGTGTGAAGAACATATTTAATGTGTAAATCTTAGAGATAGAATATTTAATTATAATAATGATTTGTGTTTATTATAACAATGTATCTTTGCTCCCTTTTTATTATCTTATGTAATTATCATTAATATTCTTTGTTTGCTTTATTTAAGGTTGTGACTCAGCATGGCTGATGCTAGGGACTCTAGCACATATAGAGCAGGCTGTGCTGAGGAAGAGTCTGTTCCTGGGAAGGATGCATGACACCATGCATGCCCAGCTACAGGTTCAGCGTTTGACTCTACAACGTATGATGTGTGTAGAGTCAATGCTTGAATCTGGAGCTGGACATGCACAGGACGATGAGGGTGATGCTGATGGCCCATAAGTGGAGGATCCGGAGATGCTCCGAGGGTGCAGATACGAATCTTCCGTCCACATGTTACCTTTTTTACAGTTGTTGCCATTTGGCCTTTTTTGTTTTTTTATTGTGCCTGTTGCACTCTTTTACCTTGTCAAATGGCTCCAATGGGGCTGTGCTGGCCTTTGTTGGCCCTTGTCAACTCCCTCCAAGGACTGTGATGCACTCTGTTACCTTGTCAAATGGCTCCAATGAGGCTGTGCTGGCCCTTGTCAACTCCCTCCAAGGACTGTGATGCACTCTTTTACCTTGTCAAATGGCTCCAATGGGGCTGTGCTGGCCTTTGTTGGCCCTTGTCAACTCCCTCCAAGGACTGTGATGCACTCTGTTACCTTGTCAAATGGCTCCAATGGGGCTGTGCTGGCCCTTGTCAACTCCCTCCAAGGACTGCGATGCACTCTTTTACCTTGTCAAATGGCTCCAATGGGGCTGTGTTGGCCCTTGTCAACTCCCTCCAAGGACTGTGATGCACTCTGTTACCTTGTCAAATGGCTCCAATGGGGCTGTGCTGGCCCTTGTCAACTCCCTCCAAGGACTGTGATGCACTCTTTTACCTTGTCAAATGGCTCCAAAGGGCTGTGCTGGCCTTTGTTGGCCCTTGTCAACTCCCTCCAAGGACTGTGATGCACTCTGTTACCTTGTCAAATGGCTCCAATGGGGCTGTGCTGGCCCTTGTCAACTCCCTCCAAGGACTGCGATGCACTCTTTTACCTTGTCAAATGGCTCCAATGGGGCTGTGCTGGCCCTTGTCAACTCCCTCCAAGGACTGTGATGCACTCTTTTACCTTGTCAAATGGCTCCAATAGGGCAGATTTTGAAATATTTTTTTTTGTTATCTTATTTCTTTATGGTTTATGACATAATAATAAAATACATGTCATTCCAATATTATGTGTCCTCTTTATTCATGTCATTGATTGAAATCTATAGTTTATGTGGTTAATCCTTAAAGGGACATTGAACAAAATAATGGTCTTCCATGATTCTTAAATATAATACTATTGTCAATAAATGTAATATTGACATCCCAGATTGAATTTGAGTCATTTTCTTGGTATACTTTTCATAAAGGTTTATCTTTGCCAGATTATGATTAGCATAGGACTTAAGTTATCTATATATATATTGCTGGTTGTATATATATATATATAGCATTTCTAAACTATTCGTGAATTGATGCACCTTTAACAAAAGATCCCAAGATTGATATAATGATCTAATCTATGTAAATTGAAAATTTGATGTAAACAGTATCCTCTCTGTGAATCCATAAACTTAATTGTTTGTATTTCATGTCCCTTTAAGTGATGCTGACCACAATTCTTAAGGAATGGATATGCATTTCTAATGTATTTGTGTCCTTTTTACATCAACATGGACATACAATATTAATAAAAACAGACTCTTATTTGAATTTTGACAGCAAATGTATTCCAATTTCACTTATATCTTATTGTAGTAGCGTTCCAAAATCAATCACTGTGTGTAATGCGCATATTTTAGATGATTTATATCTTTCTCTTATTCTTTTTAATGACACGTTTGATCAATACATGTGTCATTATTGTTATTCCAAATAAATCTTAACATATCTTAAAACATCCCTGACATATGTATTTCTCATGTGTCCCTTTTTAAATGGTAAAGATGGACACCATAGCTATAGGTAACATATAATGTATAAACAATTCCTATTTTCATAATGTATCTCCTAGCATTATTTCACATTTAAAGAGACATGAAGCACAATAATCCAAACATTAAAATTCAATGTGAAAATGTATTTCAAATTGCAATGTCCTACATAATCGTGTAACATAAAATGTTGTTTTCAGGTCTATTTAAACCCTGCTACTTGCTAAACAGTTAATAATCCTCTGCTTCGACTGAAATATATCCTTAGTTTCAACAATGGATTCTATTCCATATATCACAGTATTACGTTATCTAGCGGGACATTGCTAGCTATCAATATAGCACATACTAATTTATAAAATATAAATACGTTTCTTATTGACATGCAAAGCTGTCAAATGAGTTCTTGTATTGGCTAACGTTTTTACATGATCTCGGATGAGCCATGTTGCTTAAGACGTCACCTGCCAAGCTGTTAAATGAGTCCTTGTATTGGCTGACATTTTTACGCAACCAAGGATGCGCCATGTTGCTTAAGATATCTCCTGCAAAGCTGTCAAATGATTCCTTGTATTGGCTGACGTTTTTACGCGATCAAGGATGTGCCATAGATTGGATGGCGTTTTTACGCGATCAAGGGTGCACCATAGATTGGATGGCGTTTTCACGCGATCAAGGATGCGCCATAGATTGGATGGCGTTTTTACGCGATCAACGATGCGCCATAGATTGGATGGCGTTTTTACGTGATCAACGATGCGCCATGTTAATTAAGACGTCACATGCCAAGGTGTTAAATCCGTCTGATTGGATTACGTAGTCCCGCAATATTTGAATTTGCACGTAACCCAGGTTTGTGAATGAGAAAACAAGTTTAAAACCATGTCGAGTATGGATTGTGTGAATCATGTACATTGTTGAACCATAGATGATAAAGAACACAAAAATCTCTTTTGATGGCTGTCTCGTTGAATAAACGAATGAAAGCAATACGTTTTCCTGTATAAGATATTTTGAGGCAAGTGCAAATCCATGAATATAGTCCATCTTGTTTAATATGTTTGTCAACAATATTTTCATTTTTATAAATGACTTTTTTAAATTTGCTACATATCTAATTCCTAAAGATGTGCTATTGTATTTGAATCAAGTAAGCAATATGCATTGACCTTTATCTTATGCCAAATATATGAGATGCCTACTTATTCTAGATGTTATGTCGTGTTATTTTTTATTAAAGGGACATTATACACTCATTCTTTCAACACATATATGTTTTTTCTATCTATTTATATAGTCCTTTTTTATAATCAATGTCTAGTTTTGCTTATGTTTAAATAACATTGAAGTGATTTTCTGACTCCTACCCAAGCCTCAAAGTTTGATGTGAGTACCATCAGCTACCTTCTCCAGCTTGCTCCTGTTTGTCTAAAGGGTCTTTTCATATGCAAAGGAAGGGGGATTGTCTTATTTCCCACTTGGAATGGGCTTTCAAGGATTTTGATATCAGTATGTGGTCATCTTGTTGTTTATAGTAGTGTCTATTAAATGCAGTTCTCTGAAAATGATTGTATACTGTGCATTTAATGTAAATGCTCAGTATTGTGTCATTTATGAGTTCCACATTGGTTAATCTCCAAATATATTAGTGTGAGCATATATTTCTAAACTAACTCGTAAAAAGACCTGAAACCATATTCCTTCTAAATGAAATGTCTTTCTTAAATAATTCAAACACAATAATGTCTCTTTAAGAAAATAGACTTTATTTAACACGTCAATAGAAATATGGCATACAGGCTTAGTATCCTATTCCAATATTTTCAGGTTTGAACAAGTACATGTAGATATACCAACAATCCCTAAGGATTAGTATATGTTAGCATATGTAATTTTTTAAAGGGAAAGTCAAGAAAAACAGTAATGATTTTAATGTTGAAAAATGCCTTTCTTTCAAAACTATATCTCAAACGTTTATTACCAATTTCTCTTAATTCTCTTGTTATTGTTAGTTGATATCTAAACCTAGGAGGTTCATCTGCTCATTTCTTAGAGCTTGAAGAGTACATCTAATCTGAATGCATTTCGACCACTAGTAGAGGGCATTTTCTTTGCATTTTCATATAGAAAACATTGAGCTCATACAGAATAGTTACCCTGGATTGATCAGTGATTGGCTGAAATGTTGGTCTGTCAAAAGAACATAAACATAATCCACACTCTGCAAACAATCTGCCTCCATGGACCCGGTCCCATAGAAGCAGATTATATACAGAGTGTGGTCCACAAGTGTAAGAAAACCACATCATCACATACCTATCCATTACACATTAAATAAATAAAAATATATATAGTAAAAAATACTTAGTTCCTCTTCCTTCCCCTCTTCCCATGAGACTGAGGCTCTGGGGGGGGCAACTGCCCCCTCCAACGAGTTCTCATGGGAGATGTTTGTGGAAGAGGGGAAGGAGGAGTACTGGGATGACCCAGCTGAGGAGGAGGTTGAGGAGTACCAGGATCAGATGGCCCAGCAGCAGATGGCCCAGGATCAGATGGCCCAGCAGCAGATGGCCCAGCAGCAGATGGCCCAGGATCAGATGGCCCAGGATCAGATGGCCCAGCAGCAGATGGCCCAGCAGCAGATGGTGCGTTATGCGCCTCCCGTAGGACATGCAATATAGCTGTGAGAATATTTATGATCTTGTTTTGTCCTTGGATAATGTTTGTTTGGGCTTCTCGAATGGCATGAATATCTTCTTACATCTGTATTCTGCTTTGAATATTTTCCCTTGAGAGGCACGCATCTGTTCTTGAAAATCTTGTAAGATCCACACCTCTGGTATCTCCTCCTGATTGGCTGTTGGTGGCCGGCGGGCTGCTGGTGCCTGGCGGGCTGCTGGTACAGGAGGGGCTGCTGGTGCTCGGCTGGCTGCTGGTGCAGGAGGGGCTGCTGGTGCTCGGCTGGCTGCTGGTGCAGGAGGGGCTGCTGGTGCAGGAGGGGATGCTGGTGCAGTGGGGGCTTCTTCTGAGGAGGAGTATAGAGGGATGTCTTCCATGTCTCCCCGAGGTGGCAAGTCATCTCCACCACTCTCATACCTGGGTGAAGGAGGAGCCTGTAGTTGGTGTGCTGCCTCCTCCACAGACTCTGTATATTGCAAAAATAAAGAAATGTATATATTAGCATAGTTCCAAATAAAGATGTAAATGCTTTTGCTTACAATAGAATTACAAATGCAGCCTCATTAATCCACTTTGAAATATAACAATCAATATGATTTCCGCATTTTCCAAACCGTGTTTCTGATATCTATCTGGTCAATCTGAATGTGTTTTTGCATTTGTTTTCAGTCTGCTTAAATGCACACCTAACCTGTAGCCTAGATACTAATGTAATCGCAAGGTAATTGTGAATGCGTTTACGTAATAATGTGTTAAAAAGCGTAATAGCATTAATCATATCCTTAAATACATTCTTTATTTTTGATGTTACAAGATTATTAAATGAGCTTACCGTCAGATGAGAGTGGCAGGTTCCCGGTATCGACTCCTCCGATCCCGACTATGGCCACCTCGGAGATGCTGGGACGCAACATTTGCTCCCATTGGGAGTACTCGACAGTCATTTCTGGCCCGCACCTCTTCCTGTTGCATATTGGTACTCCCTCAATATTTTTTTTTTAGTTCCATTTTGTAGTCCCGGTAGCGGTGCTTGATTGACTCGACATCCCTGTTATGGGCCCCCTCTGCATTAACTGCATCCCTGATCTCAAGCCATAACTTCCTCTTCTCCCTCGGGGTGGCCTTCTTAGCCTGCAGCCTCTTAGCCCTCAGCATATATGCCTCTATGAGGGCCTCCTTCTCCTCCATGGTATACCTCGCCTCCCTAGTCAGATTGGCTTTCCCCTGTGATGGTGTCCTCTGTGTCCCGGACTGTGAAGCTCTACGCTGTCCGCCACTGGGCCCAGCCACCGGGTCCACCCACCGCTTCCTCCCCCCTTCCTGACCCCCTTCCTGTCCCCCTTCCTGTCCCCCTTCCTGTCCTGTTCCTCTTCCTCTCCCTCTCCCCCTCCCTCTCCCCCTCCCGACGAAACTCCTGCCTGACGTCCTCTATAACCTCTCGTCTAATCTCAGTCGTGATGAACTGCAATAGTTCCGGGCTAATCTGCCCCTTATCCCACCCTCCCGACATACTCCAACAAAAAGTGAATGTGGGCAAATGAAAGGGGGTAAAAATAAATAAAATATGTAAAAAGTGCTCAAAGTGTGAAAGGGATATAAATAAAAAAGGGTAAGGAGTATTTAACAAACAAAAATGTATAAGAAGACTAAAATGAGGATATGTAAACAAAATATAACTATGGGATGGGTATGGCCTTACAGGGAATGGGGTATGGGATGAAAGGGAATAGGGTATGGGATGAAAGGGAATGGGGTATGGGATGAAAGGGAATAGGGTATGGAGTGTAGTATGAGAGGAGATGGGGTATGGAGTGTATGTAGTGTTATTGATAGGTGTATGTATGTATTGAATGTGTCGTGTAAATGTGTTACGTATACAGAAAAAGCACTCACGCTACCACTAACTCATGCTACCACTAACTCACACTACCACTAACTCACACTACCACTAACTCACACTACCACTAACTCACTCTACCACTATCTCACTCTACCACTAACTCACTCTACCACTAACTCACTCTACCACTAACTCACTCTACCACTAACTCACGCTACCACTAACTCACGCTACCACTAACTCACGCTACCACTAACTAACTCGCACAATAACACTAACTCACTCTCTCACACTAACACTAACTCTCACAATAAGGCAACACAGTTAAATAAGTCATGCTTGTGGCGTGCTTATATACCCTGTGTAAATGTTTAATGATGTACCGGTTTGCCTTGTAAATTGTGTTCAGGTGTGCTTTGTTAGTAATTAGTATGTGTGCAATGTGTCTTAGTTGTGTGAATTTGCGCATGCTCATTTTGAGTAAGTATTTGTGGAATGTGTAGAATGTGATGATGTCATAGTGATCGTTTTCCATAACATTGTCCAATAGTATTATGTGTAAATGTAAATGTTGATTTGTGATGGTGTCGTATTTGTGAAGTGTTGTAAATGTTTGTTTGTACTAATATTCCGTAATGTTGAATGCGAGTGTTTTGCTTGTGTATGAGTGTGCTTTTTTTTTTGTGTTGTTTTGTTCCGTGTTGCCGAATCGTAAGGTATATCTGTATTCCTCGTTTAGTGTAATTTTTATTTTTTTCCCGCTTGTGAATGTGTAATGCGTGTGTGCTATGTTTTGTGATTGTTGTTATTACATTTGCTGTGTGTTTTTGTTGTGCATTATGTGGTATATGTAATATGACAGAGCAGTGCTTATTTCTCGCGAGATCGAGTGTTAGTTGAAAAATGCGTGCTTCTCTGATTTCTCATTGATCTCTATGGGAGACTGTTTAACAAGGGCGTGATTACACATATAAAATAAACGTGGTAGGAGTTGCGTTAGGAGGTTGTTTTTAAACTAGTAATACCAGCGTTAAAAACAGTGCGCGTAAGAAATAAAAGACGCATAGCTAACTCACCCCTTCTAACGCCAAACTCGTGATCTAGCCGATAGTTATTTATCATTTGCCAATAAAAAAAAATGTCCCCAGATTTCGTTTTAAAAATCTGGTCACCTTACTTTAAGTAGATGAAAACATAATAAAACATATATATGCAATATTCATATTTAATAAAGACTTTAACTATGTATTTACTGTTAATCTTTCACATTTGCTAATGCGAATATGCTATGTTGCGCAATGGGGTTTTTTTTTCTCTCCATTGACTTCTATGGGGAATGCGAAAATGCAATCTCGGCTGTTTTTTCCCCCCGCCATTTATTTTTATAGAGGAATATGTGAAAACTTAGGGTTTTCGTGCTATTTGGGTTAACCCTAACACAAAATAAGCTTTTCTGGAACTTGTAATACGAACGCAACCGGACTAGCGCAAAAATCTTAACTCTAGCTGAGTTTTCGCAATAAAAAAAAAAAAAAATACAGCACCACTTGTAATCTAGCCTTGTGTGATTAAATTTCTATGTGATTTTTCCTACTGGTTAGCACCCAGGGCTGCAAGTTTGGCCAGTAGCATGGGATGTTAATCCACTATGATTTGAGAGTGCATCCACTTTCCAGGTTTTGTACGTGTCTATTAAAGATTATGTATAGCTGTGAAACCCTTGTTTGTTCTCAGTGTGTTTGGTTGAGAGCTAGCATGTGTGGCTGTCAGTGGTTAGGGTTAATACGTTTTAAAAGGCCTAATATCTTAGTGGTTGGGGTTAACAGGTACACTATAGATGCTGATCGGGTGATCCACCCATCATCCATATAATAAACTTCTCTAAAAATATAGAACTGTTTATTTTTAGTCTAATATGAACCAATGATTAAATACTAAAGTACTTAAGAGATTACATTTTTGTTTGTTTTTTAAAAACATAATATATGTAAGAACTTACCTGATAAATTCATTTATTTCATGGTGGCAAGAGTCCATGAGCTAGTGGTGTATGGAATATACATTCCTACCAGGAGGGGGCAAAGTTTCCCAAACCTCAAATGGCTATAAATACACCTCCCACCTCACACATACCTCAGCTTAAATTATAGCCAAATTAGTGATGTGTAAAAAGGAGTAAAAGCATAAAAAAGAGGAACAGGATAAATAAAGTGCTTTATATAAAAAAAATCATAACCCCTCAAAAAATTGGATGGGTCTCATGGACTCTTGCCACCATGAAGGAAATGAATTTATCAGGTAAGTTCTTACATAAATTATGTTTTCTTTCATATAGGTGGCAAGAGTCCATGAGCTAGTGACGTATGGGATATAATACCCAAGATGTGGAAGTCAATGAGTCACTAGAGAGGGAGGGATAAAATAAAACCAGCTATTTCCACTGAGAAATTAAATCCAAAAAATAATTAAGTTTAATTTAAAAACAAACAAACAAAAAAAAACACCTCAAATCATAGGCACTAGAATCAAACTGAAACAGCTGCCTGAAGAACCTTTCTACCAAAGGCTGCTTCAGAATAAGCAAACACATCAAAATGGTAAATTTTGTAAATTAATGCAAAGAAGACCAAGTTGCTGCTTTGCAAATTTGATCAACTGAAGCTTTATTCTTGAAAGCCCAATATGTGGCGACTGATCTAGTAGACGGCTAGATTTAGAGTTTTGTCGGTAACGACCCGAAAAGCTAACGCTGGCTTTTTTCTGGCCGCACCTTTAAAATAACTCTGGTATTGAGAGTCCACATAAAGGCTGCGTTAGGCTCCAAAAAAGGAGCGTAGAGCATATTTAACGCAGCTTCAACTCTCGATACCAGAGTTGCTTACGCAAGCGGCCAGCCTCAAAAACGTGCTTGTGCACGATTCCCCCATAGGAAACAATGGGGCGGTTTGAGCTGAAAAAAAACCTAACACTTGCAAAAAAGCCGCGTTCAGCTCCTAACGCAGCCCCATTGTTTGCTATGGGGAAACACTTCCTACGTCTGCACCTAACACTCTAACATGTACCCCGAGTCTAAAGACCCCTAGCCTTACACTTATTAACCCCTAATCTGCCGCCCCCGCTATCGCTGACCCCTGTATATTATTTTTAACCCCTAATCTGCCGCTCCGTAAACCGCCGCTACTTACATTATCATTATGTACCCCTATTCTGCTGCCCCTAACACCGCTGACCCCTATATTATATTTATTAACCCCAAATCTGCCCCCCTCAATGTCGCCTCCACCTGCCTACACTTATTAACCCCTAATCTGCCGACCGGACCTGAGCGCTACTATAATAAAGTTATTAACCCCTAATCCGCCTCACTAACCCTATAATAAATAGTATTAACCCCTAATCTGCCCTCCCTAACATCGCCGACACCTAACTTCAATTATTAACCCCTAATCTGCCGACTGGAGCTCACCGCTATTCTAATAAATGTATTAACCCCTAAAGCTAAGTCTAACCCTAACACTAACACCCCCCTAAATTAAATATAATTTTAATCTAACAAAATTAATTATCTCTTATTAAATAAATTATTCCTATTTAAAGCTAAATACTTACCTGTAAAATAAATCCTAATATAGCTACAATATAAATTATAATTATATTACAGCTATTTTAGGATTAATATTTATTTTAAAGGTAACTTTGTAATTATTTTAACCAAGTACAATAGCTATTAAATAGTTAATAACTATTTAATAGTTACCTAGTTAAAATAATAACAAAATTACCTGTAAAATAAATCCTAACCTAAGTTACAATTACACCTAACACTACACTATCATTAAATTAATTAAATAAAATATCTACAATTACCTACAATTAAACCTAACACTACACTATCAATACTTTAATTAAATACAATATCTACAAATAACTACAATGAAATAAACTAACTAAAGTACAAAAAATAAAAAAGAACTAAGTTACAAAAAATAAAAAAATATTTACAAACATAAGGAAAATCTTACAACAATTTTAAACTAATTACACCTACTCTAAGCCCCTAATAAAATAACAAAGCCCCCCAAAATAAAAAATGCCCTACCCTATTCTAAATTACTAAAGTTCAAAGCTCTTTTACCTTACCAGCCCTGAACAGGGCCCTTTGCGGGGCATGCCCCAAAGAATGCAGCTCTTTTGCCTGTAAAAAAAACATACAATACCCCCCCCAACATTACAACCCACCACCTACATACCCCTAATCTAACCCAAACCCCCCTTAAATAAACCTAACACTAAGCCCCTGAAGATCTTCCTACCTTGTCTTCACCTAACCGGGTATCATACCGATCCGTCCTGGCTCCGATATCTTCATCCAACCCAAGAGGGGGCTAGACATCCATCATCTGATGGCTGAAGAAGTCCAGAAGAGGGTCCAAAGTCTTCATCCTATCCGGGAAGAAGAGTAGATCCGGACCGGCAACCATCTTCTTCCAAGCGGCATCTTCTATCTTCATCCGATGAGGACCGGCTCCATCCTGAAGACCTCCACCGCGGACCCATCTTCATCCGGTGACGTCCAACTGAAGAATGACGGTTCCTTTAAGGGACGTCATCCAAGATGGCGTCCCTCGAATTCCGATTGGCTGATAGGATTCTATCAGCCAATCGGAATTAAGGTAGGAATATTCTGATTGGCTGATGGAATCAGCCAATCAGATTGAGCTCGCATTCTATTGGCTGTTCCGATCAGCCAATAGAATGCAAGCTCAATCTGATTGGCTGATTGGATCAGCCAATCGGATTGAACTTGATTCTGATTGGCTGATTCCATCAGCCAATCAGAATATTCCTACCTTAATTCCGATTGGCTGATAGAATCCTATCAGCCAATCGGAATTCGAGGGACGCCATCTTGGATGACGTCCCTTAAAGGAACCGTCATTCTTCAGTTGGACGTCGCCGGATGAAGATGGGTCAGCGGTGGAGGTCTTCAGGATGGAGCCGGTCCTCATCGGATGAAGATAGAAGATGCCGCTTGGAAGATGATGGTTGCCGGTCCGGATCTACTCTTCTTCCCGGATAGGATGAAGACTTTGGAGCCTCTTCTGGACCTCTTCAGCCGCCGGAAGATGGATCGCCAGCCCCCGCTTGGGTTGGATGAAGATTTTGGAGCCAGGACGGATCGGTGAACCTGGTATGGTGAAGACAAGGTAGGAAGATCTTCAGGGGCTTAGTGTTAGGTTTATTTAAGGGGGGTTTGGATTAGACTAGGGGTATGTGGGTGGTGGGTTGTAATGTTGGGGGGGGTATTGTATGTTTTTTTTACAGGCAAAAGAGCTGAACTTCTTGGGGCATGCCCCGCAAAGGGCCCTGTTCAGGGCTGGTAAGGTAAAAGAGCTTTGAACTTTAGTAATTTAGAATAGGGTAGGGCATTTTTTTATTTTGGGGGGCTATGTTATTTTATTAGGGGGCTTAGAGTAGGTGTAATTAGTTTAAAATTGTTGTAATTTTTTTCTTATGTTTGTAAATATTTTTTTATTTTTTGTAACTTAGTTCTTTTTTATTTTTTGTACTTTAGTTAGTTTATTTCATTGTAGTTATTTGTAGGTATTGTATTTAATTTATTTATTGATAGTGTAGTGTTAGGTTTAATTGTAGGTAATTGTAGTTATTTTATTTAATTAATTTATTGATAGTGTAGTGTTAGATTTAATTGTAACAGGTTAGGATTTATTTTACAGGTAAATTTGTAATTATTTTAACTATTTTAGCTATTAAATAGTTCTTAACTATTTAAAATAAATACAAAGTTACCTGTAAAATAAATATTAATCCTAAAATAGCTATAATATAATTATAATTTATGTTGTAGCTATATTAGGATTTATATTAGGATTTATTTTACAGGTAAGTATTTAGTTTTAAATAGGAATAATTTATTTAATAAGAGTCAATTAATTTCGTTAGATTAAAATTATATTTAATTTAGGGGGGTGTTAGTGTTAGGGTTAGACTTAGCTTTAGGGGTTAATACATTTATTAGAATAGCGGCGAGATTCGGTCGGCAGATTAGGGGTTAATAATTGAAGTTAGGTGTCGGCGATGTTAGGGAGGGCAGGTTAGGGGTTAATAAATATAATATAGGGGTCGGCGGTGTTAGGGGCAGCAGATTAGGGGTACATAGCTATAATGTAGCTGGCGGCTCTTTGCGGTCGGCAGATTAGGGGTTAATTATTGTAGGTAGGTGGCGGCGACGTTGTGGGGGGCAGGTTAGGGGTTAATAAATATAATATAGGGGTCGGCGATGTTAGGGCAGCAGATTAGGGGTACATAGGGATAATGTAGCTGGCGGCGGCGTGCGGACGGCAGATTAGGGGTTAATAAATATAATATAGGGGTCGGCGGTGTTAGGGGCAGCAGATTAGGGGTACATAAGGATAACATAGGTGGCGGTCGGCAGATTAGGGGTTAAAAAAATGTAATCGAGTGGCGGCGATGTGGGGGGACCTCGGTTTAGGGGTACATAGGTAGTTTATGGGTGTTAGTGTACTTTAGAGTACAGTAGTTAAGAGCTTTATGAACCGGCGTTAGCCCAGAAAGCTCTTAACTACTGACTTTTTTCTGCGGCTGGAGTTTTGTCGTTAGATTTCTAACGCTCACTTCAGACACGACTAAATACCGGAGTTAGAAAAATCCCATTGAAAAGATAGGATACGCAATTGACGTAAGGGGATCTGCGGTATGGAAAAGTCGCGGCTGAAAAGTGAGCGTTAGACCCTTTTTTGAGTGACTCCAAATACCGGCTACCGCCAAACTCCAAATCTAGGCCAGAATGAGCTGTAATTTGCTGAGGCTGAGATTGCCCCACCTCCAAATAAGCTTTGTGAATCAAAAGCTTCGACCAAGATGCCAAGGAAATGGCAGAGGCTTTCTGACCTTTTCTGGAACCAGAAAAAACAACATATAGACTAGAAGCCTTTCTGAAATCTTTAGTAGCCTCAACATAATATTTCCAAGCTCTTACCACAACCAAAGAATGTAAAGACCTTTCAAGAGTATTCTTAGGATTAGGACACAAGGAAGGAACAATAATTTTCCTATTGATGTTAGAATTCACAACTTTAGGTAAAAATGTAAATGAAGTCCGCAAAACAGCTTTATCTGGATAAAAAAAAATCAGATAAGGAGACTCACAAGAGAGAGCAGGCAATTCAGAAACTCCTCTAGCAGAAGACATAGCCAAACGAAATAACACTTTCCAAGAAAGTAGTTTAATATCCCAAGAAAGCATAGGCTCAAAAGGAGGAGCCTGCAAAATCTTTTGTCCTTTCAAAGTATGTGCAACCTTTATCCAATCCATCCTGACGAAACTGTAGAATCCTAGGAATTCTAAAAGAAAGTCAAGAAAAATCGAGTCGAACACCATGAAATATAGGTTTTCCAAACCCTATGATAAATTTTCCTTGAAACAGACTTACTAGCCTGTATCAGTGTTAATTACTGAGTCAGAGAAACCTCTATGACTAAGAACTACGTGTTCAAATTCCATGCCTTCAAATTTAGAGATTTGAGATCCTGATGGAAAACTGGGCCTTGAGACAGAAGGTCTGGTCTTATAGGAAGTGACCAAGGCTGGCAACTGGACATTCAGACAAGGTCCGCATACCAAAACCTGTGAGGCCATGCAGGTGCTATCAGAAACACTTAAGATTGTTCCATTATAATCTTGGAGATTACCTTTGGAAGAAGAACCAGAGGCTGAAAAATCTAAGCAGGTAGAGCATCCCTGGACCTGGAAAGTTATCTGGGAAGTTTCTTGTTCAGATGAGATGCCATCAGATCTATTTCTGGAAGACCCCACATCTGTACAAGTGGATAAAACACATCTGGGTGGAGAGATCACTCCCCCGGATGTAGAGAATGATGGCTGCGATAATCCGCTTCCCAATTGTCCACACCTGGGATATGAATCACAGAGATTTATCAAGAGTTGGATTCCACCCAAGAAAGTATCAGAGAAACTTCTTTCATTGCCAAATGACTGCGAGTCCCCCCTTGATGATTGACATATGCCACTGTTGTGATATTGTCTGTTTGAAAACTAATGTAAAGTTGTCTCTTCAATAGAGGCCAAGCCTGAAGAGCTCTGAAAATAGCACAGAGTTCTAAAATATTGATTGGTAACCTCGCCTCTTGAGGATTCCAAACCCCTTGTGAGGTCAGAGACCCCCAGACAGCTCCCCAACCTGTAAGACTTGTATCTGTTGTGATCACAGTCCAGGAAGGATGAACAAAGGAGGCTCCTTGAACAATAAGGTGATGGTTTAACCACCAAGTAAGAGAGTCGAGTGTTGGGATTTAAAGGGCCACTAAACCCAAAATCTTTCTTTCATGATTCAGATAGAGAATAGAAATTTAAACAACGTTACAATTTACTTCCATAATTTATTTTGCTTCATTTTTTAAATATCCTTATTTGAATAAAAAGCAATGTACATGGTGAGCCAATCACATGATGCTTCTATGTACAGCAACCAATCATCAGCTAGTGAGCATATCTAGATATGCTTTTCATCAAAGAATATCAAGAGAATCAAACAAATTATATAATATAAGTAAATTAGAAATATGTTTAACATTGCATTCTCTTTCTAAATCATAAAAGAAAAAATGTGGGTGGCATGTCCCTTTAAGTATATCAACTGTGATATCTGAGTATAATCCCTGCACCACTGGTGCAACATGCAAAGCTGTAAAGGTCTAATATGAAAACAAGCAAAAGGGGTTTGCGTCCGATGCTGCATTAATGAGATCTAAAACTTTATGCACATAGCCACTAAAGGGAATGATGGAGACTGAAGGTTTAGACAAGCTAAGACCAATTTCATTCGGCTCTTGTCTGCAAAAGGCAGAATAGTCCTTATAGTCACCCATCTTGAAAGTTGGGACTCTTACAAAATGATTTAAAGTTTTTAGATCCAGGATTGGTCTGAAAGATTCTTCCTTCTTTGGGACAATGAATAGATTTGAATAGAAACCCAATCCCTGTTCCTGCTGAGGAACTGGTACAATCACCCCTGAAAGCTCTAGGTCTGAAACACACTTCAGTAAAAGCCTGGGCCTTCACAGGGTTTGTTGGAACGTGAGTAAGAAAATCTTCCAATGGGAGGTCTTATTCTGAAACCTATTCAATACCCTAGAGAAACAATATTCTGAATCCACTGATTTTGGACAGAATCTGTCCAAATGTCTTGAAATAACTTTAGTCTGCCCCCCACCAGAAGAACTGGTTTGAGGGCTGCACCTGCATGCCATCTTAGGGGCTGGATTTGGTTTCTTATAAGGCTTTGATTAATTCCAATTTGGAGATGGTCTCCAATTAGAGCCAGAGGCCTTAGGAGAAGGAGAGGTTTTCTGTTCTCTATTCTGACGAAAGGAACAAAAACGATTAGGAGCTTTAAATTTGCCGTTAAATTTCTTGTCCTGGGGCAGAAAAACTCCCTTACCCCCAGTGATAGTGGAGATAATAGAATCTAATTGAGAACCAAACAAATTATTACCCTGAAAAGAGAGATAATAATCTAGATTTAGACACCATGTCAGCATTCCAAGATTTAAGCCATAAAGCTCTTCATTAGAATAGCTAAAGACATAGATTTGACATTAATCCTGATGACATCAAATATAGCATCACAAATTAAATGATTTGCATGTTGAAGTAAAAGAACAATGCTAGATAGTTAAGGATCTGATAACTGCTGTGCTAAACTGTCCAAACAAAAAGTTGAAGCAGCAGCAACATCAGCCATAGAAATAGCTGGTCTAAGAATATAGCCAGTATATAAATATGCTCTTCTAAGATAAATTTCAAGCTTCCTATCTAAAGGATCTTTAAAAGAAGTACTATCTTCCATAGCAATAGTAGTACGTTTGGCAAGAGTGGAAATAGCCCCATCAACCTTAGGAACTTTCCCCAAAACTCTAAACTAGCCACAGGTAAAGGATACAACTTCTTAAACATAGAAGAAGGGTTAAAAGAGGTACAAGGTTTAGACCAATCATATTGGAGATAGCATCTGGAAGATAAAAAAAACTTCAGGAGTAACCTCAGAAGTCTTAAATAAAGAATTTAAACAATTATTAGCTTTGCTATCAGCGGGACTAGACTCCTCAATACCCAATGTAAACAACACTTCCTTTAATAGAGAACGAATATGTTCAATTTTAAATAAAAAAGATTAGTCAATTTCTGTCTCTGATGCAGGATCCTCTGAGTCAGAGGAACTCTCAACAGTAGAGGATATTTCAGTATGCTGTCAGTCAGTACAAAATTATTATTAGATTTATGACAAGATTGTAAAGACCTTTTATGTTTATTTGAAGGCTGAATAGCAGTCATAGCCTTCTCTATGGCTGCAAAAATTAAAAAAAAATCATATCTGCAGGAATATCAGGTACATTAGACTGAGAAAGAATAACAGTAGATGTATTTGTACTCAAAGAAACATTATCAGCATGTAATAATTTGTCATAACAAATGCCACATAATTGAGCTGAAGAAATAAGATCAGCTTGTTTACAAGAAACACACTTAGCTTTGGTAGAATTACATTCAGGCCGCTTAGTTCCTACAGTAACATCAGAGGCAGGTTCAGTTTGAGACATCTTGCAAAATGCAACAAAAAAGAAAAAATAACATTTAAACAAAATATCCAATTTTCTCAATATAGCAGTTTCAGGATTGGGAAAAAATGCTTATGATACGAGCATTAGAGGGAGAGGCTTAATATAACAAATTTTGACGCCAAAAATGACGCACTGAAAAGACTAAACTTGTGTCATAAAAGGCGCAACCAAAAATGACACAATGTTAACAGCTAACCGGAACCCCAGGTAAGAAAAAAATACCTAAATTCTCCCATAAACATAATTTCCATTCTGAAACTGTGTGACTGCAAAGGGAAATATTAACAGACCTGACTCATGCAATATACATTAAGAACTTTATATTATAAAGTGCCTTCCATAGCTGAGAGTGTCTTAAAAATTATATAAACTTACCAGAAGACACCCTTCCACATATAGCAGACAGCCAAACCAGTAATAAAACATATCAGCAGAGGTAATGGTAGAGGAGTATAATGTTGATCTGTAAAGGGAGGCAGCAGATGAATCCCCGTGACTGAATTTACAGAGAGCCCTAGAAAAGATTTCCAATAGGTGAAAACATGGTATCATCAGGCAATACTCCCTTCACATCCCTCAGACAAACACTGCACTTAGAGAGGAACTGGGCTTCAATATGCTTAGAAGCGCCTCTCACTGAAGAAATCAAGCACATCATGCTTCACCACCTCCTAAGGAGGCAAAGTTTGTAAAACTGAGGTATGAGTGAGGTGGGAGGTGTATTTATAAGCATTTGAGGTTTGGGAATTTTTGCCCCCTCCTGGTATGAATGTATATCCCATATGTCAGTAGCTCATGGACTCTTGCCACCTATATGAAAGAAAAATGTATATTCTTATACAGTATATATCACTTGTATGTAGAACAGCTAGAAAGCAATGAATTCATAGGTATGCAGCATTCATTTCCTTCTTGTTCCAATAGCACTTTAAAACAGTCTAATCCGAAAATTGTATTGTTTAAACAGATAGATAATCCCTTTATTACCCATTCCCCAGTTTTGCATAACCATCAAGGTTATATTAATACACTTTTTTCCCTGTATGATCACCTTGTATTAAGCCTCTGCAGACTGCCCCCTTTTTTCAGTTCTTTTGACAGACTTGTTTTTAGCCAATCTGTGCTAACTAATATATATATAACTCTATGGGAGTGAGCACAATGTTGTCTATATGGCACATGTGAACTAGCGCTGTCTAGCAGTGAAAAAAAAAAACTATCAAAATGAACTGGGATAAGAGGTGGCCTTCAAGGGCTAAGAAATTAGCATATGAGACTACCTAGATTTAGCTTTCAACAAAGAATACAAAGTTAATTTGATGATAAAAGTAAATTGAAAAGTTGTTTAAAATTGCATGCCCTATCTGAAACATGAATGCTTAATTTTGACTAGACTGTCCCTTTAAGATATTGTCTTCTTGTTAGAAAACTAAATTTACCTGTGCAGATAAGAGAGACATTGCTTGAGCGTTTGGCTTGTTGGATATCTCCAGCACCTAAAGCATTTCCTACTCGGACACTGGCAGCCACACTGAAACCAACAGGAATCTGCATAGTGGAAAGCGCATGAAAAAAACATTCAACATTCATTTTGAAAGGAGATGGCACAGCTTACTATACAAGATCTTATTGCTTAGTATCTGCACTCTCATGCTTGAATCTTACTTGGTGAAACTGCAATACATTTTTTTAACGAGAATTTAAATTTAAAAAGGGATAAAAACCCCAAAATGTTTTGTGATTCAGACAAAAGTTTTTCCAAAGTTTCCAATTTACTTCAATTATCAAATTTGCTTTCTTCCCATGATTCAATTATCAAATTTGCCATCTAGTGCTCCAGACACATGCATGCTCCTGAGCTTACGTCCCTGCTTTAAAAAAAAAAAAGATACAAAGAGAATGAAGATAATGTGATATTAGAAGTATATTAGAAATTTGTTTAAAATGAGATGCTGTATCTGAATCATGAAAGAAATCATTTTGGTTTCATATCCCTTTCATTTAAAAAAAAAAAAAACAACAACAAAGAACAAAAACCAACAACAGGAATTTTTAAATCCATATTTTAAATTAAGAAAAACAAATAAAAAAAGGGTTTAGTTAGCAAAAAGAAAAAAAATGATGCATCACTAAATGATTTTTGGCAAACTGTGTGCCAATTTACAGATGTGGTAAAATCAGACACACCATGCTTTGCATAAGTAAAGTAGATCCCACACCAAGAAATAAATGCAGTATTATCTATTATAACAATTATTTCAGGCTTTAAATCATCTGTTCCTCTTGGTTTTTCATTTCCGTGAATGCATTAGGTCTGTTGATTTATCTCAAGCCTACACACAGAGTCTCCTAGGAACTGTCCAAGTGGTCTGCCCATGTTTGTAAGAGTAAGCAAAAGGTGCCCGCTTTACTATTCTGAGCTCAGATAATATGAAACCAGCATAAATCATTACTTCTAACTTGGTACCAATGTGTAAAACAATGTGTCAATGAGTGAATAGTTGCAAGAAAAAGTTTCAAAAGTTATTGAAAAATGGGGGGGTGGAGATTTTGGAAGAAGGGGGGGAAATAAGGAGCTCAGTTTCTGAGAGATTTAGCTTAAGGTAGGGAGGACATCCAGGATGATATAAGAGAAAGACAATTAGTGACACAGGTTAGCAAGGAAGGAGATAGGTCTGGTGCAGAGAGGTAGATTTGAGCGTCATTGGCATACAAATTATATTTAACTTAATGATTACGTGTAGATTGAGAAGAGGACAGAGCCTTGCGGTACCCCAACAGAAAGTGGTAATGTGTGTGAGTATAGGGGTAAGGGTAGAAGAGAAAGTGAGGAGTAGCTGTGAGGGGGATGGGATGGAGCATAACAGGTAGTGAGGTGAGAGGACATTATAAGGGCAGAAACTTCTTTCTCAGTAACAGGGGCAAAAGAGCTAAAATTTATGGCTATGTGGGTTTTGGATGATTGCAAGCTTGAGGGAGTGGGAGACTGTGGTAGTATGTTAAGAGCTGATTTTGTTTCTGATGGAGCCGGTTTAGTAACTGAAGAAAATCTTGAGCTGAGAGAGAAGTTATATTAGGAGGTGGGGGTGGGCGCAAAAGAGCATCTAAAGTGGAGAACAGACGTGTTGGGTTTGAAGAAAGAGTAGAAAAGTACATTTGCTTATAAAATGTTAAGGGCAGAATAGTAGGAATTCAAGATTAATTTGTAGTGAAGAAAGTCAGCTGAACTCCGAGATTGTCTCCAGTGTTGCTTAGCAGTACGGGAACATCTGCCTAGGTAACCATGTTATAGGAGTATGCCAGGGCTGAAGATGAGTGTGTGATTTCCGAGCTATGGTAAGAGGGGCCAAATTGTCAAGAACCAATGCAAGTGTGGAATTATAGTGGCAGATAGATTGGTCAGGGAAGGAAAAAGAGAGAATGGAAGAGAGGAGAGGTTCAAGGTAGATAGCAAGCTGTTGCTGATCTAATGACTTAATGTTTCTGTGAAGTTTGGACTGAGGGGTAGAAGGTGAGAGAGTTGTAGGGAGGGATGAGATGTTGCATGTGAGGAGATGATGGTCAGAAAAAGGAAAGGGGGTGTTTGTGAAATTTGAGTGCATCGATAGCAAAATACTCAGATCAAGGGAGTGATCATCTTTGTGAGTGGGAGAGTCCATTGTGACAGTCCAAAATAGAAAGTAAGTAGCAGAAGTTGTTTTGCAGATGAGGCAGTGGGATTGTTAACAGGGAGGTTGAAGTTGCCAAGGGTGAAGGCAGTGTATACGAGGAAAGGAAATAAGGTAGCTAGGCAGCAAAGTGATCTAGAAATTGAGTTGAGGAGCCAAGGGGGCAGTATATGACTGCAACACATATAGAGAGGGGAGAGAATAAGCGAATCATGTGGGTTTCAAATGAGGAAGATATGAGGAAAGAGAAGGGTTGCATTTGTTGAAAGGTGCAGCGAGAGGAAAGTAAAATAAATACCTAAACAACCTCTTTGTCTATTACCAGACCTAAGAGTGTGGCTGAAGTGGAGACCCCCCATGTGACAGTGCAGCAGTGGATGCTGTGTCTGATGGAGAGAGACAGGTTTCTGTGAGAGCCAGAAGGTTGAGGGAGTGGGAGATAGAGGTCATGGATAGAAGTGAGCTTGTTGCAAACAGAGCGACAGTTCCAGAGTGCACAAGTTAAGGAGATGTTGGCTTTAAATACAAGAGGAATTTGAGTAAGGTTACCAAAATTTGGTTTTCTACGTCTATGAAAGGCACATATGAATGTGCAAGGCTAGGAAGCTGTGGGGGACCAGGATTAGGGGAGATGTCGCCAGCAGCTAGTATGAGCAAGAGGGAGAGTGACATGAGATGTAGATATGCAGTATTGAGACTGTTTTTGGGTTGAGGTGCAGGGGGGAGAGAGACTGTTTAGGAATGTGTAAAGTTCAGGAGTACAAAAGTGAGGCAAGGGTAAGAGAGATGGGCTAATGAATAATACAGGTGGTGAGTGGGAAGGAGTAATTCAATACAGTAGATTGTTATAGAGACAAGAGGAAGCAAAAAGGAATAGGAAGAAATTGAGCATTTTTACGAAAGAGGGAACCAATGAAACACATAAAACACAGTATTACAGCATCACTTGCCTTGTTCACTCTTTGTTCTAATTCTTGTATAATTATTTTGCCTAATTCCTAATGCCTCACTTATAAATGCTCACATAAGATATGTGAACTTATGATGTTACAATAATGCTAACTAAACCAGCAAACCTACCCATTAGAAGTGTTAGATTTATAGGACAGAGCATTTAGCGGATTCCACTAAATTAGTTGTCATGTAGACATGATCAAAGACAGTCAAAAGGTCAATTGGTAAAGTTTGATTCAGGGTGAGATAAGTTAAAATAAACAGACAATAGAATTTGGAGGGGCTGAGGTTATACCATAAGTGAACTTATAAATTTAGGAATTATCACAAGTATTGATGAGGTTTGAACATCACATAGCTAAAAGACAATAAAGATTTAATAACAGTAAATACATAACTTATTTCACAGACACATACCAAAAGAAAGAGTTACACAGAGTACAACAGCTACAGAAAGGTTCCTTGAACCTGCAGATCAGTGGGTTCTTCTGTAATGTGATAGATTTAGATGCAGACATTTCTGGTTCTGGTTCTAGTTAGTATCAGCATCCATATAACAGCATGCAGCTCAGTTGCTAATAGGAGCCACTGGTATCTAATTTTGCTTTGGCTCTGTATATTATGTTTTGCACAATTAAGGATATTAAGATTATGTCTCACCAAATAAGCAACTGTAGCCAGCTCTAACATAATGGCCTGTGCGCCAAGCTGCACCACACTGATGAGACCTAAAAAATAAAAACATTATAGGTGATAATTATAAAGTGCTAGTTTACTTATTTATGATAACTTTAGCCTTTTTAAAATAAATACATTGCAACAACATTTATCATATTAATAAAGGTTCAGGAACCAAAAATCGGTAACAACAAGATAGTCATTTGCATAAGTGAAGTCTGGTTACCAACCTGCTAAGAATCCTCCAATTTCAAAGCACCACCATTCTATACAAACCATTAACATACTAGGAATAGCCAAATGTATGAAAGATCCCCATTCTTGCAAGCAATCCATGGTCCAGCCTGATAAGCAAAAACACAAAGTAAATATTATATATACAAAAGAATATGTAAAATAGATAAGACTATACTTAAAGGGATGTTAAACAGTGTGTTTAATTGTTGTAATTAAAAAGCACTAAGCAGTTGCTTATATTTAAAGGGACAGTTTACCCAAATTAAGAATAATTTTAAATCAAAACTGCTGGCATAGTTAAATATACTACTGCTGAGCATACAATAAACATTTTCTTTCTATCTCTGCAAATATATATTTTTTTAAATCTCAGATTTTATATCATATTACCTATATTTCTTTGAATATTTTGTTGGCCGTGCGGCCACTCTGGTCTCCCTGACATCAGTGCATAGCACATGCTCCACCCCCGGCACTGTGCTGAGCAGTGAGCAGTTTTTTACAGCTGATGCTTTTCCATCAGAATGAGCTTAGCACTATACTGAGGCTACAATCTCCCTTCATATTTACTACATCTTCACAAGAAAAAGAAAAAAAAATCTTCTACTTGCCATTTGCCTATACTTCTGATTTATTGAATATTCCTGTTTTTAATTACCACTAAACAGCAGAAGGATCACAGGACAGTCACAGCCCACAAATTCACTGTGCTTTGTGCAGCTTGACTTATGACTTGAATACATACAGGTCAGTTACATCTCTCAGTTTGATGTGAAATGCAACTTATTTGAAAAGAAAACAAAAACAAAGTTTGCAACAAGCAATTCCACTCCTGTCTTTGAACACACTTTGACACTGACCTGAATGTATTCAGCTCAGAAGTAAAATCCACATGGGCATGAAGCTTAAATCAGCTGGAAAGCAAATGTTACTTTTTAACCCATTGCTAGTCTCACAGATCGTGGGCTATATAAATTAGGTTTGTGCAAACTGAAACATTGTATATGATCTTGAAGCTGCAACACAGACTGCAGGTAGCTGTAACTGATTATTGAGTTCAGTTGGCATTATGGAGAGGATTGAATTACACTGCCTTAATGTCTGAGTCTATGGGGTGGATTTATCAAGCTGCAGTGGACAGGAGCGTACATATGCGCCCCTGTTAACCACAGCTTGCCTCTGGCGAGCTTTATTCCACTGCATCCAGCATTGCACCACAACCCAATTTTGTGCTCTTGTGCAATCCCACCCCCTGCCCGCGCACAGTCAATCAAGCAAGGGCAGGATCTGTCAATCTCCCCGGTTGGACGAGACCAGGGCGATTGAAATTAGCCACCTTAGAGGTGGCAAAGAAGTTAGGGAGGCAGCGGTCTGATGACCACTGCTTCATAAATACAGACTTCAGGTTCTCTTGTGAGAAGCCCTTGATAAATCGACCCTTATACAGCAGTTGCAGGTTGTATATTATGTAAGCAGTTTCTGTTGCTAGATCATATACAAGGAAAAGTCTCTGCATGAAGTGGTTATGTAACCAAACTATTGAAAAACAAACTGAAAAATATAGAAAATCACCCAGGTCTTATGCATTTATTATGTTTCCATAGACAATTTAGAATATCACTCCCCACACTTTGCATTTATTTTTATAGCTGCTGATTGTGTGTGTATTTATCATATAATTTACTAAAGCACTTTGACTGGCCATGGGGCGGAGTAATAGAGCACTTTTATCAGGGCATTCCAGGGACATTGAGCTGAACTGCAAAGAAGACAAAAAAGCTAATATATATACACAATATATATATATATATATATATATATATATATATATATATATATATATATATAGGCAAAGACAAGAAGAAAAGCGCACAAAAGCACCTACATAGTGCAAATCAATTTTATAATCATAAAACACACACAAGTATTTGATAAAAAGTGAGCCCCCGCAAGGTGTACAGGATCTTAAGTAAAATCCTCACTGGCAGTGATAGTTTTTACCGGTCTCACGTCCCTTCAAGTGGATCGATCTTTAAATTCCCAGTGAATATCGAAAGGGTCCGTCACACAGAAGACCTTACTGCACACAAACAGAGTCCCAGTGTCCAAAAATAACCGCTACAAATGCGGCTGATAAATGTTTGAAAGTACCGCTCACTCTGAGCTACAAGGTCAGCTGTATGCCAATCCTTTGATGCAAGGTGGGCGTGGCGAGTAATGCAGTGACGTACTTTTGCAGATAAAAGTCTACATACTGGGAGAGGTTGGATGTTAAAGACCCAATCCCAGAAATAATGGGGTGACCAGGATTGGGTCTTTAACATCCAATCTCTCCCAGTATGTAGACTTTTATCTGCAAAAGTATGTCACTGCATTACCCGCCTCTCTTAGAGATTCTACACATTTCATTAACAAAATTAAAGACATAGAATGGTTAGAGAATTATACTCTAGTAACATGTGACGTCAACTCACTTGTATACGAATATATCACACCAATTAGGACAAAAAGCTGTAAAAACTATCCTAGATAGAGACATAAATTTACCGACACGTCAGAATGAATTCATTATGGAATGTATTAATTTCATTCTCCAGAATAAAAGTTTCTTTTTTAACAATGAGATATATCTTCAGACTTAGGGAACTGCAATGGGCACAAGGTTCGCCCCTAGTTATGCTAATTTATTTATGGGCCATTTTGAGGAAGAAAATATATACAACGGCCCATGGGGGGCGAACCTTGTGCTCTATTGCAGGTATATAGATGATATATTTATCATCTGGCGAGGAGACACTGAATTACTGGATACTTTTATATTAGATCTCAACACCAATGAACTAGGGATTACATTCACACATGAATACAGTTGTCAGAAAATACACTTTTTAGATATTGAAATTGAAATTAACAACCAACAAATAATCACAAGGAACTACTTCAAAACAATAGATGCGAACAACTACATACATTTTGAGAGTTGTCATCTGAGACAGTGGCAGTCAAACATACCTAAAGGGCAGTACATGAGGATAAGGAAAAACTGCTCTACGAAAGAAAGTTACCAATCTCAATCTAAGGTACTAACCACAAGATTCCTAGAAAAAGGGTATGATAGAAACACTATAGAGAAGGTACCACAAGAAGTAGCACAAATAGATAGAGACACACTATTAACAGAAAGAATAAGAGATAACAAAATGGATCAAACAGATTAATTCTTTATACCATTCATAACTAAGTATAGCACACAGCACTTTGAAATGAAAAAAATTCTGAAAAAATATTGGTACTTAATAAAACAGGATCAGATATTAGGAAAAAGAGTAAGGAACCAACCAGACATTATTTTCAGAAAAGCTAAAAACCTAAAAATGTTGCTATCACCTAGTGAATACAAAGAAAGGAAAGGAATGGTTGATGGAGACATGAATGGAAATAAATTAAAAGGGTTTTACCCGTGTATATCTTGCAAAGCATGCAAATCCAGTGATAAGAGAAGAGAGATAGCAATACCCAATACAAATAGAAGCCTTAAAATTAATCAATTAATAAAATGTACCGATAAGAATGTAATATACTGCATAAGATGCTCATGCAACCTATTCTATTTTGGGCAAACAAGTAGGATGCTACGAGATAGAATACAGGAGCATATTCTGAAAATAGAACATGAATGAACAGAAATTATTTTATATACACATTTTAAAGAAACACACTCAGGCAATATGAAAGATTTTAAATATTGGGGAATAAAAAAATTACAACTAGGAACAAGAGGAGGGAATATGAACACACTCCTTCTAAGAAAAGAAGCAGAATGCATATTTAACTAAGGTTTGAATTCAGAAATGGATTTAAATACACTAAGACAATAGAGCTAAACTCATATAGTGATATAACATCACACAACAAATCCTTTCATGTTAACACCAACAATCTAAAAAAGATTCATGTTAACACCAATAATCTAAAAAAGAAAAAAGTACCTCTGATACCACTGTCTATGTGAGTATCTGAACCTTTTCCCTTATTGAAGTAAGTTATAAGTAGTGATGTCGCGAATAGTTCGCCGGCGAACATAGCATGTTCGCGTTCGCCGCTGCGGGCGAACATATGCGATGTGCGATCCGCCCCCTATTTGTCATCATTGAGTAAACTTTGACCCTGTATCTCATAGTCTGCCGACACATTCCAGCCACTCAGCAGCAGACTCTCCCTCCCAGATCCTCCCAGCTCCTGAACAGCAGCCATTTTAGATTCATTCGGAAGCTGCATTGTTAGTGAGAGGAGGGACAGTGTAGCTGCTGGTGATTTAATAGGGAAATTGATAGCTAGGCTAGTGTATTCAGTGTCCACTACAGACTTATCTGACCTCTGCTGTAAGCACAGCACCCCAAAAAGCCCTTTTTAGGGCTAGAACATCATTTTTTTTTTCCTGTGTAATCTAATTGCAGTTGCCTGCCTGCCAAGCCACTTGCCCAGTGCCACCACTCATATCTGGTGTAACAGTAGTGTAAATTTAAAAAAAAAAAACTTTTTTGACTGTGAAACATCAGTCTGCTAGTGTAATCTAATTGCAGTTGCCTGCCTGCCAGCGTGTGTGCCAGGCCCACTTGCCCAGTGCCACCACTCATATCTGGTGTAACAGTAGTGTAAATTTAAAAAAAAAAACTTTTTTGACTGTGAAACATCAGTCTGCTAGTGTAATCTAATTGCAGTTGCCTGCCTGCCAGCGTGTGTGCCAGGCCCACTTGCCCAGTGCCACCACTCATATCTGGTGTAACAGTTGTGTAAATTTAAAAAAAAAAACTTTTTTGACTGTGAAACATCAGTCTGCTTGTGTAATCTAATTGCAGTTGCCTGCCTGCCAGCGTAGGTGCCAGGCTCACAGCGTATACTGTGCCCACTTGCCCAGTGCCACCACTCATATCTGGTGTAACAGTAGTGTAAATTTAAAAAAAAAAACTTTTTTGACTGTGAAACATCAGTCTGCTTGTGTAATCTAATTGCAGTTGCCTGCCTGCCTGCCAGCATGTGTGCCAGGCCCACTTGCCCAGTGCCACCACTCATATCTGGTGTAACAGTAGTGTAAATTAAAAAAAAAAACTTTTTTGACTGTGAAACATCAGTCTGCTAGTTTAATCTAATTGCAGTTGCCTGCCTGCCTGCCTGCCAGCGTGTGTGCCAGGCCCACTTGCCCAGTGCCACACCACTCATATCAGGTGTAACAGTAGTGTAAATTTTAAAAAAAAACTTTTTGGACTGTGAAACATCAGTCTGCTAGTGTAATCTAATTGCATTTGCCTGCCTGCCAGCGTGTGTGCCAGGCCCACTTGCCCAGTGCCACCACTCATATCTTGTGTAACAGTAGTGTAAATTTAAAAAAAAAAACTTTTTTGACTGTGAAACATCAGTCTGCTTGTGTAATCTAATTGCAGTTGCCTGCCTGCCAGTGTGTGTGCCAGGCTCACAGCGTATACTGTGCCCACTTGCCCAGTGCACCCACTCATATCTGGTGTAACAGTAGTGTAAATTTAAAAAAAAATACTTTTTGACTGTGAAACATCAGTCTGCTTGTGTAATCTAATTGCAGTTGCCTGCCTGCCAGCGTGTGTGCCAGGCCCACTTGCCCAGTACCACCACTCATATCTGGTGTAACAGTAGTGTAAATATAAAAAAAAACTTTTTTGACTGTGAAACATCAGTCTGCTTGTGTAATCTAATTGCAGTTGCCTGCCTGCCTGCCTGCAAGCGTGTGTGCCAGGCCCACTTACCCAGTGCCACCACTCATATCTGGTGTAACAGTAGTGTAAATTTAAAAAAAAAAACTTTTTTGACTGTGAAACATCAGTCTGCTTGTGTAATCTAATTGCAGTTGCCTGCCTGCCTGCCAGCATGTGTGCCAGGCCCACTTGCCCAGTGCCACCACTCATATCTGGTGTAACAGTAGTGTAAATTAAAAAAAAAAACTTTTTTGACTGTGAAACATCAGTCTGCTAGTTTAATCTAATTGCAGTTGCCTGCCTGCCTGCCAGCGTGTGTGCCAGGCCCACTTGCCCAGTGCCACACCACTCATATCAGGTGTAACAGTAGTGTAAATTTAAAAAAAAAAACTTTTTGGACTGTGAAACATCAGTCTGCTAGTGTAATCTAATTGCATTTGCCTGCCTGCCAGCGTGTGTGCCAGGCCCACTTGCCCAGTGCCACCACTCATATCTTGTGTAACAGTAGTGTAAATTTTAAAAAAAAAACTTTTTTGACTGTGAAACATCAGTCTGCTTGTGTAATCTAATTGCAGTTGCCTGCCTGCCAGTGTGTGTGCCAGGCTCACAGCGTATACTGTGCCCACTTGCCCAGTGCACCCACTCATATCTGGTGTAACAGTAGTGTAAATTTAAAAAAAAATACTTTTTGACTGTGAAACATCAGTCTGCTTGTGTAATCTAATTGCAGTTGCCTGCCTGCCAGCATGTGTGCCAGGCCCACTTGCCCAGTACCACCACTCATATCTGGTGTAACAGTAGTGTAAATTAAAAAAAAACCACTTTTTTGACTGTGAAACATCAGTCTGCTTGTGTAATCTAATTGCAGTTGCCTGCCTGCCTGCCACCGTATGTGCCAGGCTCACAGCGTATACTGTGCCCACTTGCCCAGTACCCCCACTCATATCTGGTGCAACAGTTGTGTAAATTTAAAAAAAAAACTTTTTTGACTGTGAAACATCAGTCTGCTAGTTTAATCTAATTGCAGTTGCCTGCCTGCCTGCCAGTGTGTGTGCCAGGCCCACTTGCCCAGTGCCCCCACTCATATCTGGTGTAACAGTAGTGTAAATTTAAAAAAAAAACTTTTTTGACTGTGAAACATCAGTCTGCTTTTGTAATCTAATTGCAGTTGCCTGCCTGCCAGCATGTGTGCCAGGCTCACAGCGTATACTGTGCCCACTTGCCCAGTGCCACCACTCATATCTGGTGTAACAGTAGTGTAAATTTAAAAAAAAAAACTTTTTTGACTGTGAAACATCAGTCTGCTTGTGTAATCTAATTGCAGTTGCCTGCCTGCCTGCCACCGTATGTGCCAGGCTCACAGCGTATACTGTGCCCACTTGCCCAGTACCCCCACTCATATCTGGTGTAACAGTTGTGTAAATTTAAAAAAAAAAAACTTTTTTGACTGTGAAACATCAGTCTGCTAGTTTAATCTAATTGCAGTTGCCTGCCTGCCTGCCAGTGTGTGTGCCAGGCCCACTTGCCCAGTGCCCCACTCATATCTGGTGTAACAGTAGTGTAAATTTAAAAAAAAAAACTTTTTTGACTGTGAAACATCAGTCTGCTTGTGTAATCTAATTGCAGTTGCCTGCCTGCCAGCGTGTGTGCCAGGCTCACAGCGTATACTGTGCCCACTTGCCCAGTGCCACCACTCATATCTGGTGTAACAGTAGTGTAAATTAAAAAAAAAAAAACTTTTTCGACTGTGAAACATCAGTCTGCTTGTGTAATCTAATTGCAGTTGCCTGCCTGCCAGCGTGTGTGCCAGGCTCACAGCGTATACTGTGCCCACTTGCCCAGTGCCACCACTCATATCTTGTTTAATAGTAGTGTAAGTGTACATTTAAAAACAAAAAAAACTTTTTGGACTGTGAAACATCAGTCTGCTTTTTTGTTTCAGGCTCACAACTTATACTGGGCCCACTTGCCCAGTGCCACCACTCATATCTTGTTTAATAGTAGTGTAAGTGTAAATTTAAAAACAAAAAAAACTTTTGGACTGTGAAACATCAGTCTGCTTTTTTGTTTCAGGCTCACAGCTTATACTGGGTCCACTTGCCCAGTGCCACCACTCATATCTTGTTTAATAGTGGTGTAAGTGTACATTTAAAAACAAAAAAAACTTTTTGGATTGTGAAACATCAGTCTGCTCTTTTATTTCAGGCTCACAGCTTATACTGGGCCCACTCGCCCAGTGCCACCACTCATATCTTGTTTAATAGTAGTGTAAGTGTACATTTAAAAAAATAAAAACTTTTTGGACTGTGAAACATCAGTCTGCTTTTTTGTGTCAGGCTCACAGCGTATACTGTGCCCACTTGCCTAGTGCCACCACTCATATCTTGTTTAATAGTAGTCTAAGTGTACATTTAAAACAAAAAACTTTTTGGACTGTGAAACATCAGTCTGCTTTTTTTTGTGTCAGGCTCACAGCTTATACTGGTCCCACTTGCCCAGTGCCACCACTCATATCTTGTTTAATAGTAGTGTAAGTCTACATGTAAAAAAATAAAAACTTTTTGGACTGTGAAACATCAGTCTGTTTTTTGTGTCAGGCTCATAGCTTATACTGGGCCCACTTGCCCACCCAGTGGCACCACTCATATCTTGTTTAATAGTAGTGTAAGTGTACATTTAAAAAAAATGACAGGCAGAGGCAGGCCACCCCGCAGGTGCCGTCGTGGTCGTGGTGCTGTGATTCCCTTTGGCACTAGAATAATGCCCAGTGTTCAGAGGCCACGTCCCATGAACTCGAAAAGTTCTGAGGAAATAGTTGATTTTATGACACAGGACACCCAATCTTCTATAGCTTCCGCTCCGAACCTTGACGCACCATCCTCCTCCAGCTTATCTTCGGGCACCTCTCAAGTTACCACTCGCCCGCCTGCCGCCACCACCAACACTAGCACCACAGTCGCTTCACTTGATCTGTCAGAGGAGTTATTTACACATCAGTTGGAAGAAATGAGTGATGCGCAAGCATCATTGACAGAGGATGTAGATAACAGTGATATGTCTCAGTCAGGCAGCATTACAGACATGGACGTACGGTGTGATGATGATGATGTTGTACCCGCTGCTGCTTCCTTTGTTGATTTGTCAGATACAAGTGAAGCAGTTGATGATGACGATGCGTCCGTGGATGTCACGTGGGTGCCCGCTAGAAGAGAAGAAGAACAGGGGGAAAGTTCAGATGGGGAGACAGAGAGGAGGAGGAGGAGACGAGTTGGAAGCAGGGGGAGGTCGTCGCAAGGAGCTAGTGGCACAGTCAGACAGCATGCATCGGAACCCGGGGTCAGCCAGACAGCACGCCAATCAACGCATGCTGTTGCCACCACCAGAATGCCGTCATTGCAGAGCTCAGCAGTGTGGCATTTTTTTTGTGTGTCTGCCTCTGACAACAGCGATGCCATTTGCAACCTGTGCCAAAAGAAACTGAGTCGTGGGAAGTCCAACACCCACCTAGGTACAACTGCTTTGCGAAGGCACATGATCGCACATCACAAACGCCTATGGGATCAACACATGAGTAGAAGCAGCACACAAACTCAAAGCCGCTATCCACCTCCTGGTCCAGCATCTTCAGCCACGTCAACCACTGCTGTCCTCCTTGCCCCCTCTCAACCATCCGCCACTCAGTCTCTTCCACAGCAGTTGCTGGTCATCTGCCCACAGTCAGGTGTCTGTCAAGGACATGTTTGAGCGTAAGAAGCCAATGTCACAAAGTCACCCCCTTGCCCGGCGTCTGACAGCTGGCTTGTCTGAACTGTTAGACCGCCAGATTTTACCATACAAGCTGGTGGAGTCTGAGGCGTTCAAAAAATTTGTAGCTATTGGGACACCACAGTGGAAGGTACCTGGCTGAAATTTCTTTGCACAAAACGCAATCCCCAACCTGTACTCGATTGTGCGAAAGGAAGTAATGGCATGTCTGGCACACAGTGTTGGGGCAAGGGTCCATATGACTGCTGATAACTGGTCTGCAAAGCATGGTCAGGGCAGGTATATCACCTACACTGCGCATTGGGTAAACCTGCTGACGGCTGCCAAGCATGGAATGCGTGGCTCTGCAGAGGAGGAGTTGGTGACACCGCCACAACTTGCAGGCAGGCCTGCTGCCACCTCCTCTACTCCTCCTACTCCATCCTCTTCTATAACCTCCTCGGCTGAGTCCTCTTCTGCTGCTGCGTCTTGCTCCACATCAACGGCACCCCCCCAGCTCTGCAAGTACTATTCCACATCCCGGATATGGCAGTGTCACGCCGTCTTGGGGTTGACTTGCCTGAAAGCAGAGAGTCACACCGGACCAGCACTCCTGTCTGCCCTGAATGCACCGGTGGATCAGTGGCTGACTCCGCACCAACTGGAGATCGGCAAAGTGGTTTCTGACAATGGAAGTAATTTGGTGGCGGCATTGAAATTGGGCAAGTTGACACATGTGCCGTGCATGGCACATGTGTGTAATCTGATCGTACAACAATTTGTGCATAAGTACCCAGGCTTACAGGACATCCTGAAGCAGGCCAGGAAGGTGTGTGGCCATTTGAGGCATTCCTACATGGCCATGGCACACTTTTCCGATATCCAGCGGCGAAACAACATGCCAGTGAGGCGCTTGATTTGCGACAGCCCGACACGTTGAAATTCAACACTCCTAATGTTCGACCGCCTGCTCCAACAAGAAAAAGCCGTTAATGAGTATTTGTATGACCGGGGTGCTAGGACAGCCTCTGCGGAGCTGGGAATTTTTTTGCCATGTTACTGGGCGCTCATGCGCAATGCCTGTAGGCTCATGCATCCTTTTGAGGAGGTGACAAACTTAGTCAGCTGCACCGAAGGCACCATCAGCGACATCATGCCATTTGTTTTCTTCCTGGAGCATGCCCTGCGAAGAGTGCTGGCCGTAGATGAGCGTGAAGAGGAAGAGGAAGAGTTGTGGTCACCATCACCACCAGAAACAGCCTTATCAGCATCACTTGCTGGACCAGCAGCAACGCTGGAAGAGGATTGTGAGGAAGAGGAGTCAGAGGAGGAATGTGGCTTTGAGGAGGAATAGGAAGACCAACCACAACAGGCATCCCAGGGTACTTGTTGTCACCTATCTGGTACCCGTGGTGTTGTACGTGGCTGGGGGGAAGAAGATACCTTCAGTGAGATCACTGAGGATGAGGAACGGGACATGAGTAGCTCCGCATCCAACCTTGTGCAAATGGGGTCTTTCATGCTGTCGTGCCTGTTGAGGGACCCTCGTATAAAAAAGCTGAAGGAGAACGACCTGTACAGGGTGTCCACTCTACTAGACCCCCGGTATAAGCATAAAGTGCCTGAAATGTTACCGAATTACCACAAGTCGGAAAGGATGCAGCAGTTCCAAAATAAATGAAAAAGTATGCTTTACACAGCATATAAGGGTGATGTCACAGCACAACGGGAATCTAACAGGGGAAGAGGTGAAAGTCATCCTTCGACTCTCACGACCACGCCGGCAAGGACAGGACGCTTTACAGACGTGTTGTTGGAGGAAATGCAGAGCTTTTTAATTACTATGCATCGCCACAGCCCTTCGGGGTCCACCCTCAGAGAACGACTCGACCGACAGGTAGCAGACTACCTCGCCTTAACTGCAGATCTCGACACTCTGAGGAGCGATGAACCCCTTGACTACTGGGTGTGCAGGCTTGACCTGTGGCCTGAGCTATTCAAATTTGCAATAGAACTTCTGGCCTGCCCCGCTTCAAGTGTCCTGTCAGAAAGGACCTTCAGTGCAGCAGGAGGTATTGTCACTGAGAAGAGAAGTCGCCTAGGTCAAAAAAGTCTAGATTACCTCACCTTTATTAAGATGAATGAGGGATGGATCCTGAAGGGACTGACATTGGGTGATACATTCGACTAAAAAAGGCCTGATGAGATGAGCTGCCTTGGGCTAAAAATGGTCCACACGCTGCTGTATTTTATCTTCGAATGCTGGATGACTTGCGTGACTTATCCGCCACCAACTAGGGTTCAAGCCGCAATGTTTTAGGGCACTTTCTGCCTGGGAAACAAACATCAATTTTTCTGGCCGCTGCTATAGCAGCGGCTGCAACAATACCTAATTTTTCAGGCATGTGTACATGCCAAATTTTTCTGGCCTCTGGTGCTGCACTGTGGCTTCAAAAACCAAACAAAAAAAAGGCACTTAACAGGGATTAAACTGATAGGAATAGTACTACTTAACACACCACTCCTATCTGGTGGCACAGTAGATTGCACGAGCAGTGCCCCAAATTTGAAGTAGGAGGACCGACCAAGCATCTTTTTCCATCTCCCGGTTCCTAAAATCCATGCCATATACACGTCCCCTGATAGGGGACGTAACAGGGATTAAACTGATCAGAATAGTACTACTTAACACCACTCATATCTGGTGGCACAGTAGATTGCACGCGCAGTGCCCCAAATTTGAAGTAGGAGGACCGACCAAGCATCTTTTTCCATCTCCCGGTTCCTAAAATCCATGCCAGATACACGTCCCCTGGCGCCGCAACTGCCTCTGGGAACCTTACCATGGGTCACAGACCGCACGTCTTGTATTTCTCTGTCTGGGAAATTATCTATCTATCAAATCTATCTATTTATCTATCAAATCGATCTATCTATCTATCGTATCTATCAAATGTATATTGCATCTATTGATCTATCTATCTAATCTATGTATCTATCTATCAAATCTATCTATCTCGTGGCCGGACTAATTTGTGACAGCCACTTGTGTTTCGGCCAAATGTCCGTCGGCCAAATGTCTGTCTGCCAAATGTCCGTCGGATAAAAGTCCGGCCACGATTGCACGCGCAGTGCCCCAATTTTGAAGTAGGAGGACCGACCAAGCATCTTTTTCCATCTCCCGGTTCCTAAAATCCATGCCATATACACGTCCCCTGATAGGGGGCGTAACAGGTATTAAACTGATCAGAATAGTACTACTTAACACACCACTCTTATCTGGTGGCACAGTAGATTGCACGTGCAGTGCCCCAAATTTGAAGTAGGAGGACCGACCAAGCATCTTTTTCCATCTCCCGGTTCCTTTTTCCATCTCCCGGTTCCTAAAATCCATGCCATATACACGTCCCCTGGCGCCACAACTGCCTCTGGGAACCTTACCTCTGGGAACCTTACACGTCTTGTAATTCTCTGTCTGGGAAATTATATTTCTATCAAATCTATCTATTTATCTATCAAATCTATCTATCGTATCAATCAAATGTATCTATTGCATCTATTGATCTATCTATCTAATCTATGTATCTATTTATCTATCAAATCTATCTATCTCGTGGCCGGACTGACAGCCACTTGTGTTTTGGCCAAATGTCCGTCGGCCAAATGTCCGTTGGCTAAAAGTCCGGCCACGATTGCACGCGCAGTGCCCCAAATTTGAAGTAGGAGGACCGAACAAGCATCTTTTTCAATCTCCCGATTCCTAAAATCCATGCCATATACACGTCCCCTGATAGGGGACGGAACAGGGATTAAACTGATAAGAATAGTATTACTTAACACACCTTATAATAATGCAGAGAGAGGCAACGCAGAGAGAGGAGTCTGAAGAAGAGGAGTCAGAGGAGGAAGGTGGCTTTGAGGAGGTGGAAGACCAAACACAGCAGGCATCCCAGGGGGCTTGTTGTCACCTTTCGGGGACACTTGGTGTTGTACGTGGCTGGGTGGAGGAAGAGACCTTCAATGACATCAGTGAGGACAAGGAACGGGACATGGCTAGCTTGGTATCCAACCTTGTGCAAATGGGGTTGTTTGCGGTGCGTTAAACGGGGAGTTTGGTCTGTCACTGTGAAGCGGGCGTAACCCTTACACTACCTGATCGATACAACATCATACCTGATGTTTTAAAGCACGTTATTCCAAACAATTTAGGAATGTTAGGTGATTTATGCCCTTTATGGCTTAAAACCAGACTCTGCATCGACTATGTAATTTTCCATGGGAGTTTTGCCATGGAGCCCCCTCCGGCATGCCACAGTCCAGGTGTTAGTCCCCTTGAAACAACTTTTCCATCACTATTGTGGCCAGAAAGAGTCCCTGTGGGTTTTAAAATTTGCCTGCCTATTGAAGTCATTGGCGGTTCGCTAGTTGATTTTATGACACAGGGCACCCAATCTTCTATAGCTTCCGCTCCGAACCTTGATGCACCATCCTCCTCCAGCTTATCTTCGGGCACCTCTCAAGTTACCACTCGCCCGCCTGCCGCCACCACCAACACTAGCACCACAGCCGCTTCACTTGATCTGTCAGAGGAGTTTTTTACACATCAGTTGGAAGAAATGAGTGATGCGCAAACATCATTGACAGAGGATGTAGATAACAGTGATATGTCTCAGTCAGGCAGCATTACAGACATGGACGTACGGTGTGATGATGATGATGTTGTACCCGCTGCTGCTTCCTTTGTTGATTTGTCAGATACAAGTGAAGCAGTTGATGATGACGATGCGTCCGTGGATGTCACGTGGGTGCCCGCTAGAAGAGAAGAAGAACAGGGGGAAAGTTCAGATGGGGAGACAGAGAGGAGGAGGAGACGAGTTGGAAGCAGGGGGAGGTCGTCGCAAGGAGCTAGTGGCACCGTCAGACAACATGCATCGGAACCCGGGGTCAGCCAGACAGCACGCCAATCAACGCATGCTGTTGCCACCACCAGAATGCCGTCATCACAGAGCTCAGCAGTGTGGCATTTTTTTAGTGTGTCTGCCTCTGACAACAGCGATGCCATTTGCAACCTGTGCCAAAAGAAACTGAGTCGTGGGAAGTCCAACACCCACCTAGGTACAACTGCTTTGCGAAGGCACATGATCGCACATCACAAACGCCTATGGGATCAACACATGAGTAGAAGCAGCACACAAACTCAAAGCCGCAATCCACCTCCTGGTCCAGCATCTTCAGCCACGTCAACCACTGCTGTCCTCCTTGCCCCCTCTCAACCATCCGCCACTCAGTCTCTTCCGCAGCAGTTCCTGGTCATCTGCCCACAGTCAGGTGTCTGTCAAGGACATGTTTGAGCGTAAGAAGCCAATGTCACAAAGTCACCCCCTTGCCCGGCGTCTGACAGCTGGCTTGTCTGAACTGTCAGACCGCCAGCTTTTACCATACAAGCTGGTGGAGTCTGAGGCGTTCCAAAAATTTGTAGCTATTGGGACACCGCAGTGGAAGGTACCCGGCCGAAATTTCTTTGCACAAAACGCAATCCCCAACCTGTACTCGATTGTGCGAAAGGAAGTAATGGCATGTCTGGCACACAGTGTTGGGGCAAGGGTCCATATGACCGCTGATAACTGGTCTGCAAAGCATGGTCAGGGCAGGTATATCACCTACACTGCGCATTGGGTAAACCTGCTGACGGCTGCCAAGCATGGAATGCGTGGCTCTGGAGAGGAGGAGTTGGTGACACCGCCACAACTTGCAGGCAGGCCTGCTGCCACCTCCTCTATTCCTCCTACTCCATCCTCTTCTATAACCTCCTCGGCTGAGTCCTCTTCTGCTGCTGCGTCTTGCTCCACATCAACGGCACCCCCCCAGCTCCGCAAGTACTATTCCACATCCCGGATACGGCAGTGTCACGCCGTCTTGGGGTTGACTTGCCTGAAAGCAGAGAGTCACACCGGACCAGCACTCCTGTCCACCCTGAATGCACCGGTGGATCAGTGGCTGACTCCGCACCAACTGGAGATCGGCAAAGTGGTTTCTGACAATGGAAGTAATTTGGTGGCGGCATTGAAATTGGGCAAGTTGACACATGTGCCGTGCATGACACATGTGTGTAAGCTGATCGTACAACAGTTTGTGCATAAGTACCCAGGCTTACAGGACATCCTGAAGCAGGCCAGGAAGGTGTGTGGCCATTTGAGGCGTTCCTACACGGCCATGGCACACTTTTCCGATATCCAGCGGCGAAACAACATGCCAGTGAGGCGCTTGATTTGCGACAGCCCGACACGTTGAAATTCAACACTCCTAATGTTCGACCGCCTGCTCCAACAAGAAAAAGCCGTTAATGAGTATTTGTATGACCGGGGTGCTAGGACAGCCTCTGCGGAGCTGGGAATTTTTTTGCCATGTTACTGGGCGCTCATGCGCAATGCCTGTAGGCTCATGCATCCTTTTGAGGAGGTGACAAACCTAGTCAGCCGCACCGAAGGCACCATCAGCGACATCATACCATTTGTTTTCTTCCTGGAGCGTGCCCTGCGAAGAGTGCTGGATCAGGCCGTAGATGAGCGTGAAGAGGAAGAGGAAGAGTTGTGGTCACCATCACCACCAGAAACAGCCTTATCAGCATCACTTGCTGGACCAGCAGCAATGCTGGAAGAGGATTGTGAGGAAGAGGAGTCAGAGGAGGAATGTGGCTTTGAGGAGGAGGAGGAAGACCAACCACAACAGGCATTCCAGGGTACTTGTTGTCACCTATCTGGTACCCGTGGTGTTGTACGTGGCTGGGGGGAAGAAGATACCTTCAGTGAGATCACTGAGGATGAGGAACGGGACATGAGTAGCTCGGCATCAAACCTTGTGCAAATGGGGTCTTTCATGCTGTCGTGCCTGTTGAGGGACCCTCGTATAAAAAAGCTGAAGGAGAACGACCTGTACAGGGTGTCCACTCTACTAGACCCCCGGTATAAGCATAAAGTGCCTGAAATGTTACCGAATTACCACAAGTCGGAAAGGATGCAGCAGTTCCAAAATAAATTAAAAAGTATGCTTTACACAGCGTATAAGGGTGATGTCACAGCACAACGGGAATCTAACAGGGGAAGAGGTGAAAGTCATCCTTCAACTCCCACGACCACGCCGGCAAGGACAGGATGCTTTACAGACGTTTTGTTGGAGGAAATGCTGAGCTTTTTAACTACTATGCATCGCCACAGCCCTTCGGGGGCCAACCCTATCGTATCTATCAAATGTATATTGCATCTATTGATCTATCTATCTAATCTATGTATCTATCTATCAAATCTATCTATCTCGTGGCCGGACTAATTTGTGACAGCCACTTGTGTTTCGGCCAAATGTCCGTCGGCCAAATGTCTGTCTGCCAAATGTCCGTCGGATAAAAGTCCGGCCACGATTGCACGCGCAGTGCCCCAAATTTGAAGTAGGAGGACCGACCAAGCATCTTTTTCCATCTCCCGGTTCCTAAAATCCATGCCATATACACGTCCCCTGATAGGGGGCGTAACAGGTATTAAACTGATCAGAATAGTACTACTTAACACACCACTCTTATCTGGTGGCACAGTAGATTGCACGTGCAGTGCCCCAAATTTGAAGTAGGTGGACCGACCAAGCATCGGTTCCTAAAATCCATGCCATATACACGTCCCCTGGCGCCACAACTGCCTCTGGGAACCTTACCATGGGTCCCAGACCGCACATCTTGTAATTCTCTGTCTGGGAAATTATATATCTATCAAATCTATCTATTTATCTATCAAATCTATCTATCGTATCAATCAAATGTATCTATTGCATCTATTGATCTATCTATCTAATCTATGTATCTATCTATCAAATCTATCTATCTCGTGGCCGGACTGACAGCCACTTGTGTTTTGGCCAAATGTCCGTCGGCCAAATGTCCGTCGGCTAAAAGTCTGGCCACGATTGCACGAGCAGTGCCCCAAATTTGAAGTAGGAGGACCGACCAAGCATCTTTTTCAATCTCCCGATTCCTAAAATCCATGCCATATACACGTCCCCTGATAGGGGACGGAACAGGGATTAAACTGATAAGAATAGTACTACTTAACACACCTTATAATAATGCAGAGAGAGGCAATGCAGAGAGAGGAGTCTGAAGAAGAGGAGTCAGAGGAGGAAGGTGGCTTTGAGGAGGTGGAAGACCAAACACAGCAGGCGTCCCAGGGGGCTTGTTGTCACCTTTCGGGGACACTTGGTGTTGTACGTGGCTGGGTGGAGGAAGAGACCTTCAATGACATCAGTGAGGACAAGGAACGGGACATGGCTAGCTTGGTATCCAACCTTGTGCAAATGGGGAGTTTGCGGTTGTGCAAATGGACTGTTTGCGGTTGTTTGTGGTGCGTTAAACGGGGAGTTTGGTCTGTCACTGTGAAGCGGGCGTAACCCTTACACTACCTGATCGATACAACATCATACCTGATGTTTTAAAGCATGTTATTCCAAACAATTTAGGAATGTTAGGTGATTTATGCCCTTTATGGCTTAAAACCAGACTCTGCATCAACTATGTAATTTTCCATGGGAGTTTTGCCATGGATCCCCCTCCGGCATGCCACAGTCCAGGTGTTAGTCCCCTTGAAACAACTTTACCATCACTATTGTGGCCAGAAAGAGTCCCTGTGGGTTTTAAAATTCGCTTGCCTATTGAAGTCATTGGCGGTTCGCTCGGTTCGACGTTCGCGGACAGTTGCGGACGTTCGCGTTCGCGGTTCGCAAACGGAAAATTTTAAGTTCGCGACATCACTAGTTATAAGTAGAAATTTTATATATATAAAAACTATAAACACCACAAAAGTAAAACCTAGACTAAGTTAATGTTAATAGCATACTAAGAAGACTAAATAACTCCCTTTAGTTTAAGAACTCGAATTCCTTAGACAAATAGGCCTTACTATAATTAATGTAATAGACAAGAAAATGAGAATAAAGGGTACTCTATTCTTAGGTATATATATAACTGGACACATATTCAAATATAGATCTTGAACCTATAAGAAATAGACAATAAATGTATACATACACATGCACCTAAACAATTTAAAAGAGATAAGGTTCAGACACTCCTCAAGATTTCACTGATATTAACACTAGAAATTCTTGTATAAGAATACGATCTGATTAAGAATATTAACAATAATAGGTTTAATTATATTAATTTGTCACCTTCTAACACGTTTTTCACTATTAAACACATAGGTAAATCATGTAGATGAGATTGTTCAAACTAAAGGAAAATAAGTATGTCATCTTACACTGCATGAATATGGGTCTATCAACGTACACATATGATTGTAAATACAACAGCATTGTAGAACAATAATTAGATCCATTTGAAAATTGTCTCACTTAATTCATGTATAAAAAAAAGATTAAATTAAGAATATTAACAATAATAGGTTAATTCATAATAATATGATACTCTCTAACATGTTTTCACTTTTAAACACATAGGTAAATCACGTAGTAGAAATTGTGCGCAATATCCACAAGGTATATTTCGGTACTTAATAAGTATACACAATAACAAGTACATCACTAATGCACAATCACTTTCTTATACTTGTGATATTCTTGAATTCACTCATAGTTTTTCATGGACCCAGCGTTATCCGAATCTAACTAAGGTTAAACACATAGGTAATATGAGGTCAAATTAACAAGGATATGAAGCACAAATAGTACACCACTATTGCACAATCACTTCTCTTATCCTTGTGATAATCTTTAATTCACCCATACTTTTTTATTAACCTATTGCTATCTGAATCAAATGAAAAATGATACAAAGTGTATAACGATAAGTCAATCAAAGGTTAAATTTTGTCCCTCTCATTGAACGTATTAAAATAAAAACTTAACATCGCTACGCAAATGATACTTTATAGTGAATAAAGATACGTTGTTGCTAAATCACCTTATACATTTCTAAACTTGATGTATTATTTCATACACAATGGGAGACCTATGTGAAGTTGGCACCCCATGTTTGTAAAAACTGAATTAAAATATACCATTCGTTTGTGCTGCGTTTGTGCTGATTTGTGCCGCAAAAACCAACGTTTGTGCCGGTTTGGTTTAGGAGATATTGCACATTATTTTTTTATGAAACCCCGCCCACTTTGCACCCTATGTTATGCAATTTTAAAAACAAATATACCATTTGTTTGTGCTGCGTTTGTGCCGCAAAAACGAACATTTGTTCCGGTTTGGTTTCAGAGATATAGCGCATTATATTTGCTGAAACTCCGCCCACTTTGCACCCCATGTTATGCAATTTTAAAAACAAATATACCATTTGTTTGTGCTGCGTTTGTGCTGATTTGTGCTGCAAAAACGAACGTTTGTGCTGTTTTGGTTTCGGAGATATAGCGCATTATTTTTTATGAAACCCCGCCCACTTTGCACCCCATGTTATTCAATTTTAAAAACAAATATACCATTCGTTTGTGCTGCGTGTGTGCTGATTTGTGCCGCAAAAATAAATGTTTGTGCCGGTTTGGTTTCGGAGATATAGCGCATTATATTTGCTGAAACTCCGCCCACTTTGCACCCCATGTTATGCAATTTTAAAAACAAATATACCATTTGTTTGTGCTGATTTGTGCTGCAAAAACAAACGTTTGTGCTGTTTTGGAGATATAGCGCATTATTTTTTATGAAACCCCGCCCACTTTGCACCCCATGTTATTCAATTATAAAAACAAATATAGCATTTGTTTGTGCTGCGTTTGTGCTGATTTGTGCCGCAAAAAACGAATGTTTGTGCCGGTTTGGTTTCGGAGATATAGCGCATTATATTTGCTGAAACTCCGCCCACTTTGCACCCCATGTTATGCAATTTTAAAAACAAATATACCATTTGTTTGTGCTGTGTTTGTGCTGATTTGTGCAGTAAAAACGAAAGTTTGTGCCGTTTTGGTTTCGGAGATATAGTGCATTATTTTTTATGAAACCCTGACCACTTTGCACCCCATGTTATTCAATTTTAAAGGGACATTATACACTCATTTTTTCTTTGCATAAATGTTTTGTAGATGATCTATTTATATAGCCCATAAAGTTGGGTTTTTTTTAAAAAAAACTGATAGTTTTTGCTTATTCTTAAATAACATTACTCTGATTTTGAGACTCCTAACCAAGCCCCAAAGTTTTAGGAGAATACCGAAGTATACCTACTCCACCTTGCTTCTGTTTGTGTAAAGGGTCTTTTCATATGCAAAGGAAGGGGGAGGGTGAGTGTCTGATATTTCCCACTTGCAATGGGTGCTCCAGTAACCTTTTAAACAGAGCTAAACTGGAAGCTTCTAAGTAAGTTTTTAAATGGTTTTATACCGGATTTTTATATCAGTATCTGTGCATATTATTCTTTATAATAGTGTCTATTACATGCAGTTATATGAAAATTTGTGTATACTGTCCCTTTAACACTGCACCAGAAAATAAAATGTAAGAGGGTTAATATTGCACCAGAGAGGTTAATGTGGCATTTACAGGGCCAGATTTGTAATGAGGCAGAGTAGGCATGTGCCCACAGGCGCCCTCCATAGAGGGGAGCCGTGCCTAATTGCTGGTGTTCTGTCAATTAATTCGACAGAACACCGGCAACAACAAGGAGGGTGTGCTCTATAAAGAACACTATTCAGAGCGCACTTCCTTCTTTTCCATGACCGGCGGCTTCCGTGGGGGCAGAGAGGGACCTTGGTGTAGGCTGCCTATTTAAAAGTCTGTCCAGCACAGGCAGGCGTTTCATTGGCACCACGGAAGCCGCCGGTAACAGAAAACATGGGGGATGCTCTCTGTTTAGTGCACTCTGTGCCTATGGGCGCCCAAAATGTAAATCCGGCCCTGGGCATTAAAGGATTAACATGGTAACATACCGGTTCATACTGCATACATGGGGTTATTGAAGAGTAATGGATTGGAAGAAGCCCAAACCATAGCTTAAAGGGACACTGAACCCATTTTTTTTCTTTCGTGATTCAGATGCATGCAATTTTAAGCAACTTTCTAATTTACTCCTATTATCAATTTTTATTTATTCTCTTGCTATTTTTATTTGAAAAAGAAGGCATCTAAGCTTTTTTGGGGTTCAGAACTCTGGATAGCACTTTTTTATTGGTGGATGAATTTATCCACCAATCAGCAAGGACAACCCAGGTTGTTTACCAAAAAGGGGCCGGCATCTAAACTTACATTCTTGCATTTCAAATAAAGATTCCAAGAGAATGAAGAGAATTTGATAATAGGAGTAAAGTTGCTTACAATTTCATGCTCTATCTGAATCACAAAAGAAAAATTTGGGTTCAGTGTCCCTTTAAAGGGATATGAAACCCACATTTTTTCTTTCATGATTTAGAAAGAGCATGCAATTGTACACAACTTTCCAATTTACTTCTATCATCTAATTTGCTCAATTTTCTTGATATTCTTTGCTGAAAAGCATATCTAGATATGCTCAGTAGCTGCTGATTGGTAGATGCACAGATGCCTCGTGTGATTGGCTCACCCATGTGCATTGCTATTTCTTCAAAAAAGGATATCTAAAGAATGAAGCAAATTAGATAGAAGTAAACTGGAATGTTATTTAAAATTGTATTCTCTTCTTAAATCATGAAAGAAAATGTTTGGGTTTAGTGTCCCTTTAAGTAATTTAACTGCAAAGTGAATAAGTAGAAACCCACTACTTAATTGAAAAAGGAAATTTTCAATTAAATTGCAGTAAAGCCCTCTTCAACCCCATTAGGCCTAATAAACCTCTTTTAGCCAATTTAACCTCTTTGTTGCCATATTAATCGCCTGTAATGTCATGTTAACCACAGACAGCCCAATATTAACTTGCTTAGATTTAACAAGCGCTTAAAAGCACTCAAGCAAGTTTTCTTATATAAGTCCAGGGGCGAAACTACAGGGGGTGCAGAGGTCGCAGGTGCGACTGGGCCCCTGAGGGTGGGGGCCCAGCTTTAAAAAAAAATAAAAAATGTTTTTTAATAAAAACCGTTAACCTACCACTGCCTGCACTGATATCATGTGAATGTGACATGACTACAGGGGTTTGTGTTTCTGTTATACCCATTGGTGTTTATGTGTGTGTGTATGGTGTGTGTGTCTATGTATGTATGTGACTGTGTGTGTATTTATGCATGTATGTGTGTTTGTGTATGTTTGTGGAACCAGCAAATTACAGACCTTGTTACTACAGCATGGGGGGGGGCAGGGGGTAAACAGTGTCACTATACAGTACCATTATATACAGTATGGGGGGGTGGACCATGTCACTGACTACTATGGTCACTTTATAAAGTACTGGGCGGGTAGGGTCAGGCCAGCCATCTCACCGGCAGATTACAGACTATGTCACTAACTTACTATATACAGTACTGGGGGGTTAAATAGTGTCACTATATATATACAGTAATAGGGGGTCAGACCATCTCACAGACTGTGGGCACAGGGTACCTCCTTTTGCAGACATGTAATCTGATTCACATTTTTTTCTGTGTTAAATGTAAAAAAAAAATATGTATTAAATTCACCTTTTTTTGGAGGGGTGGTGGGGGGGCCCCTTCTTAGATTCTTGCACCTGGGCCCTGTGGTTTCTAGTTACGCCTCTGTATAAGTCAATTCTTTTTTAGTTGCTTTTTTTTTTTTTTAACATTTAGGGGGGCATTACATCCCTGGTGATGGGGAAAAAATTGTCTCACTAGTTTTCTATGCAGCGTAACTAGACTTTTGCGCTGAGCAGCTACACTGCTGCGCTGCATAGAAAACTGAAACAGGTTTTTTTTCCAGTTGCCAGGGATGTAATCTCACCCATATGTTCTTAAATATTTTTTTCTGGTGTGGAAGTCACATCTGTTCCTTTGTATACCCCAAAGTTTTATAATTCTATTTGTACTTACAAACATTTTTGTTGTGATAATACTTTTGAATCAAACAGTATATTTACACATAATGCACAATATCTCCGAAATCAAACCAGAACAAACGTTCATTTTTGCGGCTTCAATCAGCACAAACCCAGCACAAACAAATGGTATATTTGTTTTTAAAATTGCATAACATGGGGTGCAAAGTGGGCGGAGTTTCAGCAAATATAATGCGCTATATCTCCGAAACCAAACCGGCACAAACATTCGTTTTTGCGGCACAAATCAGCACAAACGCAGCACAAACAAATGGTATATTTGTTTTTAAAATTGCATAATATGGGGTGCAAAGTGGACGGGGTTTCATTAAAAAACATAATTTATGCTTACCTGATAAATTCCTTTCTCCTGTAGTGTGATCAGTCCACGGGTCATCATTACTTCTGGGATATTAACTCCTCCCCAACAGGAAGTGCAAGAGGATCACCCAGCAGAGCTGCTATATAGCTCCTCCCCTCTACGTCACACCCAGTCATTCGACCAAGAACCAACGAGAAAGGAGAAGCTAAAGGGTGCAGTGGTGACTGGAGTATAATTTAAAAATTTAGACCTGCCATAAAAAACAGGGCATAAATTATGTTTTCTCCTGTTAAGTGTGATCAGTCCACGGGTCATCATTACTTCTGGGATACCAATACCAAAGCAAAAGTACACGGATGACGGGAGGGATAGGCAGGATCTTTATACAGAAGGAACCACTGCCTGAAGAACCTTTCTCCCAAAAATAGCCTCCGAAGAAGCAAAAGTGTCAAATTTGTAAAATTTGGAAAAAGTATGAAGTGAAGACCAGGTTGCAGCCTTGCAAATCTGTTCAACAGAGGCCTCATTCTTAAAGGCCCAAGTGGAAGCCACAGCTCTAGTGGAATGAGCTGTAATTCTTTCAGGAGGCTGCTGTCCAGCAGTCTCATAGGCTAAACGTATTATGCTACGAAGCCAAAAAGAGAGAGAGGTAGCCGAAGCTTTTTGACCTCTCCTCTGACCAGAGTAAATGACAAACAGGGAAGATGTTTGTCGAAAATCTTTAGTTGCCTGTAAATAAAATTTTAGGGCACGAACTACATCTAGATTGTGCAGAAGTCGTTCCTTCTTTGAGGAAGGATTAGGACACAAGGATGGAACAACAATCTCCTGATTGATATTCCTGTTAGTGACTACCTTAGGTAAGAACCCAGATTTAGTACGCAGAACTACCTTATCCGAGTGAAAAATCAGATAAGGAGAATCACAATGTAAGGCTGATAACTCAGAGACTCTTCGAGCCGAGGAAATAGCCATTAAAAATAGAACTTTCCAAGATAACAATTTTATATCAACGGAATGAAGGGGTTCAAACGGAACGCCCTGTAAAACGTTAAGAACAAGGTTTAAACTCCATGGCGGAGCAACATTTTTAAACACAGGCTTAATCCTGGCCAAAGCCTGACAAAAAACATAATTTATGTAAGAACTTACCTGATAAATTCATTTCTTTCATATTAACAAGAGTCCATGAGCTAGTGACGTATGGGATATACATTCCTACCAGGAGGGGCAAAGTTTCCCAAACCTTAAAATGCCTATAAATACACCCCTCACCACACCCACAAATCAGTTTAACGAATAGCCAAGAAGTGGGGTGATAAGAAAAAGTGCGAAGCATATAAAATAAGGAATTGGAATAATTGTGCTTTATACAAAAAAATCATAACCACCACAAAAAAGGGTGGGCCTCATGGACTCTTGTTAATATGAAAGAAATGAATTTATCAGGTAAGTTCTTACATAAATTATGTTTTCTTTCATGTAATTAACAAGAGTCCATGAGCTAGTGACGTATGGGATAATGACTACCCAAGATGTGGATCTTTCCACACAAGAGTCACTAGAGAGGGAGGGATAAAATAAAGACAGCCAATTCCTGCTGAAAATAATCCACACCCAAAATAAAGTTTAACAAAAAACATAAGCAGAAGATTCAAACTGAAACCGCTGCCTGAAGAACTTTTCTACCAAAAACTGCTTCAGAAGAAGAAAATACATCAAAATGGTAGAATTTAGTAAAAGTATGCAAAGAAGACCAAGTTGCTGCTTTGCAGATCTGGTCAACCGAAGCTTCATTCCTAAACGCCCAGGAAGTAGATACTGACCTAGTAGAATGAGCTGTAATTCTTTGAGGCGGAGTTTTACCCGACTCAACATAGGCAAGATGAATTAAAGATTTCAACCAAGATGCCAAAGAAATGGCAGAAGCTTTCTGGCCTTTCCTAGAACCGGAAAAGATAACAAATAGACTAGAAGTCTTACGGAAAGATTTCGTAGCTTCAACATAATATTTCAAAGCTCTAACAACATCCAAAGAATGCAATGATTTCTCTTTAGAATTCTTAGGATTAGGACATAATGAAGGAACCACAATTTCTCTACTAATGTTGTTGGAATTCACAACTTTAGGTAAAAATTCAAAAGAAATTCGCAACACCGCCTTATCCTGATGAAAAATCAGAAAAGGAGACTCACACGAAAGAGCAGATAATTCAGAAACTCTTCTAGCAGAAGAGATGGCCAAAAGGAACAAAACTTTCCAAGAAAGTAATATAATGTCCAATGAATGCATAGGTTCAAACGGAGGAGCTTGAAGAGCTCCCAGAACCAAATTCAAACTCCAAGGAGGAGAAATTGACTTAATGACAGGTTTTATACGAACCAAAGCTTGTACAAAACAATGAATATCAGGAAGAATAGCAATCTTTCTGTGAAAAAGAACAGAAAGAGCAGAGATTTGTCCTTTCAAAGAACTTGCGGACAAACCCTTATCCAAACCATCCTGAAGAAATTGTAAAATTCTCGGTATTCTAAAAGAATGCCAAGAAAAATGATGAAAAAGACACCATGAAATATAAGTCTTCCAGACTCTATAATATATCTCTCGAGATACAGATTTACGAGCCTGTAACATAGTATTAATCACGGAGTCAGAGAAACCTCTATGACCAAGAATCAAGCGTTCAATCTCCATACCTTTAAATTTAAGGATTTCAGATCCGGATGGAAAAAAGGACCTTGTGACAGAAGGTCTGGTCTTAACGGAAGAGTCCATGGCTGGCAAGATGCCATCCGGACAAGATCCGCATAGGCAAGATGAATTAAAGATTTCAACCAAGATGCCAAAGAAATGGCAGAAGCTTTCTGGCCTTTCCTAGAACCGGAAAAGATAACAAATAGACTAGAAGTCTTACGGAAAGATTTCGTAGCTTCAACATAATATTTCAAAGCTCTAACAACATCCAAAGAATGCAATGATTTCTCTTTAGAATTCTTAGGATTAGGACATAATGAAGGAACCACAATTTCTCTACTAATGTTGTTGGAATTCACAACTTTAGGTAAAAATTCAAAAGAAATTCGCAACACCGCCTTATCCTGATGAAAAATCAGAAAAGGAGACTCACACGAAAGAGCAGATAATTCAGAAACTCTTCTAGCAGAAGAGATGGCCAAAAGGAACAAAACTTTCCAAGAAAGTAATATAATGTCCAATGAATGCATAGGTTCAAACGGAGGAGCTTGAAGAGCTCCCAGAACCAAATTCAAACTCCAAGGAGGAGAAATTGACTTAATGACAGGTTTTATACGAACCAAAGCTTGTACAAAACAATGAATATCAGGAAGAATAGCAATCTTTCTGTGAAAAAGAACAGAAAGAGCAGAGATTTGTCCTTTCAAAGAACTTGCGGACAAACCCTTATCCAAACCATCCTGAAGAAATTGTAAAATTCTCGGTATTCTAAAAGAATGCCAAGAAAAATGATGAAAAAGACACCATGAAATATAAGTCTTCCAGACTCTATAATATATCTCTCGAGATACAGATTTACGAGCCTGTAACATAGTATTAATCACGGAGTCAGAGAAACCTCTATGACCAAGAATCAAGCGTTCAATCTCCATACCTTTAAATTTAAGGATTTCAGATCCGGATGGAAAAAAGGACCTTGTGACAGAAGGTCTGGTCTTAACGGAAGAGTCCATGGCTGGCAAGATGCCATCCGGACAAGATCCGCATACCAAAACCTGTGAGGCCATGCCGGAGCTATTAGCAGAACAAACGAGCATTCCCTCAGAATCTTGGAGATTACTCTTGGAAGAAGAACTAGAGGCGGAAAGATATAGGCAGGATGATACTTCCAAGGAAGTGATAATGCATCCACTGCCTCCGCCTGAGGATCCCGGGATCTGGACAGATACCTGGGAAGTTTCTTGTTTAGATGAGAGGCCATCAGATCTATCTCTGGGAGCCCCCACAATTGAACAATCTGAAGAAATACCTCTGGGTGAAGAGACCATTCGCCCGGATGCAACGTTTGGCGACTGAGATAATCCGCTTCCCAATTGTCTACACCTGGGATATGAACCGCAGAGATTAGACAGGAGCTGGATTCCGCCCAAACCAAAATTCGAGATACTTCTTTCATAGCCAGAGGACTGTGAGTCCCTCCTTGATGATTGATGTAAGCCACAGTTGTGACATTGTCTGTCTGAAAACAAATGAACGATTCTCTCTTCAGAAGAGGCCAAAACTGAAGAGCTCTGAAAATTGCACGGAGTTCCAAAATATTGATCGGTAATCTCACCTCCTGAGATTCCCAAACTCCTTGTGCCGTCAGAGATCCCCACACAGCTCCCCAACCTGTGAGACTTGCATCTGTTGAAATTACAGTCCAGGTCGGAAGAACAAAAGAAGCCCCCTGAATTAAACGATGGTGATTTGTCCACCACGTTAGAGAGTGTCGAACAATCGGTTTTAAAGATATTAATTGAGATATCTTCGTGTAATCCCTGCACCATTGGTTCAGCATACAGAGCTGAAGAGGTCGCATGTGAAAACGAGCAAAGGGGATCGCGTCCGATGCAGCAGTCATAAGACCTAGAATTTCCATGCATAAGGCTACCGAAGGGAATGATTGTGACTGAAGGTTTCGACAAGCTGTAATCAATTTTAGACGTCTCTTGTCTGTTAAAGACAGAGTCATGGACACTGAATCTATCTGGAAACCCAGAAAGGTTACCCTTGTTTGAGGAATCAAAGAACTTTTTGGTAAATTGATCCTCCAACCATGATCTTGAAGAAACAACACAAGTCGATTCGTATGAGACTCTGCTAAATGTAAAGACGGAGCAAGTACCAAGATATCGTCCAAATAAGGAAATACCACAATACCCTGTTCTCTGATTACAGACAGAAGGGCACCGAGAATCTTTGTGAAAATTCTTGGAGCTGTAGCAAGGCCAAACGGTAGAGCCACAAATTGGTAATGCTTGTCTAGAAAAGAGAATCTCAGGAACTGATAATGATCTGGATGAATCGGAATATGCAGATATGCATCCTGTAAATCTATTGTGGACATATAATTCCCTTGTTGAACAAAAGGCAATATAGTCCTTACAGTTACCATCTTGAACGTTGGTATCCTTACATAACGATTCAATAATTTTAGATCCAGAACTGGTCTGAAGGAATTCTCCTTCTTTGGTACAATGAAGAGATTTGAATAAAACCCCATCCCCTGTTCCGGAACTGGAACTGACATAATTACTCCAGCCAACTCTAGATCTGAAACACAATTCAGAAATGCTTGAGCTTTCACTGGATTTACTGGGACATGGGAAAGAAAAAATCTCTTTGCAGGAGGTCTCATCTTGAAACCAATTCTGTACCCTTCTGAAACAATGTTCTGAATCCAAAGATTGTGAACAGATTTGATCCAAATTTCTTTGAAAAAACGTAACCTGCCCCCTACCAGCTGAACTGGAATGAGGGCCGTACCTTCATGTGAACTTAGAAGCAGGCTTTGCCTTTCTAGCAGGCTTGGATTTATTCCAGACTGGAGATGGTTTCCAAACTGAAACTGCTCCTGAGGACGAAGGATCAGGCTTTTGTTCTTTGTTGAAACGAAAGGAACGAAAACGATTGTTAGCCCTGTTTTTACCTTTAGACTTTTTATCCTGTGGTAAAAAAGTTCCTTTCCCACCAGTAACAGTTGCAATAATAGAATCCAACTGAGAACCAAATAATTTGTTTCCCTGGAAAGAAATGGAAAGTAGAGTTGATTTAGAAGCCATATCAGCATTCCAAGTCTTAAGCCATAAAGCTCTTCTGGCTAAGATAGCCAGAGACATAAATCTAACATCAACTCTAATAATATCAAAAATGGCATCACAGATGAAATTATTAGCATGCTGGAGAAGAATAATAATATCATGAGAATCACGATTTGTTACTTGTTGCGCTAGAGTTTCCAACCAAAAAGTTGAAGCTGCAGCAACATCAGCCAATGATATAGCAGGTCTAAGAAGATTACCTGAACATAGATAAGCTTTTCTTAGAAAAGATTCAATTTTTCTATCTAAAGGATCCTTAAACGAGGTACCATCTGACGTAGGAATGGTAGTACGTTTAGCAAGGGTAGAAATAGCCCCATCAACTTTAGGGATTTTGTCCCAAAATTCTAACCTGTCAGGCGGAACAGGATATAATTGCTTAAAACGTTTAGAAGGAGTAAATGAATTACCCAATTTATCCCATTCCTTAGCAATTACTGCAGAAATAGCATTAGGAACAGGAAAGACTTCTGGAATAACCGCAGGAGCTTTAAAAACCTTATCCAAACGTATAGAATTAGTATCAAGAGGACTAGAATCCTCTATTTCTAAAGCAATTAGTACTTCTTTAAGTAAAGAGCGAATAAATTCCATCTTAAATAAATATGAAGATTTATCAGCATCAATCTCTGAGACAGAATCCTCTGAACTAGAAGAGTCCAAAGAATCAGAATGATGGTGTTCATTTAAAAATTCATCTGTAGAGAGAGAAGATTTAAAAGACTTTTTACGTTTACTAGAAGGAGAAATAACAGACAAAGCCTTCTTTATGGATTCAGAAACAAAATCTCTTATGTTATCAGGAACATTCTGCACCTTAGATGTTGAGGGAACTGCAACAGGCAATGGTACATCACTAAAGGAAATATTATCTGCTTTAACAAGTTTGTCATGACAATTATTACAAACAACAGCTGGAGAAATAGCTACCAAAAGTTTACAGCAGATACACTTAGCTTTGGTAGATCCAGCAGGCAGTGGTTTTCCTGTAGTATCTTCTGGCTCAGATGCAACGTGAGACATCTTGCAATATGTAAGAGAAAAAACAACATATAAAGCAAAATAAATCAAATTCCTTATAAGACAGTTTCAGGAATGGGAAAAAAATGCCAAACATCAAGCTTCTAGCAACCAGAAGCAAATGAAAATGAGACTGAAATAATGTGGAGACAAAAGCGACGCCCATATTTTTTGGCGCCAAATAAGACGCCCACATTATTTGGCGCCTAAATGCTTTTGGCGCCAAAAATGACGCCACATCCGGAACGCCGACATTTTTGGCGCAAAATAACGTCAAAAAAATGACGCAACTTCCGGCGACACGTATGACGCCGGAAACGGAAATGAATTTTTGCGCCAAAAAAATCCGCGCCAAAAATGACGCAATAAAATGAAGCATTTTCAGCCCCCGCGAGCCTAACAGCCCACAGGGAAAAAAGTCAAATTTTTGAGGTAAGACAAAATATGATAATTTAAAGCATAATCCCAAATATGAAACTGACTGTCTGGAAATAAGGAAAGTTGAACATTCTGAGTCAAGGCAAATAAATGTTTGAATACATATATTTAGAACTTTATAAATAAAGTGCCCAACCATAGCTTAGAGTGTCACAGAAAATAAGACTTACTTACCCCAGGACACTCATCTACATGTTTGTAGAAAGCCAAACCAGTACTGAAACGAGAATCAGTAGAGGAAATGGTAAATATAAGAGTATATCGTCGATCTGAAAAGGGAGGTAAGAGATGAATCTCTACGACCGATAACAGAGAACCTTATGAAATAGACCCCGTAGAAGGAGATCACTGCATTCAATAGGCAATACTCTCCTCACATCCCTCTGACATTCACTGCACGCTGAGAGGAAAACCGGGCTCCAACTTGCTGCGGAGCGCATATCAACGTAGAATCTAGCACAAACTTACTTCACCACCTCCCTTGGAGGCAAAGTTTGTAAAACTGATTTGTGGGTGTGGTGAGGGGTGTATTTATAGGCATTTTAAGGTTTGGGAAACTTTGCCCCTCCTGGTAGGAATGTATATCCCATACGTCACTAGCTCATGGACTCTTGTTAATTACATGAAAGAAAGCCTGAACGTCTGGAACTTCTGACAGACGTTTGTGTAACAAAATGGACAGAGCTGAGATCTGTCCCTTTAAAGAACTAGCGGATAAGCCCTTTTCTAAACCCTCTTGTAGAAAAGACAATATCCTAGGAATCCTAACCTTACTCCAAGAGTAACCTTTGGATTCGCACCAATATAGGTATTTACGCCATATTTTATGATAAATCTTTCTGGTAACAGGCTTCCTAGCCTGTATCAGGGTATCAATTACTGACTCAGAGAATCCACGTTTTGATAAAATCAAGCGTTCAATCTCCAGGCAGTCAGCTTCAGAGAAATTAGATTTTGATGTTTGAGAGGACCCTGAATCAGAAGGTCCTGTCTCAGAGGCAGAGACCAAGGTGGACAGGATGACATGTCCACTAGATCTGCATACCAGGTCCTGCGAGGCCACGCAGGCGCTATTAGAATTACTGATGCTCTCTCCTGTTTGATTCTGGCGATCAATCGAGGAAGCATCGGAAAGGGTGGAAACACATAAGCTCTCCCGAAGGTCCAAGGTGCTGTCAAAGCATCTACTAGGGCCGCTCCCGGATCCCTGGATCTGGACCCGTAACGAGGAAGCTTGGCGTTCTGTCGAGACGCCATGAGATCTATCTCTGGTTTGCCCCAACGTCGAAGTATTTGGGCAAAAACCTCCGGATGAAGTTCCCACTCCCCCGGATGAAAAGTCTGACGACTTAGAAAATCCGCCTCCCAGTTCTCCACTCCCGGAATGTGGATTGCTGAGAGATGGCAAGAGTGAGACTCTGCCCAACGAATTATCTTTGATACTTCCATCATCGCTAGGGAGCTTCTTGTTCCTCCTTGATGGTTGATGTAAGCTACAGTCGTGATGTTGTCCGACTGAAATCTGATGAACCCCCGAGTTGTTAACTGGGGCCAAGCCAGAAGAGCATTGAGAACTGCTCTCAATTCCAGAATGTTTATTGGCAGGAGACTCTCCTCCTGAGTCCATGATCCCTGAGCCTTCAGGGAATTCCAGACAGCGCCCCAACCTAACAGGCTGGCGTCTGTTGTTACAATTGTCCAATTTGGCCTGCTGAATGGCATCCCCTTGGACAGATGTGGCCGAGAAAGCCACCACAGAAGAGAATTTCTGGTCTCTTGATCCAGATTCAGAGTGGGGGACAAATCTGAGTAATCCCCATTCCACTGACTTAGCATGCACAATTGCAGCGGTCTGAGGTGTAGGCGTGCAAAGGGGACTATGTCCATTGCCGCTACCATTAAGCCGATCACCTCCATACATTGAGCCACTGACGGGTGTTGAATGGAATGAAGGACACGGCAGGCGTTTTGAAGTTTTGTTAACCTGTCTTCTGTCAGGTAAATCTTCATTTCTACAGAATCTATAAGAGTCCCCAAGAAGGGAACTGTTGTGAGTGGAACGAGAGAACTCTTCTTTTCGTTTACCTTCCACCCATGCGATCTTAGAAATGCCAGTACAAACTCTGTATGAGACTTGGCAGTTTGAAAGCTTGAGGCTTGAATCAGAATGTCGTCTAGGTATGGAGCTACCGAGATTCCTCGCGGTCTTAGCACCGCCAGAAGAGCCCCTAGAACCTTTGTGAAGATTCTTGGAGCCGTAGCCAACCCGAATGGAAGAGCTACAAACTGGTAATGCCTGTCTAGGAAGGCAAACCTTAGATACCGGAAATGATCTCTGTGAATCGGTATGTGAAGGTAAGCATCCTTTAAATCCACCGTGGTCATGTACTGACCCTTTTGGATCATGGGTAGGATTGTCCGAATAGTTTCCATTTTGAACGATGGAACTCTTAGGAATTTGTTTAGGATCTTTAAATCCAAGATTGGTCTGAAGGTTCCTTCTTTCTTGGGAACCACAAACAGATTTGAGTAAAACCCCTGTCCGTGTTCCGACCGCGGAACCGGATGGATCACTCCCATTAGTAAAAGATCTTGTACACAGCGTAGAAACGCCTCTTTCTTTATTTGGTTTGTTGACAACCTTGACAGATGGAATCTCCCTTTTGGAGGAGAGGATTTGAAGTCCAGAAGATATCCCTGAGATATGATCTCTAACGCCCAGGGATCCTGGACATCTCTTGCCCAAGCCTGGGCGAAGAGAGAAAGTCTGCCCCCCACTAGATCCATTCCCGGATCGGGGGCCCTCAATTCATGCTGTCTTAGGGGCAGCAGCAGGTTTTCTGGCCTGCTTGCCCTTGTTCCAGGACTGGTTAGGTCTTCAGCCTTGTCTGTAGCGAGCAACAGCTCCTTCCTGTTTTGGTGCAGAGGAAGTTGATGCTGCTCCTGTCTTGAAATTACGAAAGGAACGAAAATTAGACTGTCTAGCCTTCGGCTTGGCTCTGTCTTGAGGCAGGGCGTGGCCTTTACCTCCTGTAATGTCAGCGATAATTTCCTTCAAACCGGGCCCGAATAAGGTCTGCCCTTTGAAAGGTATGTTGAGTAACTTAGATTTAGAAGTAACATCAGCTGACCAGGATTTTAGCCACAGTGCTCTGCGTGCCTGAATGGCGAATCCGGAATTCTTAGCCGTAAGTTTAGTTAAATGTACAACGGCATCTGAAACAAATGAATTAGCTAGCTTAAGTGTTTTAAGCTTGTTTGAAATTTCCTCTATAGTTATTGAGTCAAGAGTCTCTTCCAGGGACTCGGACCAAAAGGCTGATGCGGCCGTGACAGACGCAATACATGCAAGAGGTTGCAATATAAAACCTTGTTGAACAAACATTTTCTTAAGGTAACCTTCTAATTTTTTATCCATTGGATCAGAAAAAGCACAGCTATCCTCCACCGGGATAGTGGTACGCTTAGCCAGCGTCGAAACCGCTCCCTCCACCTTAGGGATCGTCTGCCATAAGTCCCGTGTGGTGGCGTCTATTGGAAACATTTTTCTAAATACAGGAGGGGGGGAAAAGGGCACACCGGGCCTATCCCACTCCTTAGTAATTATCTCTGTAAGCCTCTTAGGTATAGGAAATACGTCAGTACTCGCCGGTACCGCATAGTATCTATCCAGCCTACATAATTTCTCTGGAATTGCAACGGTGTTACAATCATTCAGAGCCGCTAATACCTCCCCTAACAGTACGCGGAGGTTTTCAAGCTTAAACTTAAAATTAGAAATGTCTGAATCCACTCTAATGGGATCAGAACCGTCACCTGCAGATTGAAGCTCTCCGTCCTCATGTTCCGCATACTGTGACCCAGTATCTGACATGGCCCTAGTATTATCAGCGCACTCTGTTCTCACCCCAGAGTGGTCCCGCTTCCCTCTAAGTTCTGGTAATTTAGACAAAACCTCAGTCATAACATTAGCCATGTCCTGCAATGTGATTTGTAATGGCCGCCCTGAAGTACCCGGCGTTACAATATCACGCATCCCCCGAGCGGGAGATGCAGGTACTGACACGTGAGGGGAGTTAGTCTGCATAACTTTCCTCTCGTTGTCTGGTGAATGCTGTTCAATTTGTACAGATTGACTTTTATTTAAAGTAGCATCAATACAATTAGTACATAAATTTCTATTGGGCTCCACTTTGGCTTTAGCACATATAGCACAGAGATATTCCTCTGAGTCAGACATGTTTAACACACTAGCAAATAACCAGCAAACTTGGAAATACTTTTCAATTCACTTTTATAAATAGTATGAAAAAAAAAAAAAACGCACTGTGCCTTTAAGAAGCACAGAAGGATATGACAGTTGAGTACAATAAAACAGATAATTTTATGAAAACAAACTTTTTTCTCAGTAAAAATACAATTTTAGCAAAGGATTGCTCCCATTAGTAATGGATAACTAGCCCTTTAATAGCAGAAAAAAAGTACAGAATGTAACGTTTTTTATCACAGTCAAGCACAATCTCACAGGTCTGCTGTGAGTGATTACCTCCCTCAAAATAACTTTTGAAGACCCCTGAGCTCTGTAGAGATGAACCGGATCATGCAGGGAAGAAGAACAGACTTGTGACTGAATTTTTGATGCGTAGTAAAAGCGCCAAATTCAGCCCCTCCCCCTCACACACAACAGTGAGGGAGATCAGTAAACTGTCATAAATCAAACAAAATGCCCGCCAAGTGGATAAAACTAATGCCCAAATAAGTTTTCACCCAGTACCTCAGAAATATAAACGATTTCACATGCCAGCAAAAAACGTTTAACATCAATAAATGTATTTGTCATAAAAAGCCTGCTGCAAGCCGTTTTTACTGTAAAATAGGCTAAAGCTTTATGTAAACAGTATTATTTCAGTGAAATGCCATTCCCCAGAATACTGAAGTGAAAATATACATACATGACAGCCTGATACCAGTTGCTATTACTGCATTTAAGGCTGAACTTACTTTATATAGGTATTTGCAGTATTTTCTAGTCAATTCCATTCTCAGAAAATAATATGCTGCTACATACCTCTTTGCAGGTGAACCTGCCCGCTGTCCCCTGATCTGAAGTTTACCTCACTCCTCAGATGGCCGAGAACAGCAACATGATCTTAACTACTCCGGTTAAAATCATACAGAAAAACTCAGGTAGATTCTTCTTCAAATTCTCCCTGAGAAGGAACAACACACTCCGGTGCTGTTTTAAAATAACAAACTTTTGATTGAAGTTATAAAAACTAAGTAAAATCACCACAGTCCTCTCACACATCCTATCTATTAGTTGGGTGCAAGAGAATGACTGGGTGTGACGTAGAGGGGAGGAGCTATATAGCAGCTCTGCTGGGTGATCCTCTTGCACTTCCTGTTGGGGAGGAGTTAATATCCCAGAAGTAATGATGACCCGTGGACTGATCACACTTAACAGGAGAAAATAATGCGCAATATCTCCTAAACCAAACCGGCACAAACGTTAGTTTTTGCGGCACAAATCAGCACAAACGCAGCACAAACGAATGGTATATTTGTTTTTTAAATTGAATAACATGGGGTGCAAAGTGGGCGGAGTTTCAGCAAATATAATGCGCTATATCTCCGAAACCAAACCGGCACAAACGTTCGTTTTTGCGGCACAAACCAGCACAAACGCAGCACAAACAAATGGTATATTTGTTTTTAAAATTGCATACCATGGGGTGCAAAGTGGACGGGGTTTCATAAAAAATAATGCGCTATATCTCCGAAACCAAAACAGCACAAACGTTCATTTTTGCAGCACAAATCAGCACAAACGCAGCACAAACAAATGGTATATTTGTTTTCAAAATTGCATAACATGGGGTGCAAAGTGGGCGGAGTTTCAGCAAATATAATGCGCTATATCTCCGAAACGAAACCGGCACAAACGTTTGTTTTTGCGGCACAAACCAGCACAAACGCAGCACAAACAAATGGTATATTTGTTTTTAAAATTGCATAACATGGGGTGCAAAGTGGGCGGGGTTTCATAAAAAAATAATATACAATATCTCCTAAACCAAACCGGCACAAACGTTGGTTTTTGCGGCAAAAATCAGCACAAACGTAGCACAAACTAATGGTATATTTTAATTCAGTTTTTACAAACATGGGGTGCCAACTTCACATAGGTCAATGGGAGACAGACATAAAACTCATGTGTGGCATATGGCAAATTCTATTGGCCAAACAACGGATCCCATCAGAAGGAAGGTCAGAGTATTTAAATCAGAACAGTAATGGAATTAGCATCTTGATAAAGGCCCCTGGCGGCTGAAACGCGTAGAGACTGCTGACTCTGAACCCCCGCACTGATACCACTTCCAGCTGGTGAGATTTACCTCATATACCGGTTAGGACAGGTACATTGAGCTATATCCCATAATAGGAATAGTCTCTGCATGTATAATTCCTGTCCCATGATCCAGTATTACTAAATCACTAACCAGTCTGGAAAACAACCAAGAGAAAATAAGTGGAATAGCACTCGATACCGGACTATTCTATTGTTGCATAACAGACCACAGCTGACACCATAACCTGGAACCTCATTCAGAGAGTAGGACACACTCCTGAACAACCTTTTGGAAACACGACGGATCAGTCTGTTTGCCAATCTGCTAACAACATTCCGGGAGCGGACATTACAACAACATTCCGGAAGCGGACATTACAATAAGGTTACATTATAAAAGACTTAACACTGGTATTTATTATCACCTGCAAATATCTTTTGGATACATTAAGGTATCCGGTTCAACATTTGGGACTGATATTGAATGTATGTTATCAGAATACACATTGTATGATATGTGAGAATCTGTCCTTAAGGATATAAATCCAATACATTAATCCAATATATCTAACAAGCGTTTAGTCACATTGTGTATGTACATTGTGTATGGAAAGTGAAAAAGACACAATATACACTTACAATTTTATTTAAGATTTTAATTGTTTGGATGCCGGCATCATTCATAGGATAACTGTTTCTAATTATAGATCTTTTTTCATAATACCTTTTGATTTTAGACCCATTTTATGTATCAAATGTATTTACGATATTAAATTCGCTTTTATTGCCAAGCCGTTTTTTGGGAGGAATTTTATTCTGGAGATTGACTAAAACTAAGTCTGAGTAAAATATCCTCTGGATCATAGTACCCTGTATCGTATTTTATTTTATTTCATTCCATTTGATATTCATACACATATCTTTTGCAAGGTCAAATGTTTATTCACGATTAACACCATCATTACACTAACTATTTGACTATTCCACTAGGGTTATTGTGAAGGTTTTTACCTAAACGCCCACATTAGGGTTAAGTCGAATTTGTTAAATCTACCATTTAGGATTTACTATCAAATATTGAAACCCTATGATTAGGTTTTCATAACCTCTCAAATATCATAAATACACCGCTTCCCAATTTAGGTTGCATAGTGGTGCATACCTACATGTAAATTAAGTCATATTCATAAATTCATTTATGCTATCGGTAATTTAACTATTATTCTGAGCTTATTGACTCTGAGCTTTTTTAGCACTATCCCACCCCCCACACTCCAGTACATATCTTAGATGATTTTTTGAGGTTATATCATCTTCTCTGGGATCAGCTAAGAGTCTGAGTGTAGTATCTATGAATTAACCTATTCTTGTATTCTTTTCCCATTTGGCCAGATGTGGTAACTAACTCTTCCATTGCTGCTTTTTATCTTAGTTGAGAGCTTGTGAGTGAGTGCTGGACTTTTTCTGTGTGTTATATTAATGTATTATTTTTTTTTAATTTTCCCTGTTTGGGCCTTGCACCCAGGCCTGTCTAGGGTTAACTGCCTGTGACTCTGGTGACCGTGCAGCTTCCTGAGAGTGCTGGTTTGCACCCAGGGCTGTGCATGTTGCAGGGTCATAGGATGTGTACCCGGTCCGGCCTGAGAGTGCTGACCCCACCCGTGTTTTGTATATATATGTTTGGGGAGATTACATAAGCCTGTGCACCCTCCATTTTTTCACAGTTGTTTGATTGTGAGCCTGCATTGTGTGGCTGTTTAGGGACCCAGGTTTTTTGGAAGAGACCTTGACGAGGTACCTGGGCTTTTCCCATTTGGCCAGATGTGGTAACTAACTCTTCCATTGCTGCTTTTTATCTTAGTTGAGAGCTTGTGAATGAGTGCTGGATTCTTTCTGTGTGTTATATTAATATATATATATATATATATATTAATATATATATATATATATATATATATATATATATATATATATATATATATATATATATATATATATATATATTACAAACTACTACATTTATGTATTCTCTCCTTTACTTGTTAAAGGGACAGTCAAGTCCAAAAAAAACTTTAATTTTTCAAATAGGGCATGTAATTTTAAACAACTTTCCAATTTACTTTTATCAACAATTTTGCTATGTTCTCTTGGTATTCTAGTTGAAAGCAAACCTAGGAAGGCTCATATGATAATTTCTATGCCCTCGAAGGCCTCCTCTTTTTTATTTGCTTTTCACAACAGGGGAGAGCTAGCTCAAGTAGGCCATATAGATAACATTGTAATCATGCCTGTGGCAAGTGGCAGACACTGCACTAATTGGCTGAAATGCAAGTCAATAGATAATAACTAAAAGTCATGTGATTAGGGGCGGTCAGAAGATGCTTAGATACAAGTTAGTCACAGAAGTAAAAAGTGTATTAATATAACAGTGTTAGTTATGCAAAACTGGGGAATGGGTAATAAAGGGATTATCTAACTTTTTAAACAACAATTCTGGTGTTGACTGTCCCTTTAATCAGTGTTATTGCTGCTAATGAACTCAATTCCCACCAGTGAACTGGTCCTTTAATAAAAAATCATTCCAATATGTATTATTAATCTATTTAAATGGATTTTACCTTTTATTTATTTTTTACACTACATTTGTGCTTGCTGTCACATCTCTACAAGGAGGAGGAGGCTTTAGCAGGAAGGTTTATCTTAGCCTGAGCTTATAACACTTCTAGGGGAGTACAATTTGCTCAGGGCTACTTTTTCAAGAAAATAATTAATTTGCAGTTTTTTTACACAATCTTTTTCTTTTTATATTTACTTTGATTTAATATATTTGTTTTTACCAAAAGCATAATTTATGTAAGAACTTACCTGATAAATTAATTTCTTTCATATTCTCAAGAGTCCATGAGCTAGTGACGTATGGGATATACAATCCTACCAGGAGGGGCAAAGTTTCCCAAACCTCAAAATGCCTATAAATACCACACCCACAATTCAGTTTAATGAATAGCCAAGTAGTGGGGTGATAAAGAAAGGAGTAAAAAGCATCAACAAAGGAATTTGGAAATAATTGTGCTTTATACAAAAAAATCATAACCACCATAGAAAGGGTGGGCCTCATGGACTCTTGCTAATATGAAAGAAATTAATTTATCAGGTAAGTTCTTACATAAATTATGTTTTCTTTCATGTAATTGGCAAGAGTCCATGAGCTAGTGACATATGGGATAGAAATACCCAAGATGTGGAACTCCACGCAAGAGTCACTAGAGAGGGAGGGATAAAAATCAAAACAGCCATTTTTCACTGAAAAATTAATCCACAACCCAAAATATAAGTTTTATTCTCATAAATGAAAAGAAAAAACTTAAAACATAAGCAGAAGAATCAAACTGAAATAGCTGACTGAAGAACTTTTCTACCAAAAACTGCTTCCGAAGAAGCGAATACATCAAAACGGTAGAATTTAGCAAATGTATGCAAAGAAAACCAGGTTACGACTTTGCAAATCTGATCAACCGAAGCTCCATTCTTAAAAAGCCCACGAAGTGAAGACTGATCTAATAGAATGAGCTGTAGTTCTCTGAGGCGGGAATTAACCCAAACCCAAATAAGCTGAATGAATCAAAAGCTTTAACCATGAAGCCAAGGAAACGGCAGAGGCCTTCTGACCTTTCCTAGAACCATAAAAGAAAACAAATAGACTAGAAGTCTTCCTGAAATCTTTAGTAGCTTCAACATAATATTTCAAACTCTTTACCATATCCAAAGAATGTAAGGATTTCTCCAAAGAATTCTTAGGATTAGAACACAAGAAAAGGACAACAATTACTCAATTAATGTTGTTTAGAATTTCACAGCCTTAGGTAAGAATTTAAAAGAAGTCTGCAAAACCACCTAATCCTGATGAAAAATCAGAAAAGGAGATTCACAAGAAAGAGTAGATAACTCAGAAACTCTTCTAGCAGAAGAGATTGCCAAAAGGAACAACACTTTCCAAGAAAGTAGTTTAATGTCCAAAAAATACATAGGCTCAAATGGAGACGCCTGTAATGCCTTAAAAACCAAATTAAGACTCCAAGGAGGAGAGAATTAATTAATGACAGGCTTGATACAAACCAAAGCCTATACAAAACAGTGAATATCAGGAGGCTTTAGCAATCTTTCTGTAAAATAAGACAGAAAGAGCAGAGATTTGTCCCTTCAAGGAACTTGCAGACAAAACCTTATCCAAACCATCCTGAAGAAACTGCAAAATTCTAGGAATTCTAAAAGAATGTCAAAAGAATTTATGAGAAGAACACCATGAATATAAGTCTTCCAATCTCGATAATAAATCTTCCTAGAAACAGATGTATGCGCCTGTAACATAGAGTCAGAGAAACCTCTATGACTAAGCACTAGGCGTTCAATTTCCATACCTTCAAATTTAATGATTTGAAATCCTGATGGAAAAAACAGACCTTGAGACAGAAGATCCGACCTTAATAGAAGAGGCCAAGGTTGGCAACTGGACATCCGAACAAGATCCACATACCAAAACCTGTGAGGCCATGCTGGAGCTACCAGCAATACAAATGACTGTTCCATGATGATTTTGGATATCACTCTTGGAAGGAGAACTAGAGGCGGGAAAATATAAGCAGGTTGGCAACACCCAGGAAGTGTCAATGCATCCACTGCTTCCGTCTGAAGAACCCTGGACCTGGACAGGTATCTGGGAAGTTTCTTGTTTAGATGAGAAACCATCATATCTATTTCTAGAAGTCCCCACATCTGAACAATCTGAGAAAACACATCTGGATGGAGAGACCACTCCCCCGGATGTAAAGTCTGACGGCTGAGATAATCCGCTTCCCAATTGTCTACACCTGGTATATGTACCACAGAAATTAGACAAGAGCTGGATTCTGCCCAAGAAAGTATTCAAGATACTTCTTTCATAGCTTGAGGACTGTGAGTCCCACCCTGATGATTTACATATGCCACAGCTGTGATATTGTCTATCTGGGAACAAATGAACGGTTCTCTTTTCAACAGAGGCCAAGCCTGAAGAACCCTGAAAATGGCACGGAGTTTCAAAATATTAATTGGTAATTTCGCCTCTTGAGATTTCCAAACCCCTTGTGCTGTCAGAGATCCCCAATCTGAAAAAACTTGCATCTGTTGTGATCACAGTCCAGGATGGACGAACCAAAGAGGCCCCTAGAACTATACAATGGTGATCTAACCACCAAGTCAGAGATAATCGAATATTGGGATTTAAGGATATTATTTGTGATATCTTTGTATAATCCCAGCACCATTGATTCAGTTTCAAAGCTGGAGAGGTCTCACATGAAAATGAGCAAAGGGAAGTACGTCCGATACTGCAGTCATGAAACCTAAAACTTCCATGCACATAGCTACTGAAGGAAATAATAGAGACTGAAGGTTCCGACAAGCTGAAAACAATTTAAATTGTCTCTTGTCTGTTAAAGACAGAGTCATGGATACTGAATCTGACTGGAAACCTAAAAAGGTGACCCTTGGCTGAGGAATCAAGGAACTTTTTGGTAAATTGATCCTCCAACCAGGTCTATGAAGAAACAGTAGTTAATTCGTGTGAGATTCTGCAGAACTTAAAGACTGAGCAAGTACCAAGATATCGTCCAAATAAGGAAACATCACAACACTCCACTCTCTAATAACAGAGAGTAGGACACCGAGAATCTTGAAAACATTCCTAGAGCTGTCGCTAGGCCAAAACATAAGAGCAACAGATTGGTAATGCTTGTCTAAAAAAGAGAATCTCAGAAACTGAAAGCAATCTGAATGAATCAAAATATGAGGATATACATCCTGTAAGTCTATTGTGGGCACATAATGCCCTTGCTGAACAAAAGGCAGAATAGACCTTATAATCACCATTTTGAAAAATTGGTACTTTACATATTGATTCAAAAATTTTAAATTAAAAACTGATGTGAATGAATTTTCTTTCTTTGGAACAATGAATAGATTTGAATAAAAACCCAGACCCTGTTCGTGAAATGAAAGTGGCATGATTAACCCAGATAACTCCAGGCCTGAAACACACTTCAGGAAGCCTGAGCCTTTACTGGGTTTGCAGGAATGCGTGAGAGAAAAAAATCGTCTCACAATTGTCTCGTCTTACTCTGAATCCTATTCTGTACCCCTGAAAGACAATACTCTGAATCCAATGATCCAATGGTTTAGCTGCAAACATTGAGTTGATTTGTAACCCAATATAAAATGAATTAAATAGGCTGCTTTAGCCATCTTATAATGCCCCAAGTGCTGGCCTATCTATCTATCTAATTTCAAGTTTACAGACTTGAATTTTAGCCAATCAGTGCTGACTCCTAAGTAACTCCACAGGAATAAGCACAATGTTCTATATATTGCACATATGAACTAGCACTGTCTTGCTTAAAAAAACTGTCAAAATGCACTGAGATAAGTGGTGGCATTCAAGGGCTTAGAAATTAGCATATGAGCCTACTTTGGTTTAGCTTTCAACAAAGAATACCACCAAGAAAGAATACAAGAGAACAAAGAAAATTTGATGATAAAAGTAAATTGCAGTTGTTTAAAATTGCATGCCCTATCTGAATCATGATAGTTTTAATTTTGACTTTACTATCCCTTTTTTTAAAAGATAATTTTTGTTTATCTGTCGAAAGTTATATCTTAGTTACTTTTACTTTGGTGCCTTTCATTAGCCTGACTGGTAATTTTAATAGTTTACACTTTAATAGTGTTATTGCATAGAACATTCCATTCCATTCCTAAGAAAACATATCAGAAATAGCATTAGGAACTGGAAAAACCTCTCGAATAACCACAGGAGTTTTATAAACATAATTTAAACGTTTACTAGTTTAATATCAAGAGGACTAGTCTCCTCAATATCCAATAATGAACACTTCTTCAACAAAGAATGAATGTACTCAATTTTAAATAAATAACTAGATTTGTCAGTGTCAATATCTGAAGAAGGATCTTCTGAATCAGATAGATCCTCATCAGAGGAGGATAATTCAGTATGTTAACGGTCATTTGAAATTTCAACAACTTATGAGAAGTTTAAAAAGACCTTACATTTATTAGAAGGCAGGATGGCAGACAAAAGCCTTCTGAATAGAAACAGCAATAAATTGTTATAAATCCACAGGTATATTTTGTACATTAGATGTTTAAAGAATAACAACAGGCAATGTACTATTACTGATGGACACATTCTCTGCATGTAAAAGTTTATCATGACAACTTATTGCAAACCACAGCATTACAACAAATGTACTTAGCTTTGGAAGAACTGATATCAGTTTAGCAGGATTCCAACAGTGACTTCTGAGACAGGATCAGATTGAGACATCTTGCAAATGTAAGAGAATAAACAACATATAAAGCAAAATTATCAATTTACTTATATGTCATTTTCCGGAATGGGGGAAAAAAATGCAAACAGCATAGTCCTCTGATAGAGAGAAAAAAAAGGCAAGAGGCATATAGGAATGGGGTTTAAAATAATGAAAATATTTGGCGCCAAGTATGACGCATTATTGAACGCAACTTCGCGCCAAAAAAAATCTCGCACCAAAAATGATGCAATATAGTTTGGCATTTTGCGCCATCGCAAGCCTAATTCTGCCCGCAAATTTAAAAAGTCAGTCAATTTGAAAAAAGACTATACCCCAGGTAAGTAATAAGTTTTCCTAAAAAATGCAAAATGACAGTCTGCAAAAGGAAATATACTGAAACCTGAATCATGGCAAATATAAGTACAATACATATATTTAGAACTTTATATTAATGCTGTGATGGATACCTCGGCTACCCCGACTGGGTAGCTCCGCCAAAAGGGGTCCTGCTTCCTCCTTGCCGACTGCAGCTATGTAGCTGGCAAGTGACCACAGCCTGTAGCCACCCCTGATGCCCAACAGCACCAGTACTCAGGGTCCCACCCTGTGGCAGACTCCAGCTACCCCGACTGAGTAGCTTTGCCAGAGGGTCCTTCCTTTGCCTGCAACAGGCTGCTATGTAGCCCAGGAAAGTGATTTTAACTGGAGCCAACCCAAATAACTAGACACACTAGCATTCAGGTTAAACAGGAACCGATTTTATTGAAAACACACACTCCTTTTATACAGACAGCTCATCTTGATAAGACCCTGGACAATCCCACTATTTTCCCGCCATTCCCGCCCCTCCAGACTGACCGGCGCCTCCATAGGAGCCACAGTCCCACATAATCTCAATACCTAGGAGTGGCGGTTTCGGGGTGATCCCAGTGGAGCAGCGGCACTTCCAGGGTGTAATTTTAAAGCTCTCGGTCCACAGATTTCACAGTCCAATTCTTTACTGGGGACTGGAGTTACAGTCCGTTAAAGTTATGGGGTTAGGGGTGTCCAAAACCCCCGGTTCCCAAAGGAGATCCCCTCTGGCAATTCCCCCACCCCTTGTACTCCCCAGGGGCTTCTAATCCCCAAAAGAGTGGAGCTCTGGGGCACATGGTTGCTGGAGTGACCTGGGTTAAATTTAGCGGTGTGCTGATCTCCTGTTGCCAACCGGGAGTTTCAGGAGCCTGGCCAGCCTGAGAGGGGTTAGGCGGGTGTCCGTTGTGAGGCGGCTGACCGGGAGTTCCAGGAGCCCGGCCAGCCTAGGAGGGTTTTACTGGTCATAAACCAACTCTTCTCTGAACACAAAAACAAGCCAAAACAAAGCAAACAAACAGCTTCCAGAGATGGTGGTTGCTCTGAGGAGCCCAAAACCACTGAAAAACAACAGGGGTGAGGTTGTAGGGGGGTGGGGGATAGTCTTAGCCATCTGGTATCCGTGACAAATGCATAAAGTGCCGAACCATAGCTGAGGTGTCATAAGTAATAAAAACATACTTACCAAAAAGACACCCATCCACATATAGCAGATAGCCAAACCAGTACTGAAACAGTTATCAGTAGAGGTAATGGAATATGAGAGTATATCGTCGATTTGAAAAGGGAGGTAGGAGATGAATCTCTACGACCGATAACAGAGAACCTATGAAACAGATCTCCCGTGAGGAAAACCATTGCATTCAATAGGTGATACTCCCTTCACATCCCTCTGACATTCATTGTACTCTGAGAGGAACTGGGCTTCAAAATGCCGAGAAGAGCATATCAACGTAGAAATCTTAGCACAAACTTACTTCACCACCTCCATAGGAGGCAAAGTTTGTAAAACTGAATTGTGGGTGTGGTGAGGGGTGTATTTATAGGCATTATGAGGTTTGGGAAACTTTGCCCGTCCTGGTAGGATTGTATATCCCATACGTCACTAGCTCATGGACTCTTGCCAATTACATCAAAGAAAGCAGCACGGTTTAATATCCCTTTAATATCATTAAGAAAAATAGTACACAAGTTTTAATATGTGTATTAAACACCTCACCTCCCCATGTTTCAACATATAGATTTTTCCACCAAATGTATGCAAAGAGCAGAGTAGACATTGTGAACTGAGAAATAGTGTTTGCCCAGGCAGAACCCCTAATGGAAACAAATCAGGAAAATAAAAATATTTTTTTAAAAATTACATAGAATGAATAATAACAGTTCATGAGGATTCCTTTTTTTCTTGTAATTTAAAAAAAATATATGATAATGAATGTTCTATTAAATAACACTATTTATTAAAGTGTAAACTATTAAAATTACCAGTCAGGCTAATGAAAGGCACCAAAGTAAAAGTAACTAAGATATAACTTTCGACAGATAAACAAAAATTATCTTTAAAAAAAGGGATAGTAAAGTCAAAATTAAAACTATCATGATTCAGATAGGGCATGCAATTTTAAACAACTGCAATTTACTTTTATCATCAAATTTTCTTTGTTCTCTTGTATTCTTTCTTGGTGGTATTCTTTGTTGAAAGCTAAACCAAAGTAGGCTCATATGCTAATTTCTAAGCCCTTGAATGCCACCACTTATCTCAGTGCATTTTGACAGTTTTTTTAAGCAAGACAGTGCTAGTTCATATGTGCAATATATAGAACATTGTGCTTATTCCTGTGGAGTTACTTAGGAGTCAGCACTGATTGGCTAAAATTCAAGTCTGTAAACTTGAAATTAGATAGATAGATAGATAGATAGATAGATAGATAGATAGATAGATAGATAGATAGATAGGCCAGCACTTGGGGCATTATAAGATGGCTAAAGCAGCCTATTTAATTCATTTTATATTGGGTTACAAATCAACTCAATGTTTGCAGCTAAACCATATTCCAGCAATTTCTGCCAATGGTTCTGGTTGCCAATGATCTATATATTCATAATTAGTGTGTTCCCCTTTAAATCTCTTTTGCAAAAAATAATTAAATAAATAATAAATTATAACATCTTAATAACGTCTTTTAAATCGGTAAAAACATCTAGAGAGATATAAAAATGAATCCCATACCTGCTGCAGACACATTGCTCATATCTCCCATAATGACACACTGACGTACTATTGCAAGCAGAGTAACGTGCTACTGCAGTATTCCCACCTATGTCAAATGTGCCAGACCACAAACTAATGCTTATTCCCTCTCTCTCTTGTGACTCTGCAGGGAATTCTAACCTCAAGCTTAGAAAAACATAATTTATGTAAGAACTTACCTGATAAATTCATTTCTTTCATATTAGCAAGAGTCCATGAGCTAGTGACGTATGGGATATACACTCCTACCAGGAGGGGCAAAGTTTCCCAAACCTCAAAATGCCTATAAATACACCCCTCACCACACCCACAATTCAGTTTAACGAATAGCCAAGAAGTGGGGTGATAAAAAAGTGCGAAAGCATATAAAATAAGGAATTGGAATAATTGTGCTTTATACAAAAAAATCATAACCACCATAAAAAGGGTGGGCCTCATGGACTCTTGCTAATATGAAAGAAATGAATTTATCAGGTAAGTTCTTACATAAATTATGTTTTCTTTCATGTAATTAGCAAGAGTCCATGAGCTAGTGACGTATGGGATAATGACTACCCAAGATGTGGATCTTTCCACACAAGAGTCACTAGAGAGGGAGGGATAAAATAAAGACAGCCAATTCCTGCTGAAAATAATCCACACCCAAAATAAAGTTTAACGAAAAAACATAAGCAGAAGATTCAAACTGAAACCGCTGCCTGAAGTACTTTTCTACCAAAAACTGCTTCAGAAGAAGAAAATACATCAAAATGGTAGAATTTAGTAAAAGTATGCAAAGAGGACCAAGTTGCTGCTTTGCAGATCTGGTCAACCGAAGCTTCATTCCTAAACGCCCAGGAAGTAGAAACTGACCTAGTAGAATGAGCTGTAATTCTCTGAGGCGAAGTTTTACCCGACTCAACATAGGCAAGATGAATTAAAGATTTCAACCAAGATGCCAAAGAAATGGCAGAAGCTTTCTGGCCTTTTCTAGAACTGGAAAAGATAACAAATAGACTAGAAGTCTTACAAAAAGATTTCGTAGCTTCAACATAATATTTCAAAGCTCTAACAACATCCAAAGAATGCAACGATTTCTCCTTAGAATTCTTAGGATTAGGACATAATGAAGGAACTACAATTTCTCTACTAATGTTGTTGGAATTCACAACTTTAGGTAAAAATTCAAAAGAAGTTCGCAACACCGCCTTATCCTGATGAAAAATCAGAAAAGGAGACTCACAAGAAAGAGCAGATAATTCAGAAACTCTTCTGGCAGAAGAGATGGCCAAAAGGAACAAAACTTTCCAAGAAAGTAATTTAATGTCCAATGAATGCATAGGTTCAAACGGAGGAGCTTGAAGAGCTCCCAGAACCAAATTCAAACTCCAAGGAGGAGAAATTGACTTAATGACAGGTTTTATACGAACCAAAGCTTGTACAAAACAATGAATATCAGGAAGAATAGCAATCTTTCTGTGAAAAAGAACAGAAAGAGCAGAGATTTGTCCTTTCAAAGAACTTGCGGACAAACCCTTATCTAAACCATCCTGAAGAAACTGTAAAATTCTCGGTATTCTAAAAGAATGCCAGGAAAAATTATGGGAAAGACACCAAGAAATATAAGTCTTCCAGACTCTATAATATATCTCTCGAGATACAGATTTACGAGCCTGTAACATAGTATTAATCACAGAGTCAGAGAAACCTCTTTGACCAAGAATCAAGCGTTCAATCTCCATACCTTTAAATTTAAGGATTTCAGATCCTGATGGAAAAAAGGACCTTGTGACAGAAGGTCTGGTCTTAACGGAAGAGTCCACGGTCGGCAAGAGGCCATCCGGACAAGATCCGCATACCAAAACCTGTGAGGCCATGCCGGAGCTACCAGCAGAACAAACGAGCATTCCTTCAGAATCTTGGAGATTACTCTTGGAAGAAGAACTAGAGGCGGAAAGATATAGGCAGGATGATACTTCCAAGGAAGTGATAATGCATCCACTGCCTCTGCCTGAGGATCCCGGGATCTGGACAGATACCTGGGAAGTTTCTTGTTTAGATGGGACGCCATCAGATCTATTTCTGGAAGTTCCCACATTTGAACAATCTGAAGAAATACCTCTGGGTGAAGAGACCATTCGCCCGGATGCAACGTTTGGCGACTGAGATAATCCGCTTCCCAATTGTCTACACCTGGGATATGAACCGCAGAGATTAGACAGGAGCTGGATTCCGCCCAAACCAAAATTCGAGATACTTCTTTCATAGCCAGAGGACTGTGAGTCCCTCCTTGATGATTGATGTATGCCACAGTTGTGACATTGTCTGTCTGAAAACAAATGAACGATTCTCTCTTCAGAAGAGGCCAAAACTGAAGAGCTCTGAAAATTGCACGGAGTTCCAAAATATTGATCGGTAATCTCACCTCCTGAGATTCCCAAACTCCTTGTGCCGTCAGAGATCCCCACACAGCTCCCCAACCTGTGAGACTTGCATCTGTTGAAATTACAGTCCAGGTCGGAAGCACAAAAGAAGCCCCCTGAATTAAACGATGGTGATCTGTCCACCATGTTAGAGAGTGTTGAACAATCGGTTTTAAAGATATTAATTGAGATATCTTCGTGTAATCCTTGCACCATTGCTTCAGCATACAGAGCTGAAGAGGTCGCATGTGAAAACGAGCAAAGGGGATCGCGTCCGATGCAGCAGTCATAAGACCTAGAATTTCCATGCATAAGGCTACCGAAGGGAATGATTGTGACTGAAGGTTTCGACAAGCTGCAATCAACTTTAGACGTCTCTTGTCTGTTAAAGACAGAGTCATGGACACTGAATCCATCTGGAAACCCAGAAAGGTTACCCTTGTCTGAGGAATCAAAGAACTTTTTGGTAAATTGATCCTCCAACCATGATCTTGAAGAAACAACACAAGTCGATTCGTATGAGATTCTGCTAAATGTAAAGAATGAGCAAGTACCAAGATATCGTCCAAATAAGGAAATACCACAATACCCTGTTCTCTGATTACAGACAGCAGGGCACTGAGAACCTTTGTAAAAATTCTTGGAGCTGTAGCTAGGCCAAAGGGCAGAGCCACAAACTGGTAATGCTTGTCCAGAAACGAGAATCTCAGGAACTGATAATGATCTGGATGAATCGGAATATGCAGATATGCATCCTGTAAATCTATTGTGGACATATAATTCCCTTGCTGAACAAAAGGTAAGATAGTCCTTACAGTTACCATCTTGAACGTTGGTATCCTTACATAACGATTCAATATTTTTAGATCCAGAACTGGTCTGAAAGAATTCTCCTTCTTTGGTACAATGAAGAGATTTGAATAAAACCCCATCCCCTGTTCCGGAACTGGAACTGGCATAATTACTCCAGTCAACTCTAGATCTGAAACACATTTCAGAAATGCTTGAGCTTTTACTGGATTTACTGGGACACGGGAAAGAAAAAATCTCTTTGCAGGAGGTCTCAACTTGAAACCAATTCTGTACCCTTCTGAAACAATGCTCTGAATCCAAAGATTGTGAACAGAATTGATCCAAATTTCCTTGAAAAAACGTAACCTGCCCCCTACCAGCTGAGCTGGAATGAGGGCCGCACCTTCATGTGGACTTAGAAGCAGGCTTTGCCTTTCTAGCTGGCTTGGATTTATTCCAGACTGGAGATGGTCTCCAAACTGAAACTGCTCCTGAGGATGAAGGATCAGGCTTTTGTTCTTTGTTGAAACGAAAGGAACGAAAACGATTATTAGCCCTGTTTTTACCTTTAGATTTTTTATCCTGTGGTAAAAAAGTTCCTTTCCCACCAGTAACAGTTGAAATAATGGAATCCAACTGAGAACCAAATAATTTGTTACCCTGAAAGAAATGGAAAGTAAAGTTGATTTAGAAGCCATATCAGCATTTCCAAGTTTTAAGCCATAAAGCTCTTCTAGCTAAAATAGCTAGAGACATAAACCTGACATCAACTCTGATAATATCAAAAATGGCATCACAGATAAAATTATTAGCATGCTGAAGAAGAATAATAATATCATGAGAATCACGATGTGTTACTTGTTGCGCTAAAGTTTCCAACCAAAAAGTTGAAGCTGCAGCAACATCAGCCAAAGATATAGCAGGTCTAAGAAGATTACCTGAACACAGATAAGCTTTTCTTAGAAAGGATTCAATTTTCCTATCTAGAGGATCCTTAAACGAAGTACCATCTGACGTAGGAATAGTAGTACGTTTAGCAAGGGTAGAAATAGCCCCATCAACTTTAGGGATCTTGTCCCAAAATTCTAATCTGTCAGACGGCACAGGATATAATTGCTTAAAACGTTTAGAAGGAGTAAATGAATTACCCAAATTATCCCATTCTTTGGAAATTACTGCAGAAATAGCATTAGGAACAGGAAAAACTTCTGGAATAACCACAGGAGCTTTAAATACCTTATCTAAACGTTTAGAATTAGTATCAAGAGGACCAGAATCCTCTATTTCTAAAGCAATTAGTACTTCTTTAAGTAAAGAACGAATAAATTCCATTTTAAATAAATATGAAGATTTATCAGCATCAACCTCTGAGACAGAATCCTCTGAACCAGAGGAATCATCAGAATCAGAATGATGATGTTCATTTAAAAATTCATCTGTAGGGAGAGAAGTTTTAAAAGATTTTTTATGTTTACTAGAAGGAGAAATAACAGACATAGCCTTCTTTATGGATTCAGAAACAAAATCTCTTATATTATCAGGAACATTCTGCACCTTAGATGTTGAAGGAACTGCAACAGGCAATGGTACTTTACTAAAGGAAATATTATCTGCTTTAACAAGTTTGTCATGACAATCAATACAAACAACAGCTGGAGGAATAGCTACCAAAAGTTTACAGCAGATACACTTAGCTTTGGTAGATTCAGCACTTGACAGCGATTTTCCTGTAGTATCTTCTGACTCAGATGCAACGTGAGACATCTTGCAATATGTAAGAGAAAAAACAACATATATATAAAGCAAAATTGATCAAATTCCTTAAATGACAGTTTCAGGAATGGGAAAAAATGCCAAGAACAAGCTTCTAGCAACCAGAAGCAATAAAAAATGAGACTTAAATAATGTGGAGACAAAAGCGACGCCCATATTTTTTCGCGCCAAATAAGACGCCCACATTATTTGGCGCCTAAATGCTTTTTGGCGCGAAAAATGACGCCACATCCGGAACGCCGACATTTTTGGCGCAAAATAACGTCAAAAAAATGACGCAACTTCCGGCGACACGTATGACGCCGGAAACGGAAATAGAATTTTTGCGCCAAAAAAGTCCGCGCCAAGAATGACGCAATAAAATAAAGCATTTTCAGCCCCCGCGAGCCTAACAGCCCACAGGGAAAAAGTCAAATTTTAAGGTAAGAAAAATGTTAAATTAAAATGCATTATCCCAAATATGAAACTGACTGTCTGAAAATAAGGAAAGTTGAACATTCTGAGTCAAGGCAAATAAATGTTTGAATACATATATTTAGAACTTTATAAACAAAGTGCCCAACCATAGCTTGGAGTGTCACAGAAAATAAGACTTACTTACCCCAGGACACTCATCTACATATAGCAGATAGCCAAACCAGTACTGAAACGAGAATCAGCAGAGGTAATGGTATATATAAGAGTATATCGTCGATCTGAAAAGGGAGGTAAGAGATGAATCTCTACGACCGATAACAGAGAACCTATGAAATAGATCCCGTAGAAGGAGATCACTGCATTCAAATAGGCAATACTCTCCTCACATCCCTCTGACATTCACTGCACGCTGAGAGGAAAACCGGGCTCCAACTTGCTGCGGAGCGCATATCAACGTAGAATCTAGCACAAACTTACTTCACCACCTCCATCGGAGGCAAAGTTTGTAAAACTGAATTGTGGGTGTGGTGAGGGGTGTATTTATAGGCATTTTGAGGTTTGGGAAACTTTGCCCCTCCTGGTAGGAATGTATATCCCATACGTCACTAGCTCATGGACTCTTGCTAATTACATGAAAGAAATACTAACTTCTTGACATGTCCTACTCAGGCTATTTTATAGAGTATAAATAATACAGTCTCCCATGCCAAATTATAGATCTTGTAATGATTAAAAGATGTAAAAATACTTACTCTACTCCCAACTTCAGGCCATACAGTAAGAATGCATTAACAGCAGCATTAATAATATTTACAGCTGCCCCAGTAAAAACCTGGGGCCAAATTATACCCTAAAATACAAAATAAAGGTAGTTAAATCAAGTTATTCTATATTTAAAATGAAAAAAGTAAATAAATTCTCAGTACTAAAATGCTTTATACTCTTGTTGTTTTCATAGTTATTTCATCTCATTGCAAATCACATTTTGCAGGAAGTTTACCTGATTTTGTAAATATCTTATCTGCAGCTGGTAAAGGAATACTGCCTGGATAAAAAAAAAACACACACACACACTTTTAGTTTTCCAACATGTACAAAACTACACTAGCTAATAGCACTGATTGACAAGTTTCAAGTTGTTTATCCTTATTTTTAAACTTGCCTGTTCTTGTACTTCTGACATCAGCTTTCAGTTTGGTGGTAATTTCCATTCTGCATACAAAGCTGAGGGGGAGGGTGGTGGTAAGAGCGCACACCAGCAGCTAAGATTTATAACCCAACCCTTTCTCAGCAAACTTAAACCCCAAATTTCTCTTTCATGATTTAGATACAGGAAAATTTAACCATCATTCTAATTACTTCATTCTTCTGGTATCCTTAGATGAAAAGCATACCTAGATAGGCTCAGGATCAGCAATGTATTACTGGGGGCTAGCTGCTGATTGGTGGCTGCACACAGGGCCGCCACTAGAAATTTTGGGGCCCCTGACTTAACCATTGATCAGGCCCCCCCCCCCCCTTTGACGTGCAATTTTTGACCAAGTGACTAAAACGTATATATGCACTTTATTCTTAAGTGTCTATTTAAACTTGGAAATGTTGTAAAGGTAGTAACATACAAGCACACAGACACACTCATACACTGAAACACACACACTCACACATAAGGATTCACATATAGACACTCTAGCAGACATGCAAAGAAACACACTTAGGCACAGACACCCAAATAGACACTAAGCACTTGTTTACATTGACCTGACAAGTAATGAGGTAGACTTCAGCTTTGTAAAAAAAGGAGATTTAGAAAACAAAATATGGAGTTCTTATTATCTTTTTGTAAAGGAAGATGCCAACAGCATGCAGTGGCTGAAAGGAAGGGCCCTGAACTGCCTAAACAATAATTTAAAGGTTATATGGAGGATTAGGTGACTTCCGGAAAGGTCTCATTCGTCTCAAAGTCTGTAGAAAGATGTGAATAATCAGTAGTAAGGTCAAAATGTCCTAAAAAGGAACAGACAATGGACACACACACACAGACAAACTCAAACTTACACATACACCCAAGGAAACACAGACAGAGACAGCCTCAGAAAACACACAAAGACACACACAGAGACACTCACAGAAAACACACAAAGACATACACACCCTCCCAGAGACACCCACAGAAAACACAGACATACATACATACACACACACCCCCTCACAGAGACTTCCATAGAAAACACAGACATACACACCCACCCTCACAGAGGCATCCAGGGAAAAAACACAAAGACAAAACATACACACACCCTCACAGAGACACCCATAGAAAAAGCTCAAAGACATATGCACACACCCTCACAGACATCCACAGAAAATTCACAAAGACATACACACCCACCCTCACAGAGAGACCCACAGAAAAAAACACATACACACTCATAGAGACACAAACCAAAGCACAAAGACATAAACACAGACACCCACAGAAACACTCACAGGAGGAAACATTTATGCACCTTGCATCCCCTAAATCAACAGTGTGTGACATGCATTATATATATATATATATATATATATATATAAATGCATATCTGCCAAAAGGGCACCTACCATTTGTGTATTGAAGAGGAAACATTTCTGCATTGTTTTAAATATAGAATTTCTACAGCATTGTCAAATAATCATAAATACACTGCTGCTAAAAAATGTGTTTTTATGGACCCCTGGCCCCACCATACAACTACTACCACACTTAAGTTACAATCCGAAATTGCACAAAGAAATAAAAAACATTTGCTAGGTAAGTCCTACCTCCCCTGCAAATGAAAGTGATCTGCCGTCTGACTCAGGCTCACACTGTACAAACAAAGTGCCAAGTCTGTCTCACACTGTGCATAGTGGTTTAGTGCACACTCAGAAATCCTCTCAAATGCTAATACTTTACTCCTTGTAATAACATTTCCAATGCTCAATTAGCACTCTGCTGTAGTACCCACTGGTGGCTGCCCCTGACAGGAGTCACCCCTGTCACCCCCTGATGGCGGCCCTGGCTGCACACAAATGCCTCGTCATTGGTTCGCCAGATTTGTTCAGCTAACTCCCAGTAGTGCATAGCTGCTGCTTCCACAACAGTATCCAAGAGAATGAAGGAAATCTGATAATAAAGTAAATTGGAAAGTTGTTTAAAATCACATGCTCTATCTAAATCATGGAACAAAGGTTTTGGTTTCTGTCCCTTTAAAGGATCATGAAAGTCAAAATTAAAAAAAACTTTCATGGGTCAGATAGAGTATGCAATTTTATGAGACTATTCAATATACTTCTGTTATTACATTTACTTTATTCATGTTATTCTTTGTTGAAAAGCATACCTAGGTAGTTTTAAGAGCAGCAACACACTGCTATGAGCCAACTGGTGATTGATGGATGCATATGCCTCTTGCCATTGACCAAATATGTTCAGTTAGGTCCCAATAGTGCATTGCTGTGCTGAAGCTGACTTTAGCTATGTGCAGACAGTGAGAGTGTAAGGGGTAGATTTATCAATGTGTGGGCAGACATCGATAAATGCCAACAGCATACGCTGTCGGCATTTAACATTGCACAAGCATTTCTAGTGAAATGCTTGTGCAATGCCGCCCCCTGCACATTTGCGGCTTATCGGCCGCTAGCAGGGGGTGTCAATCAACCCAATCATATCTGATCGGACTGATTGCCGTCTCCCACCTCAGAGGTGGCGGACGAGTTAAGGAGCAGCGGTCTTATGACCGCTGCTTCTTAACTTACATTTCCGGCGAGCCTGAAAGTACGGGGGTAGATAGCAGCATGCGCTGCTTGGTAAATCTACCCCTAAGTCTCAGCTGTTAGTGCCCCCTGTTTTATCACCTCAAGAACCGGTACAAAAAGTTGAAGTAAAGAAAGCAGTGCTACCGGAGAAAGAGGGGTCAGAAAGAGCAGCACATACTATCCTTTTCTGATTCTGCCTACACTCACAAATAGAGCGGCTCTTACATCTGACTAGGGACTGTAGCAAGGGATGATGATAGTTACCTCTGCAACCATCTTCTGCTTTATACTCTACTAGGTGGCATGGCCCCAACCATGGTATACCAGTAAAACTTAAAGTGAAAGTCAATCCTAGCATTTTACAAAAGCTAGGATTGACTATTGAAACAAATAAAGGGGACTTTCATTCATAAAGTAAAAGATACTTCAAGTAGAAAGCTCCTTTATTTGTTTCAATCGATTGCCGTTCTTAGCTGCTACAGCAGCACACGGCTAAATGATTTTTTTGCTAAGAGGTGACGTTTTAGCCTCTTAGTCAATAGATGTGTGGTCAATACGGCTCCCATGGGCACCAGGCCGGATTTACCACCTCTTACAAAAAAAATTGTTTAGCCGTGGGCTGCCATAGTAGCTAAGAACGGAGATCGATTGAAACAAAAAAAATAACTTTAGTTTTTGGGGTTTTTTTGCGTTTTCAAAGAGATTTATTGATGTAAAAATAAGTCAACACAGAGAGACACTTGCAGAGTGTCACAACATAACCTTCATATAGGCTGGAGGTATCATAGTAAAGTAACCATAAGATACATGTAAACATTAAGTGTGGGGGGGGAGAAGGGAGAAGGGCGAAGAAGGGAGGAAAGAGGGAAAAGGGGATGGAGGTAAGGGGAGGGGAGACAGGCCCTGGACTATGGTCCAACAGTAGTAAAGTAAAATGGGGAAAGAACTAAATGTGTTACATAGAGGCGGAGGGTTGCCAGCTGGGCCGGAATAGAGTCACCCAGTCTTCTCATATGAGTTCATATAGATCAATTTTGTTAAAAGTGAAGAAGATGCACCTTTCCATTGAATTAATGTAGGCCATGATATCTAATATGAAACTCAAGCTCGGGGGCTTGTCTTTTTTCCAGCTTCTAGCTATGGCTAACTTAGTGGCAGTAAATAAATAAATAAATGCATTAGAAGCTCTGGTGCTTTGGGAGAGGATGAGGCCAATATGAATCAGGGCTGTTTCGGGGGACCTTATAAAGTGAATGCCTAGCCTAGTCAGAGTGGTAAATACCCTATTCCACAGGGCCCTAACTTTGGGGCATCCCCACTATATATGGAGGGAATCACCAGGCATACCGCAGGCTCTCCAACATAGAGGAGAAGCGATTAGGCTAAGCTTAAAAAGAGTCTTATGGGGACAAAATACCAATGTGTAAGCAATTTGTAAAAAGTTTCGAATAAGGTCGTACAGTGAATGGCTTTGGAGGTAAGGTCAAAGGCATTAGTCCAAATATGTGGAGAGAATGTGGTATGCAATATGTCCTCCCATTTTAGGAGATTGGTAGCCTTATCAATGGGGAGCCCCTTCCATGATCAAGTAATGTTGAGACATAGGCCTATGTAATCTTCTACCTCCTTGCCACCTGGCTTCCCAGGGGGTCAAGGGACGGGGAAAATCCCCAGGCTCCAAAGATACTCCTGAATCTGGTAAATTCAAACTGTAAACTGGGAGGGGCAACCCGAGAGCCCGCAAGTTGGGCTAGTGACAGGTATTGATTCTGGGAGTTGAGGCACACTAAGGCCTAGATTTGGAGTTCGGCGGTAGCCGTCAAAACCAGCGTTAGAGGCTCCTAACGCTGGTTTTGGCCGCCCGCTGGTATTTGGAGTCAGTGATTAAAGGGTCTAACGCTCACTTTTCAGCCACGACTTTTCCATACCGCAGATCCCCCTACGCCATTTGCGTATCCTATCTTTTCAATGGGATCTTTCTAACGCCGGTATTTAGAGTCGTTTCTGAAGTGAGCGTTAGAGCTCTAACGACAAAATTCCAGCCGCCTGAAAATAGCAGGAGTTAAGAGCTTTCTGGCTAACGCCGGTTCATAAAGCTCTTAACTACTGTACCCTAAAGTACACTAACACCCATAAACTACCTATGTACCCCTAAACCGAGCTCCCCCCACATCGCCGCCACTCGATTAAAATTTTTAACCCCTAATCTGCCGACCGCCACCTACGTTATACTTATGTACCCCTAATCTGCTGCCCCTAACCCCGCCGACCCCTGTATTACATTTATTAACCCCTAACCTGCCCCCCACAACGTCGCCGCCAGCTACTTAAAATAATTAACCCCTAATCTTCCGACCGCAAAGCGCCGCCACCTACGTTATCCCTATGTACCTCTAATCTGCTACCCCTAACACTGCCGACCCCTATATTATATTTATTAACCCCTAATCTGCCCCCCTCAACGTCGCCGACACCTGCCTACACTTATTAACCCCTAATCTGCCGACCGGACCGCACCGCTATTATAATAAAGTTATTAACCCCTAACCCGCCTCACTAACCCTATAATAAATAGTATTAACCCCCTAATCTGCCCTCCCTAACACCGCCGACCCCTATATTATATTTATTAACCCCTAATCTGCCCCCCTCAACGTCGCCGACACCTGTCTACACTTATTAACCCCTAATCTGCCGAGCGGACCTGAGCGCTACTATAATAAAGTTATTAACCCCTAACCCGCCTCACTAACCCTATAATAAATAGTATTAACCCCCTAATCTGCCCTCCCTAACATCGCCGACACCTAACTTCAATTATTAACCCCTAATCTGACGACCGGAGCTCACCGCTATTCTAATAAATGTATTAACCCCTAAAGCTAAGTCTAACCCTAACACTAACACCCCCCTAACTTAAATATAATTTACATCTAACAAAATAAATTAACTCTTATTAAATAAATTATTCCTATTTAAAGATAAATACTTACCTGTAAAATAAATCCTAATATAGCTACAATATAAATTATAATTATATTATAGCTATTTTAGGATTAATATTTATTTTACAGGCAACTTGGTATTTATTTTAACTAGGTACAATAGCTATTAAATAGTTACCTAGTTAAAATAATAACAAATTTACCTGTAAAATAAATCCTAACCTAAGATATAATTAAACCTAACACTACCCTATCAATAAAATAATTAAATAAACTACCTACAATTAACCTAACACTACACTATCAATAAATTAATTAAACACAATTCCTACAAATAAATACAATTACATAAACTAGCTAAAGTACAAAAAATAAAAAAGAACTAAGTTACAAAAAATAAAAAAATATTTACAAACATAAGAAAAATATTACAACAATTTTAAACTAATTACACCTACTCTAAGCCCCCTAATAAAATAACAAAGCCCCCCAAAATAAAAAATTCCCTACCCTATTCTAAATTAAAAAAGTTACAAGCTCTTTTACCTTACCAGCCCTGAACAGGGCCCTTTGCGGGGCATGCCCCAAGAATTTCAGCTCTTTTGCCTGTAAAAGAATAAATACAATACCCCCCCCCCAACATTACAACCCACCACCCACATACCCCTAATCTAACCCAAACCCCCCTTAAATAAACCTAACACTAAGCCCCTGAAGATCTTCCTACCTTGTCTTCACCATACCAGGTTCACCGATCCGTCCTGGCTCCACATCTTCATCCAACCCAAGCGGGGGTTGGCGATCCATCATCCGGTGCTGAAGAGGTCCAGAAGAGGCTCCAAAGTCTTCCTCCTATCCGGCAAGAAGAGGACATCCGGACCGGCAAACATCTTCTCCAAGCGGCATCTTCGATCTTCTTCCATCCGGTGCGGAGCGGGTCCATCTTGAAGCAGGCGACGCGGATCCATCCTCTTTTTCCGTTGTCTCCCGACTAATGACGGTTCCTTTAAGGGACGTCATCCAAGATGGCGTCCCTCGAATTCCGATTGGCTGATAGGATTCTATCAGCCAATCGGAATTAAGGTAGGAATTTTCTGATTGGCTGATGGAATCAGCCAATCAGAATCAAGTTCAATCCGATTGGCTGATCCAATCAGCCAATCAGATTGAGCTCGCATTCTATTGGCTGATCGGAACAGCCAATAGAATGCGAGCTCAATCTGATTGGCTGATTGGATCAGCCAATCGGATTGAACTTGATTCTGATTGGCTGATTCCATCAGCCAATCAGAAAATTCCTACCTTAATTCCGATTGGCTGATAGAATCCTATCAGCCAATCTGAATTCGAGGGACGCCATCTTGGATGACGTCCCTTAAAGGAACCGTCATTAGTCGGGAGACAACGGAAGAAGAGGATGGATCCGCGTCGCCTGCTTCAAGATGGACCCGCTCCGCACCGGATGGAAGAAGATCGAAGATGCCGCTTGGAGAAGATGTTTGCCGGTCCGGATGTCCTCTTCTTGCCGGATAGGAGGAAGACTTTGGAGCCTCTTCTGGACCTCTTCAGCACCGGATGATGGATCGCCAACCCCCGCTTGGGTTGGATGAAGATGTTGGAGCCAGGACGGATCGGTGAACCTGGTATGGTGAAGACAAGGTAGGAAGATCTTCAGGGGCTTAGTGTTAGGTTTATTTAAGGGGGGTTTGGGTTAGATTAGGGGTATGTGGGTGGTGGGTTGTAATGTTGGGGGGGGTGTTGTATTTATTCTTTTACAGGCAAAAGAGCTGAAATTCTTGGGGCATGCCCCGCAAAGGGCCCTGTTCAGGGCTGGTAAGGTAAAAGAGCTTGTAACTTTTTTAATTTAGAATAGGGTAGGGAATTTTTTATTTTGGGGGGCTTTGTTATTTTATTAGGGGGCTTAGAGTAGGTGTAATTAGTTTAAAATTGTTGTAATATTTTTCTTATGTTTGTAAATATTTTTTTATTTTTTGTAACTTAGTTCTTTTTTATTTTTTGTACTTTAGCTAGTTTATTTAATTGTATTTATTTGTAGGAATTGTGTTTAATTAATTTATTGATAGTGTAGTGTTAGGTTAATTGTAGGTAATTGTAGGTAGTTTATTTAATTATTTTATTGATAGGGTAGTGTTAGGTTTAATTATATCTTAGGTTAGGATTTATTTTACAGGTAAATTTGTTATTATTTTAACTAGGTAACTATTAAATAGTTCTTAACTATTTAATAGCTATTGTACCTGGTTAAAATAATTACAAAGTTGCCTGTAACATAAATATTAATCCTAAAATAGCTATAATATAATTATAATTTATATTGTAGCTATATTAGGATTTATTTTACAGGTAAGTATTTATCTTTAAATAGGAATAATTTATTTAATAAGAGTTAATTTATTTCGTTAGATGTAAATTATATTTAAGTTAGGGGGGTGTTAGTGTTAGGGTTAGACTTAGCTTTAGGGGTTAATCAATTTATTAGAATAGCGGTGAGCTCCGGTCGTCAGATTAGGGGTTAATAATTGAAGTTAGGTGTCGGCGATGTTAGGGAGGGCAGATTAGGGGTTAATACTATTTATGATAGGGTTAGTGAGGCGGATTAGGGGTTAATAACTTTATTATAGTAGCGCTCAGGTCCGCTCGGCAGATTAGGGGTTAATAAGTGTAGGCAGGTGTCGGCGACGTTGAGGGGGGCAGATTAGGGGTTAATAAATATAATATAGGGGTCGGCGATGTTAGGGCAGCAGATTAGGGGTACATAGGGATAACGTAGGTTGCGGCGGTTTACGGAGCGGCAGATTAGGGGTTAATAATAATATGCAGGGGTCAGCGATAGCGGGGGCGGCAGATTAGGGGTTAATAAGTGTAAGGTTAGGGGCGTTTAGACTCAGGGTACATGTTAGGGTGTTAGGTGCAGACGTAGGAAGTGTTTCCCCATAGGAAACAATGGGGCTGCGTTAGGAGCTGAACGCTGCTTTTTTGCAGGTGTTAGGTTTTTTTTCAGCTCAAACAGTCCCATTGTTTCCTATGGGGGAATCGTGCACGAGCATGTTTTTGAGGCTGGCCGCGTCCGTAAGCAACTCTGGTATCGAGAGTTGCATTTGCGGTAAAAATGCTCTACGCTCCTTTTTTGGAGCCTAACGCAGCATTTGTTTGAACTCTCGATACCAGAGTTAATTTTATGGTGCGGCCAGAAAAAAGCCCGCGGAGCGTTAACAGCCCTTTTACCGCCAAACTCCAAATCTAGGCCTAAGTCTCTAAACTGAGCAATTCCTAGGTTAGACCAGGCGTTAAGGTGAGAGTCTGGAAGACCCAGCAATAAACCCATGATAGAGTGGATAGGGGATGGGTATGGAGTGACCCCTGGGTTATATCTAAGTCCCAGGTAAGTAAGCACTCCAGGATAATTTTTTTATTGATGTTTAGCTGTCGGTGTCAGTGAGAGGGGATCCTAATTAGGTCTCAAAGGTGTACATAGTTGGGCAGAGACACCCGCTCCAGAACACTCCATTTACTAGTAGACTTAACGAGTCCCCATTGTGATATATGGGTTAGCATTGCAGCTTCATAATATCTAACAATTGAGGGTGAGGTGATACCCCCGTATGAGTTAGGAAACTGCAAAACCTTATGGGCCATTCTGGCGGGTTTCCCCTGCCAAATATATCTGGGGAACACGCTCTGAAATTGCATTAACGAATGTCTAGGGAGACGAGCCGGTAGGCACCAAAAGAGGTACGTTAATTTTGGAAGGAATGACATCTTAAGAGCAGTAATCAAGCCCAACCATGATAAGGCCTGAAGGTTCCACTTGGATACCAGAGACCGGAGCTCAGAGAATAATGGGTCGTAGTTGTCATGAATGAGTTGGGTAATGTTATTTGAGATGTAGATCCCTAAGTGCTTGATATTGTCCTTTTTCCACCTAAAGTTATGTGTGTTCACTAAGTCTAGTATGTGATCTGAGGGGAATCCCCAATAGTACAGTTCCGTTTTTGTGGGGTTTAATATGTAGTATGACATTTTCCCAAAAAGTTTCAGTAGGGACAGTAGGGGAGGGATAGTGTGCTTGGGTGAAGAGGAAAATATTGAGATATCACAGCAAACAACGCAATTTTATGAGAGGTTCCGTGCAGTGTAATACCTGCCATAGAAGTCTCCCGATGGACTAGCGCAGCAAAAGGCTCAATAGCCAGAGCAAACAGGAGGAGGATAGAGGGCATCCCTGACGAGTGCCATTAGACAAGGAGAAGGGGTCGAACAGAACCCCAGACCCTAGTCCAAGGAGAAGAGTAAAGCACCTGGATGTGGGAGTGTATTTCCTTTGAGAACCGAAACACCCCTAGGACCTCCCATAAATATTCCCAGCGGACCCTGTCAAAAGCATTCAATGACAGGATAGAGAAGGGTTTGTTCAGCCTAGTGGCCTCTAACGTAATGTTAAGCAAGTGCCTGGTGTTGTCAGGTCCCTCCCTACTAGGAATAAAGCCCACCTGATCCTCATTGATCAGGTTGGGGAGCAATTCAATTAGCTAGGTTTTTTGAGTAGATTTTGATGTCTATATATGAGGGAAATTGGTCTATAGCTAGGGCAAAAAGTGGGGTCCTTATCTGGCTTAGGGATGGTGATTATAGTGCCTTCCAGGAACTCAGGGTGGAAGGAGCCCCGCAAACCAGAAGTTTGAAAGAAGCATAGTAACAGAGGAGACAGTTCTGCATTATAGGTTTTATAAAAAAAAGGGAAAGATAGCCATCTGGGCCCCGGGCTTTAAGCGGTTTAAGATGTTTAACAACTTCTTTGATCTTGGACAGGGATATAGGACACCTAAGGGAGTCCTAGTCGGCTATAGATAAAGTGGGGAGATCAAGTTGTGCAAGAGTTTGTTGGATAATGGGCCTAGGCATAGAGGGTGGGGACTCAGAATCCTTTATGTTGTAGAGGTCCTCATAGTATTTGGCAAAAAGGGCGCCTATTTGGCTGGGAAGGGTAGTCGTTTGGCCATTATGTGTGAGTATCGGGATACAGGACATGCTTTCTTTGTGTCGCAATCTATTGGCCAGCAAAGAGTCAGCCTTGTTACCTTTGTAGTAGAATAGTTGTCTGATTTTTATAAGTTTCAGCTGTGTAAGCTTCAGTTCGAGATCACAAATATGGGCTTATAGGGTACGGATTGCCTCAGTGTGTTGTGGTGCAGGGGATTTCCTATTCAGTGCCTCTAAATTTTTCAACACGCTAAAAGCCTGCGAGAGGGGTAAGCCCAGAGACTTCCGAATACTAGCCTGTTTATTAATGATCTGACATCTAATGGAGGCTTTAAGAGCCCTCCATAGAGTATAATCCAAAACCATACCGTTATCGTTTAAAGTAATCAGTTCCCGAATAGATTTCTGCCGTTCTTCCCTAAAGGGGATATCCAAGAGCAAAGTATGGGGCATGGACCACGAGAAAGGGCTTGAATTTTGACTTCTCTGACTTGATCTAAGGTCTGGGCTTGGTTGGAGTAGGTTGAATGTACGTGTGAAGTCTTTGTCCTGTGAGAGGAAGGCTCTCCAGATGTCATAAAGGCTGAATTTCATCATAAGGTATCTAAAGTTATGGGAGAGGTGAGCTGTACCTGGAGCCCAATCTGGCTTTATTTGTTTGCTTATCTAAAAGGGGGGCCCAGATCAAATTAAAATCCCCCCCTATGAGTACCCTGCCCTGTTTATATTTATCAACTAGCTTCAGAATTTTGTGAAGGCATTTACATTGGCCAGTATTGGGGAGATATATAGAGACTAAGGTATATAGCTTCTGGTTGAGTTTACATTTTATTATTATAAATCTTGCTTGGGGGTCTCTTTCAATGAAGAGAATCTAACACGCAAGGCGACTGTGAAACAAGATAGCCACTCCTCGAGCCTTGGAAGAAAATGGGGCAAATTCGACTTTAGTATAGTGTTTAGAGATCAACCTGGGGGCATTGCCTTCCTTCCAATGCGTCTCCTGTAGGAGAACCACATCAGGATTGAGATGGGAAAGTGACCTAAGAAAGATGCTGCATTTGCCCGGTGAATTCAAACCCCTAACATTATGTGTGAGAAATTTTATTTTGTTCCCATTAGCCATTTACATGTAAACAAGGGAGTGTAAAGTCCAGGACCTGCCAGGGGGAAGAGGGTGGGAGGAAAGGGGAAGGAACATGAGAAAGCATATACAGTTCAAGAAAATGAAGCTGAAACATAAAAAGGTAGTTGTGGTGGAAATAGTCCACGGTGCGGGCTAGATTGGGGGGGAGGTTTTAGAGAGTAACAATAAGGTCAGAGTGGTGTGACCCAAAAAGATGAACAATAACATTGCATAAATTACAACAGAAAAACATATGCTATGAAATAAATACGGCAGTATAAAGTGCAACAGTCATAGACATGTAACAGTTAACAAAACACATAGATCGGCTTTGGTAGGTAGCAGGAGCACTTACCCAGAAGGCACAAAGTGCAATAGCAATAACCTTTCAAGCCAATGAGTAATCAAGAGGCTGAGTCTTGAAGAGGAGGCTGATGCTTTGGTTTTTTCGATCTTTGCACCTTGACCTATCATTCTGGAGCAGAAGCTCTAAGCTTGGCCTGGATAAGTGCTTGTGTATTGCTTGCTGGTGGATGTAGGCCCCAGGATTCCAAGAGAAAGAAGCCCTGACTGAGGCTGGTAACCGTATGGGTCTGGTTGTCATTTGTGACTACTATTCTGATTGGGAAACCCCAACGATATTTAATATTTTCTCTTCTGAGAACTTCCATGACCAGGGAGAACAATATTCTCTGATGAAGTGTATGTTGAGAGAGATCCTGCAGCAGTTGGATCTCCTTGAATCTTTCAGAGAGGGAAGGCCTATGGAAGGCCGCCTGCAAAATGCGATCCTTGAGACTGTAGCTGTGAAAGCATACAACCACGTCCCTTGGTTTGTCAGATGAAAGAGATCTGGGCCTGAGGGCCTGGTGGCCCCTCTCTAGGGTGTTAGGTTGCATTTCAAAGGAGCCTAATAGTTCCTTAAAAAGGTTTGAGAGGAAGGCTTGTAACTCAGAGGGCGATACTGTTAAAGGAATGCCTCTGAATCTAATATTGCTCCTGCGGGACCTGTTCTCAAGGTCAGCTAGCTTAGATTCCAGTTGCACGATCTGGTCGGACAGGGCTTCAGAATACGAAAGAAGATTTGTATGGTCGGTGGCCAGATCATTATGCTTGCGCTCTAAGGCGTTAACTCGCCAATCTCAGAGATATGTTTATGCAGTTCAGCTGAGCTACAATGTACCTCTTGGGTGATGGATAAAGTCTGGGCAGCCAGCATTTTCTGCATGATAGACTCCGTGATGTATCTAAGAGAAGCTACACTGGAAGTGACGCTAGATTGGGACCCTTCATCGTGTGAATCCTGGTCAGCCTGACTGGAGACTGACTTGGTAGACCCTTGCTGGGTTAGGAGAGAGAAGTGGTCAAGAACTGTCTTCTTAAGCTTTATCCGAGATTTGGATTGTCTCCTACTGGTATGAGGCATGTTGTTGACAGATAATGGGCTACAGCAAGTTAGGAGAGGAAGCACGCCCCTCGGTTGAGAAGTACTCTGGTAGTCAGGAGGAACAGGATTTATGAAGCAATTGCATGGACAAGTTACAAGCCTAACAAGTGAAACATTAGTCAATAACTAGTATACACATATGCTGATTAGATAGGGCTACCACTCTGGCCTTCCCGCCATCCTGCTTACCACATCAGGCGTGAGAAAAATCCCACCAGAACCTTTAGAAGGAAAGGACAATTATCCTACAAGATCCTGTGTATTGGCAGGACAGCGCGGACAAATATAACATATATATGTATATATGAACAGCAATTCAAGGATTCGTTCCAGGTGAAGAACGGGGACAGGGTGCAAGGGATGTAACTTCCTCAGATAAGAGTCAAGCCCTGGGAACTCTGTCTGTGGTTGGGCCCAAGAAAGTAGTACTCTCAGGAATGTAATCACAATAAGATCTGCTGGCCCAATAGTAAATTTATCCCCTTAAGGTGACAGGGTACAATAGCCAGTCTATGGGCTGCCTTGTGGGATGAAGGCTAATGTGGTGTAAAGCCCCAGATGTGAGCTTGTAACTAAAGAGGCAATTAAGGCACAGCAGTACAGACTCTTACCCCAAGCGTTGTGGTCCAGGGAACCTCCGGTAACCAGTCAGGCAGCCCGGGTTGTGGGCTTACTTCCAGGAGTGAGGAGGATGTAAGAAGAGCTTGGTCACACCTAGAGGACAGGTCTCATAGGCAATCCAGTTGTGGCCCAACCACCAGGGCTACCATGTGGCGACAAACATGATTGTGAGGAGCGGGCCCAAAACAGCACAAGGCCCCAACAGAAGCATCCAGTGGATATTCTCTCTGATGTCCTCAGGGGGCAGCGTGGAGGAGTGCATCAGACCTCCCTGGCGATGAGTACTCCAGCAGTTTGGCCCCAGACGGTCCGGTAAGTTGAAGAGAGGCGTGGAGCCGGAAAGAAGATGGTGGCCTGCAAGGACACCTCCGAGATGCTGGTAGCACCTCCGATAGCCCCACCAGAGATAAAGAGAGTGCCAGAAGAATTACGCTCACCAGCTCAGCCAGGTTACGGTAGCCATTTACAGGAAACAGTGCCCAAAGCGGCCTGTGGCCGGTCTTCCAGAAAGGCGCGATGTATCTCCAGTCGGTGCGCTTCTTCCTACCCAGGTAGGTGGATGGAAAGACACAAGAGTAGGTAGGCCCTGGTTCCCCGCTCCGGAGCGGAGCCCCGACCCTCTGGAGCCCGGGGGAAGCCCCCAGTACTTGGCAGTATGAGATGGGCAGGTAGTCAGAGGTCGTTGATACAGAGTGGGCAGAGGTCTCGAGGCCCAAGTTGGTTATCTCAGAAATGCCTGAAGATGAGCCACAAACTCGGCTGGAGTAGATTTACACTTGCTGGTGTCTGACTTAGTGAACAAATTGATAAATAAGCCCAAAAACTTGCTAAATAATAGCTTAAAGCAGAACAGTAGCAGAGAGCTCATGTGAAACACGTCTGCTTGGTTTGGCTGGTAACTCCGCCCCCTCCCCCCAACTTTTTAGGTTTATAATTTAGTACAGCAGTTAACAGAGACATTACAAAGGGAATGCTCAAAACCCTTGTTAAGGCAGAATTCATGCTTTTCCAAAAAGAGGTTAATAGCTTATATTGCCATCATATATGAGAAATTGTGCCACTCAACCAGTATGATTTACATTGGGATAGATGCGTTTGATGCAAACTGGATTAAGGTACCAACACAATAACAATTTGTGCTTCAGATCTAGAATCCTGGGGAAGAAGAGGACTTGTGAGTGTTATAAAATATTTTCCGCCATTCCAGAATTGTTTAAGAAACTCCTAGTTCAGAGTGCCAGTGTGAAGTATGCAGAGGTAAGTCTAATCAATGGCTCTTCCAATAGTTTTCTAGCTGCTGGCAGTGACAGTGTGCCAGAAAGTAGAGTGTCCAGGAGACACAGGTGTTTAAAATTGGTAGGACTTCTGAGGAAATATCTTCCATGGGGAGGGGGGCTGCTTAATAGATTAAGTAATTGGGCATACTTTAACCATGATGTAAAAGAGCCCCCAGCAATTTCTTTTGGGTTGGATCTTTGTTTTACATCTACTAATTTCACAAATGGGATTGTATGTCTGTTTTCCTCCTCATAAAACTTGCTAGGTCCAGGACCCCTTACTAGTTCAACATTATAAAAAAGATAGGGGACAAAGGTGACACTACAAGAAGATATACCGCTTTGCGAGTACACTCACAATTGTTGAAAATATGAGAATACAGATGGGAGACCTTAGTCAACTGTGGTCTTGCTACTGATTATTTTTATTCCGTTGATTCAAGGCTTAATACAGTCCCATATGCACAAATTGTTTAAAGATTAGGTAGGAGCCTGGGAGGCACAGAGAGACCGCTTGAAGTATATACAGTAATTGCGGTCGTCATTTTGATGGCTTGTATATGCCCCAACCATGAGATGGTTTTGTCCTGCCAAGAATGAAAGTCCTTAGTCACTTTGGTAGGAAGAGGAGAATAATTATATTCATTTTTTTCTTCAGTAGCCACTAAGAAACTTCACAGGTACTTAATCTTATTGCAGTTTGTATGGTAACTTAAAGTTGTCTAGACTCATTGGCCCATAGTTATCAAGGTCTGTCGGACCTGATCCGACAGTGAGGATCAGGTCCGACAGACCTCGCTGAATACGGCGAGCAATACGCTCACCGTATTCAGCATTGCACCAGCAGCTCACAAGAGCTGCTGGTGCAACGCTGCCCCCTGCAGACTCGTGGCCAATCGGCCGCCAGCAGGGGGGTGTCAATCAACCCGATCATACTCGATCGGGTTGATTTCCGGCGATGTCTGTCCGCCTGCTCAGAGTTTTTGTGACCACTGCTTCCTAACTGCTGTTTCTGGCAAGCCTGCAGGCTCGCCAGAAACACGGGGCATCAAGCTCCATTCGGAGCTTGATACATATGCCCCATTGTGACTAAGTATTTCGCATTTCTGAGCATTTATAAAAACATCTCCATTCATAGTATATAAAGAATAGGGGGCATCTCTGTCTAGTGCTATTTTCAAACATTGCATGGAAGCAGACAAGACAAGACATAAACAAGCAGTGGTGAAGGTAAAACTTACAGGCAGTGCAGGGATAAAAATCATCACATATTGTTGTGTTAACCTAGAATAAAAATAATTACAATTATTTGAGCATATGTGCAGTTATTTCATAATATGTTTGAGCTTTGATTGTCTTTAAAATTTCACATGTACTACCTAATAGGTTAAACATACTAGATACCCCCCCTCCACCTTTTAAATGTATTTAAAATAAATCTTGCAATTTAAATACTTTAAAATATCTTGTTAGATATTAACTAGATTTAAGAGTTCCTTTGAAGCTTTATGGCTGGTCTTAAACGTATAGCTTAACAGTATATCTAGAATTCATCTGTACTTTGACCAGACACTGTGCTTGAAAAGGTTATTTCATTTTGCATGACAGTTAAATAAATAATGTGAGTTTAATATTAACCTGGCGACTTCTGGATTCTGCTTGAAAAGCAGCAGCAACTGCTCAGTGTTGATGAAGACTGCCCAACAGGGGAAGCAGAAAAGCAACAAGATGAGAATCCCTCTCTGAAGGATAGTTCCAACACGCTTCAGATTCTTACTTCCGTATGTCTAAGACAGGGGGGGGGGGAGAATGAGAAAACAAAAAATTATATAATACAAACCTGTATGTAACCAGAGAATATAAAGAGCATCATGCATTTTACAGTATGTTATCTTCATTGAAACCAGCACTTAAAGGATTACTTTCTGTTATAATTTTTAAGCTAAACAACTAACATATTAAAGTTAATAAACATTAATTAAAACCTACTGACCTATATTTTCTCCAAAACAAAGTTTCATAACGTTCTAAAAGTTATATCTTTTATTCGCCGATGATGTCACGTTATCCTGCCCACTATTTTCAGCACTGCGTGTTCAAAATACTTAAACCAATAACTTTGTGTTTAAAGCGCCATTTTGAAACCTAGGTATTGTAAACGGATTGGTACAGAGCAAAGGATACCCACGGAGTGGGTTTGGAAAACAATTAAATTTGCAGACAAGATTTCTGATATACGGTAGAGATATGTTAATGAAATGCTATTGATAAAAAGCGTATTTGGGGTAGTTAGTAACAGGCATAGAAAATATTTACTTACAGTGGCCCTTTAAATGGCCATAATACCCAAATGTTGAAACACTTGAAAGTGATGCAGCAAAGCTGTAAAAAGCTGACTAGAAAATATCACCTGAACATCTCTATGTAAAAATGAAAGATATTTTACCTCAAAAGTTCCTCAGTAGCCACATCCCATTGTAAAGGACTTCTAAGCAGCAAATCAGTATGTATGTCCCGGGACAGCTAAGGGGTTGAGCCTCGTGCACTCTCGTTATTTCCCTATTCAGTTTAAAGGAAGTTTACTATGAAATCTCATGAGAGTTAAGTGAAATCTCCTGAGATCACAGTAAAAGAGTTCATGACCTCAGCACTGTTGATGCTGATTGGCTGCTGTTCATTTATCCATTTTTTTTTTTACCTGCAGCTAGGCAACAGCTGAGTATAACTTATTACACAGAAATTACTCTGATGAGCTGAAGAGATTGTGAGGTAAAATATCTTCCTTTTTTACATAGAGATGCTCAGGTGATAATTTCCTGTCAGCTTTTTACAGTTATACTGCATTAGTTTCAAGTGATTTAGCATGTGAATATTATGTCCCTTTAAAAACAAAAAGTAGTACAGAATAAATTTATGCCAATGGCAGTGCCGATTTCTACTTTTCTAAAACTTCTTATCTCTCCTGCTGCTTCTTGTTGCCCAAAAAAATGCAAAGTATCAGATTCTTCTACAGACTACAAAATATTTGAAGGTATACACTCCACATCCTCTCATCCAGACATGCTTCACACAGGACAACCTAAACTTCACTGAAGAATTATCCAATGGAGTTTGGACTGACCAGCGTGAAACTTATAAATATGATTATGGTTATGGAGTGCTTACCGTGATTCAATACAGAATGGCAAAAGCCTTATAGTCCTTATTGTGCTCATTTGACATTATTATCCCAAGCAGAAAGCTGAATAAAGTTTTTAAAAAGGACTAATACAGTAAAATTGCATAATCAACAATTCCACAGTAAAAAGACAATTTAATAACACTGAATTTTGTTTTTTAACATGTTTTATACGTTACTTTAATTGTTCCTCCTCCTCCCTGTATCATGTGATAGCCATCAGCCAATTCCAAAATGCACATAGAGGCCTACTTATCAAGCCATCAACTGTGCTGCATTCAACGGCACCAATACGCTCGCCTAACATCGCTGCCGCGGACCTGAATACGCTCTCCATATTTAACAAAAAACTGTCAAAAAGCTGCGCACCAAGTACGGCGCAATGAGCAGCAGACTGTTGTTAACTAACAGTCATCGATCTCGCTGGTATTCGGCTTTTTCACAGCTTTATTTGTATACTGTTACTAAACACCCACACTATACTAAACTGTTTAACCCCTATCCCGCCGCTCCCGGAGCCCGCCGCCACCGACATTATGTTTTTAACCCCTAATCTGCCACCCCCTACACCGCCGCCACCTACATTATGTTATTAACCCCTATCCCGCCGCTCACGGAGCCCACCGCAACTAAATAAAGTTATTAACCCCTAAACTGCCAGCCCCCTACATCGCCATAAACTAAATTAACCTATTAACCCCTAAACCTAACAACCCGCTAACTGTACATTAAATATTAACTCATCCCTATCTTATAATAAATTTAAACTTACCTTTAGATTTAAATTAAACTATATTAAACTATTAATTAATCTACCCTAACTATTATACTAAAATTACATTAAATCAGCGGTCGCCAACCAGTGGTCCGTGGACCACTGGTGGTCCACGAGAAGTTGTTGGTGGTCTTTGACACCATCAAGCAGGAATTAATCTCCTCTGATGGTGCGCAACTTGCGTAGCTAGATTGTAATTTTAACTCCTCTTGTCCGGCGCGCTGCTCAGAGGAAAATTCTTCCATTCTAAAGCCAGCAGAGGTTGGTATAGTCTTGGCTTGAAATAGTGGAATTAAAGTATATGAAAAAAAGAAAATCTTAAAAAAAAATGCTCTCCTATATTTCATTTATTTTCTTCCTTTTACCTGTCTCTTTGTAGTAGTTTTCCTAGTTCCTTCAGATGGACTTACATCACTGTTTGTCTTCCTCCCCTCCATCATTTTTTTTATTTTTATTAAATTTTAATTATTTTTCATTCTATTCATTTTATTCCACCTGAATTCCAGTAATTGCCATCCAGCAGATCAACCATATCCCACCAGTATTATAGTAATTGCCAGTAACATCAGTCGTGGTTAGCTCACATCCATTTTGAGAGCTTTCTGATATAAACTTAATTTATGACTCCAATGTCTGTCCATGATCATAAGTAGTTTTGAATAATTTTTAACTGGGGAGGTAACTTGGAAGTCTTGTGGTCCTTTTAAAAATGTATTCTTTTTTCCCCACTTTCTGCCTCTCTGTTTCCAGTTTAAAAGTTGGCACTCACCCTTTATCTGTCATTTAGAAGTATTCCCTCAGTTCTGTCATTCAATTAGTTAATTCCAAAAAATAATTCTTAAAAATGTGTAAATATATATAATGTAAACTTAGCTATGGTTATACTAGTTATGTACAATATATATATATGTGTGTGTGTATATATATATATATATATATATGTGTATATATATATATATATATATATATATATATATATATATATACAGTATATATATATATATATATATATATATACAGTATATATATATATATATATATATATATATATATATATATATACAGTATATATATATATATATATATATATATATATATATATATATATATACACACACACACACACATGATAGAGGTTTGTACTTTTTAAAAAAAAATCATGTTAGTGGTCCACGGGATTAAAAATTGTGAGTTTAGTGGTCCCTGAGGTCCGAAAGGTTGGCGACCCCTGCATTAAACTATATTAAACTAATAATTAATCTACCCTAACTTTTATACTAAAATTAAATTAAACTACAAATTAAAATAACTATATTATATATTTAAATACCTAACCCTACTCAAATAAATTAAATCTACACTAAAAAATTACTAAGTTACAAAAAAAAAAACACTAAGTTACAAAAAATAAAAAATAAATTATCAAAGATTTAAACTAATTACACCTAATCTAAGGGCCCTATGAAAATAAAAAAGCCCCCCCAAAATAAAAAACCCTAACCTACAATAAACTACAAATAGCCCTTAAAAGGGCCTTTTGCTGGGCATTGCCCCAAAGAAATCAGCTCTTTTACCTGTAAATAAAAAATACAAATACCCCCCAAAAGTAAAACCCACCACCCACACAACCAACCCCCCAAATAAAAACCTAACTAAAAAACCTAAGGTCCCAATTGCCCTGAAAAGGGCATTTGGATGGGCATTGCCCTTAAAAGGGCATTTAGCTCTATTGCAGCCCTAAACCTAATCTACAACTAAAACCCACCCAATCAACCCTTAAAAAATCCTAACCCTAACCCCTGAAGATTCACTTACAGTTTTGAAGATCCGACATCCATCCTCCAAGAAGCTGGCAGAAGTGTTTATCCAAGCCGCCGAAGTCTTCCTCCAAGCCTGCAGAAGTCTTCATCTAGATGGCATCTTCTATCTTCATCCATCTGGCACAGAGCGGCTCCATCTTCAAGACATCTGACGTGGAGCATCCTCTTCAATCGACGTCTTCTTCCAAATGAAGTTTCCCTTTAAATGACGTCATCCAAGATGGCGTCCCTTAGATTCCGATTGGCTGATAGAATTCTATCAGAAAATCGGAATTAAGGTTGAAAAAATCCTATTGGCTGTTGCAATCAGGTGTAGGGGGCAGCAGATTAGGGCTGTTTAGACTTGGGGTACATGTTAGGGTGTTAGGTGTAAACGTAACTTTTATTCTCCCATAGGAATCAATGGGATATCGGGCAGCAGCGAACATGAGCTTTCGCTGAACAGACTACCATTGATTCCTATGGCGCCCGCGGCCTCCAGGGTGGCGGATTGGAAAGCAGGTACGCTGGGCCGGAATAGTGGCGAGCGTACCTGGTAGAAAGTTGATAATTAGCTAAAGTAGTCAGATAGTGCCAAATGTGCATTCGGAACATCTGTAGTGACGTAAGCATCAATCTGTGTCGGACTGAGACCGGCGGATCGAATGTTACATCACAGATTTCTACTTTTGTCGTTCTGTAGGCTTTGATAACTAAGGCGAATCAAGCTCACCGCAATTATGCTGCAGAATTCCAGCGTATTTGCGGTTGACGGCTTGATAAATAGGCCTCATACTGTGAACTCTTGCAGTTACTCATTAGGAACTAGTGTCTCAAAGTGTGCATATAAGAAGATTGTGTATAATTGAATATGTTTAAAAATGGCATGATCTATCAAAATCTATTTGAAATGACAAGGCAGTTCAGAACTCCTGCCCCATAGGACTGTAATAATATGTGGACCAAATAACATGTGAAATACAACTTCTGTTACATGGACGATGATCCAGGTTGAGAATTCTTCAGGTTTATGGGAGGATTAGAACTTCTCTTATTATAACAGAGTGTGGATAGCCACTGTGATATATATGACTGCATGATCATTTTACACATAAAGCAAGTACAAACATTCACTCTGACTGTGAGCAAAAAAGGCTGCATGGATGAAATTTTTTTTTTTTTTACCATTTAAATAAAATAAAAAAATGGGATGAAATGCATTTTTTTGGGGTATACTACAAAGAAAACAATGGCTCTATGTTTTATTGAGGATAATGTCTAAAATATGTAAACAAAAAGTATCTTATTTGGATTCAAAGTAATAAAATACTGATTATCAGATGTATTGCAAAAAATGGTTTCTGGGGCAGAATGGTACATTATTATTATTATTATTATCTATTTTTTGAGCCTTCAAGTTCCTTGCATTCACTAAATTTGATACACAAACTGGATGTAACTATTAATCTGTAATCCTATAAATTATTATAAACATAGAAGGGAAAAAACATTTTTGCTATCATTCATTTAGAATAATAAAGCTATGGGTGGGGCTCAACAGATACTGGACACAAGATCATGACAACCCAAATTTGACTTGATGACTAGATTGTGCAGGGCTGTGGACCAATGCATTGGCAGTCAGGGGTTAAGCACTGTCACCTTGCGTTACTAGAAGTCAAAAAGGTTTACTGCACACACTGTAACGCTTGTGGGATACTCCTCTATTAGACCAAACTCGGCCAGCAGTCTTGTTATCCCGGCATCGAGCCGGAATGATAGAGAATATTCCAGAGCAGAGAAAGTTAGTGAGATGAGGAAGGTGGCACTCACAACAGGCAGGACAGTCCCCAGCAGCAACAGCAGAGCAGTCCAAGGATGAACCACTAGAATGGTCAGGCAGGCAGGGTCTGGCAACAGCAAAGCAGTCCAAGGATAAACCACTAGAATGGTCAGGCAGGCAGGGTTTGGCAACAGAAAAGCAGTCCAAGGATAAATCACTAGAATAGTCAGGCAGGCAGGGTTTGGCAACAGAAAAGCAGTCCAAGGGCACACCACTAGAATGGTCAGGCAGACAGGGCTTGGCAACAGTAGAGCAGTCCAGCAGTTTAAAGGTTAAGGCAGGTAGAGTAGTGAGACAGGCAGGTTCAGCAACAGTAATTAATCCAGCAGTTTAAGGGTTAAGGCAGGTAGAGTAGTCAGGTTCAGTAACGATATTAGGCACAAGAAAGAACGATCTGTCACACCCAGGAGCACACAAAGTAACACCTATACTTGGGCAGTGACAGATCGTTCTAATAACATTTAAATAGGCTCAGATTCACGCCAGTGAGTTCCGACCGGGCATTCGGAGCGTGCGGCGAGGACATCAGTGCCGCACGTATCCGGAGCTGACACTGCCCCAGACAACGAGCAGGGAAGGAGACGCTGCGCCCCTAGCAACAGCTAGAGCAGCGCGGCATGACACACACCAGTACTTTACAAATCAATGTGGTCATGGCTCCTACATTTTACTTCTGATTCAAAAACTTTGTATTATTCTACATAGATTTGTATTTAATCCCCATTATCTAGATTATAAAAAGTTTGTGTCTGGATCTTTAATATTTTTGCTAACCAAAGTCTCATATACAGTGCCCTGTACTAATATTGGCACCCTTGATAAATATGAAAAATTGTCTTTATTGTTTAACCTTTCGATCGTTAGTTAAAAAATTTTAAAAAAAATCTGCAAAGAATTGCAAACACAGGTTAATAAAAAATAAATAAAAAATAATAAAAATTAATATTATTATTATTATTAATAATAATAATAATAATTATAAATATGAGGTAACACATAGGCCAAATTCCTTTAGTCATTCATTACAATGGGTAAGACCAAGTAATATAGCTGTGATGTGCGGCAAAAGTTTATAAGAAAATAGCAAAATAATTGAAAAATGCCTATTTCCACCATCAGGGCAATAATTAAGAAGTTCCAGTCAACGGTATAGGTTATAAAATGTTATGAATAAACCTGGAAGAGGAAGTGTGTCTATATTGTCTCAACGCACTGTGAAGAGGATGGGTCAAGTGGCCAAAAACATAATTTATGTAAGAACTTACCTGATAAATTCATTTCTTTCATATTAGCAAGAGTCCATGAGCTAGTGACGTATGGGATATACATTCCTACCAGGAGGGGCAAAGTTTCCCAAACCTCAAAATGCCTATAAATACACCCTCACCACACCCACAAATCAGTTTAACGAATAGCCAAGAAGTGGGGTGATAAGAAAAAAGTGCGAAGCATAAATATTAAGGAATTGGAATAATTGTGCTTTATACAAAAAAATCATAACCACCACAAAAAGGGTGGGCCGCATGGGCTCTTGCGAATATGAAAGAAATGAATTTATCAGGTAAGTTCTTACATAAATTATGTTTTCTTTCATGTAATTAGCAAGAGTCCATGAGCTAGTGACGTATGGGATAATAAATACCCAAGATGTGGAACTTCCACGCAAGAGTCACTAGAGAGGGAGGGATAAAATAATGACAGCCAATTCCGCTGAAAAATAATCCACACCCCAAAATAAAGTTTAATTTTATAATGAAAAAAAACTGAAATTATAAGCAGAAGAATCAAACTGAAACAGCTGCCTGAAGTACTTTTCTACCAAAAACTGCTTCAGAAGAAGAAAACACATCAAAATGGTAGAATTTAGTAAAAGTATGCTAAGAAGACCAAGTTGCTGCTTTGCAAATGTGATCAACCGAAGCTTCATTCCTAAACGCCCAGGAAGTAGAAACTAACCTAGTAGAATGAGCTGTAATCCTTTGAGGCGGAATTTTACCCGACTCGACATAAGCATGATGAATCAAAGACTTTAACCAAGACGCCAAAGAAATGGCAGAAGCCTTCTGACCTTTCCTGGAACCGGAAAAGATAACAAATAGTCTGGAAGTCTTACGGAAATCTTTAGTAGCTTCAACATAATATTTCAAAGCTCTAACTACATCCAAAGAATGCAACGATCTTTCCTTAGAATTCTTAGGATTAGGACACAATGAAGGAACCACAATTTCTCTACTAATGTTGTTAGAATTCACAACCTTAGGTAAAAAATTTAAATGAAGTCCGCAACACCGCCTTATCCTGATGAAAAATCAGAAAAGGGGATTCACAAGAAAGAGCAGATAACTCAGAAACTCTTGTAGCAGAAGAGATGGCTAAAAGAAACAAAACTTTCCAAGAAAGTAATTTAATATCCAGAGAATGCATAGGTTCAAATGGAGGAGCTTGTAGAGCCCCCAGAACCAAATTCAAACTCCAAGGAGGAGAAATTGACTTAATAACAGGTTTTATACGAACCAAAGCCTGTACAAAACAATGAATATCAGGAAGATTAGCAATCTTTCTGTGAAATAGTACAGAAAGAGCAGAAATTTGTCCTTTCAAGGAACTTGCAGACAAACCTTTATCGAGACCATCCTGAAGAAACTGTAAAATTCTAGGAATTCTAAAAGAATGCCAAGAAAATTGATGAGAAGAACACCAAGAAATGTAAGTCTTTCAGACTCGATAATATATCTTCCTAGATACAGATTTATGAGCCTGTAACATAGTATTAATTACGGAGTCAGAGAAACCTCTATGACTGAGAATCAAGCGTTCAATCTCCATACCTTCAAATTTAATGATTTGAGATCCTGATGGAAAAAGGACCTTGAGATAGAAGGTCTGGTCTTACGGAAGAGTCCACGGTTGGCAGTAGCCATCCGAACAAGATCCGCATACCAAAACCTGTGAGGCCATGCTGGAGCCACCAGCAGTACAAACGAACGCTCCTTTAGAATCTTGGAGATCACTCTTGGAAGAAGAACTAGAGGCGGAAAGATGTAGGCAGGATGATACTTCCAAGGAAGTGACAATGCATCCACTGCCTCCGCCTGAGGATCCCTGGATCTGGACAGATACCTGGGAAGCTTCTTGTTTAGATGAGAAGCCATCAGATCTATTTCTGGAAATCCCCAGATTTGAACAATCTGAAGAAATACCTCTGGGTGAAGAGACCATTCGCCTGGATGTAACGTCTGGTGACTGAAATAATCCGCTTCCCAATTGTCTATACCTGGGATGTGAACCGCAGAAATTAGACAGGAGCTGGATTCCGCCCATACAAGTATTCAAGATACTTCTTTCATAGCCAGAGGACTGTGAGTCCCTCCTTGATGATTGACATATGCCACGGTTGTGACATTGTCCGTCTGAAAACAAATGAACAATTCTCTCTTCAGAAGAGGCCACGGCTGAAGAGCTCTGAAAATCGCACAGAGTTCCAAAATGTTGATTGGTAATCTCGCCTCCTGAGATTCCCAAACCCCCTGCGCTGTCAGAGACCCCCATACAGCTCCCCAACCTGTCAGACTCGCATCTGTTGAGATCACACTCCAGGTTGGAAGAACAAAAGAAGCCTCCTGAACTAAACGATGGTGGTCTGTCCACCACGTCAGAGAGTGTCGTACAATCGGTTTTAAAGATATTAACTGTGATATCTTTGTATAATCCCTGCACCACTGGTTCAGCATACAGAGCTGAAGAGGTCGCATGTGAAAACAAGCAAAGGGGATCGCGTCCGATGCAGCAGTCATAAGACCTAGAATTTCCATGCATAAGGCTACCGAAGGGAATGATTGAGACTGAAGGTTTCGACAAGCTGAAACCAATTTCAGACGTCTCTTGTCTGTCAGAGACAAAGTCATGGACACTGAATCTATCTGGAAACCTAAAAAGGTTACCCTTGTCTGAGGAATCAATGAACTCTTTGGTAAATTGATCCTCCAACCATGTTCTTGAAGAAACGATACAAGTCGATTCGTATGAGATTCTGCTAAATGTGAAGACTGAGCAAGTACCAAGATATCGTCCAAATAAGGAAATACCACAATACCCTATTCTCTGATTACAGCTAGAAGGGCACCGAGAACCTTTGTAAAAATCCTTGGAGCTGTTGCTAAGCCGAACGGCAGAGCCACAAACTGGTAATGCTTGTCTAGAAAAGAGAATCTCAGAAACTGAAAGTGATCTGGATGAATCGGAATATGCAGATATGCATCTTGTAAATCTATTGTGGACATATAATGCCCTTGCTGAACAAAAGGCAGAATAGTCCTTATAGTTACCATTTTGAATGTTGGTACCCTTACATAACGATTCAATACTTTCAAATCCAGAACTGGTCTGAAGGAATTCTCCTTCTTTGGTACAATAAATAGATTTGAGTAAAACCCCAGACCCTGTTCCAAGACCGGAACTGGCACAATTACTCCAGCCAACTCTAGATCTGAAACACATTTCAGAAATGCCTGAGCCTTCACTGGATTTATTGGAACGCGAGAAAGAAAAAATCTTCTTGCAGGTGGCCTTATCTTGAAACCTATTCTGTACCCTTGTGAAACAATGTTCTGAATCCAAAGACTGTGAATCGAATTGATCCAAAATTTCTATGAAAAATCATAATCTGCCCCCTACCAGCTGTGCTGGAATGAGGGCCGCACCTTCATGTGGACTTGGGAGCTGGCTTTGGCTTTCTAAAAGGCTTGAATTTATTCCAGACTGGAGATGGTTTCCAAACAGAAACCGTTCCTTTAGGGGAAGGATCAGGCTTCTGTTCCTTATTCTGACGAAAGGAACGAAAACAATTAGTAGCCCTATATTTACCTTTAGATTTTTTATCCTGGGGTAAAAAAGTTCCTTTCCCCCCCAGTAACAGTTGAAATAATAGAATCCAACTGTGAACCAAACAATTTATTACCGTGGAAAGAAAGGGAAAGCAAAGTTGACTTAGAAGACATATCAGCATTCCAAGTTTTAAGCCATAAAGCTCTTCTAGCTAAAATAGCTAAAGACATATACCTGACATCAACTCTAATGATATCAAAGATGGCATCACAAATAAAGTTATTAGCATGTTGAAGAAGTTTAACAATGCTATGAGTATTATGATCTGTCACTTGTTGCGCTAAAGCCTCCAACCAAAAAGTTGAAGCTGCAGCAACATCAGCCAAAGATATAGCAGGTCTAAGTAGATTACCTGAACATAAATAAGCTTTTCTTAGAAAAGATTCAATTTTCCTATCTAAAGGATCCTTAAAGGAAGTACTATCTGCCGTAGGAATAGTAGTACGTTTAGCAAGAGTAGAGATAGCCCCATCAACTTTAGGGATTTTGTCCCAAAACTCTAATCTGTCAGATGGCACAGGATACAATTTCTTAAACCTTTTAGAAGGAGTAAAAGAATTACCCAGATTATTCCATTCCCTAGAAATTACCTCAGAAATAGCATCAGGGACGGGAAAAACTTCCGGAATAAACTATAGGAGGTTTAAAAAACGTATTTAAAACGCTTAGATTTAGTATCAAGAGGACTAGATTCCTCCATTTCTAATGCAATTAAGACTTCTTTAAGCAAAGAACGAATAAATTCCATTTTAAATAAATATGAAGATTTATCAGTGTCAATATCTGAAACAGAATCCTCTGAACCAGAAAAATCATTATCAGAAACAGAATCCGAATGATGATGTTCATTTAAAAATTCATCTGAAATATGAGAAGTTTTAAAAGACCTTTTACGTTTACTGGAAGGAGAAATAACAGACATAGCCTTCCTAATAGATTTAGAAACAAAATCTCTTATATTAACAGGAACACCCTGAGTATTAGATGTTGATGGAACAGCAACAGGTAATGGAATATTACTAATGGAAATACTATCTGCATTAGCAAGTTTATCATGACATTCATCACAAACTACAGCCGGAGGAACAGTTACCACAAGTTTACAACAAATGCACTTAACTTTGGTAGAACCAGCATCAGGCAGCGTTTTTCCAGAAGTAGCTTCTGATCCAGGGTCAATCTGAGACATCTTGCAATATGTAAGAGAAAAAACAACATATAAAGCAAAATCTATCAAATTCCTTAAATGACAGTTTCAGGAATGGTAAAAAATGCCAATGAACAAGCCTCTAGCAACCAGAAGCAAATAATCAATGAGACTTAAATAATGTGGAGACAATAATGATGCCCATATTTTTTAGCGCCAAAAAAGACGCCCACATTATTAGGCGCCTAAATGCTTTTGGCGCCAAGAATGACGCCACATCCGGCGACGCCGACGTCTTTGGCGCAAAAACGTCAAAAAAATTGCGCAATCACGAACAACTTCCGGCGACAAGTATGACGCCGGAAATGACAAACAAATTTTTTGCGCCAAAAAAGTCCGCGCCAAGAATGACGCAATAAAATGAAGCATTTTCAGCCCCCGCGAGCCTAACAGCCCACAGGGAAAAAAGTCAATTTTTTAAGGTAAGAAAAAAATTAATTACTCATATGCATTATCCCAAATAATGAAACTGACTGTCTGAAATAAGGAATATTGATCATCCTGAATCAAGGCAAATAAATGTTTAAACACATATATTTAGAACTTTACATAAAAGTGCCCAACCATAGCTTAGAGTGTCACAAAAAATAAGACTTACTTACCCCAGGACACTCATCTACATGTAGTAGAAAGCCAAACCAGTACTGAAACGAGAATCAGTAGAGGTAATGGTATATAAGAGTATGTCGTCGATCTGAAAAGGGAGGTAAGAGATGAATCTCTACGACCGATAACAGAGAACCTATGAAATAGATCCCGTAGAAGGAGACCATTGAATTCAAATAGGCAATACTCTCTTCACATCCCTCTGACATTCACTGCACACTGAGAGGAAAACCGGGCTCCAGCCTGCTGTGAAGCGCATATCAACGTAGAATCTAGCACAAACTTACTTCACCACCTCCACGGGAGGCAAAGTTTGTAAAACTGATTTGTGGGTGTGGTGAGGGGTGTATTTATAGGCATTTTGAGGTTTGGGAAACTTTGCCCCTCCTGGTAGGAATGTATATCCCATACGTCACTAGCTCATGGACTCTTGCTAATTACATGAAAGAAATATCTCCAAAAATCAAAACTGTTGTCTCCAAAACTACAATTCAATGTCACCTACATCACCACAAGTTGTTTGGAAGGGTTTCAAGAAGAAAACCTCTTCTCTCATCCATAAACAAACTAAAGCATCTTCAGTTTGACAGACAATACTGGAACTTCAAATGGGATTGAATTCTATGGTCAGATGAAACCAAACTAGACCTTTTGGCAATAAACACCAGAGGTGGGTTTGGCACGCACAGAGAGGTAGCCATATGAAAAATTACCACATGCCAACAGTTAAATATGGTGGTGGCTCTAAAATGTTTTTGGGCTGTTTTTTTTGCCAGAGGACCTGGACATTTTGTTAGGATACATGGCATCATGGCCTCTATCAAATATCAACAGATATTAAATGAACACCTCTGCCAGAAAGCTTAAAATAGGCTGTGGTTGAATCTTTCAGCAGGACAATGATCCAAAACATACATCAAAATAAACACAAAAACGGTTTACTGACCACAAAATCGAGGTCCTGCAATAGCCATCCCAGTCCCCTGACTTGAACCACATAGAAAACTGGGGGTTAACTGAAAAGGAGAGTCCACCAGCGTTGACCTTGACATTTGAAGGATCTGGAGAGATTCTGTATGGCAGAATGGTCTCAGATCCCTTGCCAAGTATTCTCCAACCTCATCAGGCATTATAGGAGAAGACGCTGTGCTACCTCCCTTTGCCAAGATAACAGCTCTAAGTATTGACTAAAAAGGTGCCAATAATTGTGCCACAGATATTTAACAGATTTGTTTTGGATAAACCTGTGTTGTGTTTGCAATTGTTTGATATTCATGAGAGCAGAGTATGAATGTGTATTTCTTTAACTAAAGATCAAAATGTCAAACAATAAAGACAAATGTTCACAACCTACTTTGCTCATATTTACCAAGGAGGGTGCCAATTAGTGATGTCCCGAACTGTTCGCCCGCGAACGGTTCACAGCGAACATAGCTTGTACGCGTTCGCGTTTGTGGGCAAACACATGGCGATAATCGATCCGCCCCTATGTGTCATCATTGAAGAAACTTTGACCCTTTATGTCACAGCCGTCTGACACATTAGAGCCAATCAACATCAGACACTCCCTCACAGAAATAGAAAAAATGGAGCACCGGGTCTCAATGGGGGGTATAAAAACACAATGTATTTATTTATTCAAAATAGACAGACAAAAGGACCATCGTCCTAGGGGTAAAATCTTTAAGAGTGGTTGTAGGGGTAGATTGGGCTAACATGTTTCGGCTCCCACGCCGTAATCTTAGCCATATTTAAAACAAACTTCACTTCCCAAGTTAAAAAACCTCCCTTGTTTTCCTATTGCTTAAGATGCGCACACCTTCCTGTGAATGCACCAATAGGGATACTGGCAGCTTTCCATGCCGGAGTTCGCTAGGTACTGCACACCCTCTAGCGCGCCAGCCAATCAAAAAGCTGTCAGTATGTAACTCCATACCGTTTGACTTTACACTGCATACGTCTGCAGTTCTAAATAAATGATGTAAGTAGAAGTAAATATATTTATACAGCTGTCACTTTCAAAGTATATAAAGCTGCTCTCAAATAATGCTTCACCTTAGCGCTTATTGCAAACAGACTATGTAATTCTGTTCATACTTGTCATACCAAGGCCCTGGGATTGTATCTATTCAATAGTGCGGAACTAATCCTCACTAACTGCTGTGTTGCCCACATTATTAAACTCATGTCTGGAGAGAATATGTGTTGATTTCAGTACATTAGAAATGAAAAGTAAAAAAAGTAAAAAATGTGTGCCTTTATAGTGTACTGCCTAACTCCCGACAGGGAAATTCTATCTTTTTCCCATCAGAGGATGGCTGCTGTCATGCTATATATCTCATTAATTACTGTATATTTTTCATTAATCCTGTGTATAGGGTGTAAGGGGTTAAAATCTTATTATCCACATACTGCCACTGCACAATATACAATAAACAATAAAAGCAGTGTCATTCAATTGGCTACCAAGTCACTGCCATTTCTACGTATAACACCACCCAGTGTAGAGTATTTATTTATTTACATTTACATTACTTCCCTCCCCAGATCTCTATTGATAATTTAACTAATTAGAGCCCATGGGGATAGCTAGGGGAATTCTGTTTCTCTTGGGAGTGCCCATGTAAGGGGACCCATGATTGTAATCTACCAAAATTTACCAAAAGTTGATCAAGTCAAATTCAGAGTTGAGGCCTACTGGAACCCTAGTCTTGAGTTTAAATATCCAGTAGGCCTCCCTCTCTCCTAATTTCCTAGTTCTATCTTCACCTCTCTTCATAGGTAGTACCTTTTCTATTATGTTCCATTTAAAACTGCCGACATCTTTATTGTGTAGTTGCGAGAAATGATTTATCAAAGGTGTGGTTAGTACTCCTGCCCTGATATCCGCCAGGTGCTCCCTGATCCTTACCCTGGCCTCTCTAGTACTAAGGCCTACATATTGGACTGCACACTGGTTGCAGGAGATGACATAGATTATATAAGTTGACCTGCAGTTGAGACATAGCTTAATTGGGTACCTGTCCCCTGTGGCAAGACACTCAAAGCTGTCACCTATCTGTGCCTTGGCACATGCTGTGCAGGCCTGATAGTTGCAACAAAACATGCCATTAAATTGCAACCATGATGACATATTCTTAGTGCCCTTTTTCAATCTTGAGCTATAGAACAAAAAGGAACCCCGTGGGGAACCGAGAGCGGGGTGCGCTGACAGAAATAATAAATGGTGTGAGTACTTAGTGTCTATGGACAAACCATACTAATCCATGTGAGGAAATGGTGCTGTGTCCTCTGAAACAGTCAAATGTGCAGGCGGCAAGGCTCCTCTGATCTTTGGGAAAAAAGGTATCTGTGAATTAGAAAAAAAGAGGGCGCCACATAGCGTGATATTGTTGACTCAGAACCCAAAATAGGTGATAGATGTTAAGGCTTACCAAAGGTAATGGCACCGTGTAACTGGTGCTGACAGGCAGGCTAACACTTTCAGTGGTTAGCACACTGGGTGGCCTCCGGCAATCTGTGCACAGGTGGTATTCAGTGTTTCCTTAATTGGCGTCTGTGCGGCTGCTAGCTGAGACGCTGCGGTATAGCAGAAACTTAGAAACCTTTACCCGGAAGGCTCGATACAGAGAACAAAAGCAGGCAAAGGACAACTTCTGTATATTTAAAATCAATAAATTTTAATCCATACAAACTGCTACGCGTTTCTAGACCATAAACCGGTCTTTTCTTCAGGCATACAAACAATGGATATAAATTCATTAAAAGTGTTAACCTTATAAACAATTAAAAAATGGAAGTTGTCATAGATTCCAAAAAAAGACCAATGAAATATAGGTGGTTACTTTGAATCTTATTTGTGTTAATCGGGCTTAGTCACCTGTATGCTCAATTGGCACCTGCAAATGGTTATCCAATGAAACACTCGAATATTCATCTCAATCTGCCACAACAAACTTGAATGTTCTAAAGTGTGCCTGCTCAAATAAATATAATAAAATACTTAATCTGCCTATGTAAACAATGTGTGAGTCTGAATATGATCGTTTGAAAAGTATGTGTGACCCCATATAAAAAAGGAAAATAAAATTGTCAATTAACAAAAAATCTTGTATTTGCATTGGATGTGAAGTGTGTCAATTTATCTTAATTCAAATCTATGGACATAGAGGCGTGTGAATGTATATTCGGCAAATGGTGTGTATTGAACATGAAACCACGATGTAATTTAATAAGTCACAACAAGGATGTGTGTGTTACACAAAATCGTGACCTATAAGTCAGAATATATTCTGAACAATACTTGATTTTGACAGGGTAAACTATGTAAGTTAGTTATTTTTAAATAGTTAAATTTCTATGTAAAATGTAATCCTTGTGATAAACCACAACCTGTGAATAAAATTCTTATTGTAATCATCACTGATATGAGGGACTCAAAGATTCAAAATGTTATATAATCGTCCACAATTGGCAAATGAGACTGGACTCACAGCTCTGGATGTTAATACACAGAGGTTCTTAACCTATAGATTCTAACGAGAAATCTGTGTGTTCCTGAAGAAGGCTTATGTTATGTTACTATGAGGGTATCTGATCTTACACTTCTGTGATTGAAACTTGAATAGATGAGTCTAGCGAATGATTGTTCTGATTTGTTATTATTTGCTTCGTTTAAGCAATCTATATTTAATATTCATTTTTTTATATATATATATATATTTGTATTCTTCGTTTGGGAAATGAATGACCAATAGTGTTGAGAAACACCATTAGTAATAAATTAGTCTCAATGATTTAATAGTCTTGTTGTCTATACAATAATTTTGATCATTTCACAAAAGATTGGGCCATTCTTCAAAACTCCTAGTTAGGAGAGTTTGTGGCAGTTCTTCCAATTTTTAAAAATAGATCTAATGGTTACCTCGGGATATTGAAATTGATCTGATATATCTAAAATGAACAGTGCATAAAGTATAGTCATTCTTACCATCAGCTATTGTTATATGCTATTTGATGTTTAATCTAGTGTGCCTAATGTATCATGTATCCCTATGTTAGTGATGTCTAGTGGGCTGGGACATATTGAAACTATTATGGCAGTCCATAGTGTGTGTTTGCTGTTAGAGTGGTGGAAAAAAAGTAAGGTGTGTGGGAAATAACTGTTTGAATGTATATGAAGAATTGGTATGATGAATAATTGAATCTGCTAAGTATGCTCTAATGGCAATATTCTACATAAATGTTAGAATGCATATATATCCTATCCTAAGTTGTGGGTTAAATTTTAGTTGAAAGCTGCTAAATCTAAATTAGCGTTTAGACCATCAGGAAAAAGAGTTTTTAATTTAAAGATCCAGAAAGTTTCTCGTTGTCTGAGTTTATTTGTTCTGTTGTAATCTGCAGACCTAGGGATAAAATCTATGGGTGTATATCTGAAAGTATATGGATTGCCTTGGTGTTTATTTAGACAATGGTTTGGTACACTGTGTTTGATTTTAGTTTTTTTGCAATTCTTGCAATTACGCAAGTGTTCACCCCACCTTGTTTTTATTTTTCTACAGGTGCGGCCTACATATTGTAGGCCGCATATACACTCCAATAGGTATACTACAAAAGAGGAATTGCAGTTGTAAAATCCCTGAATGGGGTATGTGTCCCCTGTCGTGTGAGATCTGAATGATTTACTACCATGTTTGATGTACTGGCAAGAATTGCAACCAGTTTTCCCGCATTTGTATGTTCCTTGTAAACCAAATATCCCATTTTTTGGTGTGTGTATTGTTTTTGGATCGTTGTAAAGTATGTTTAACTATTTTGCTTGGTGCTAGTTTACTTCTCAGAGTGGGTGCTCTCCTGTAGACTATCTTAGGTTTATCTTGTACAATATTCTTTAGAACAGGATCTCTTTGGATGACATGCCAATGTTTGTATATTATCTGATTTATTTTATGAAAACTACTGTTGTATTGTGTAATAAACATGGTCTTATCTTGCTTTGTTGTACTGATTGTTGTTTTTATTGTTATTGAATAATATCTCATCTCTATTTAATTTTTTGTTTTTTGTCAATGCATTAAAGGAAGTTGTCCTTTGCCTGCTTTTGTTCTCTGTATCGAGCCTTCCGGGTAAAGGTTTCTAAGTTTCTGCTATACCGCAGCGTCTCAGCTAGCAGCCGCACAGACGCCAATTAAGGAAACACTGAATACCACCTGTGCACAGATTGCCGGAGGCCACCCAGTGTGCTAACCACTGAAAGTGTTAGCCTTTTTCAATCTTGTTGGCGCTACCATGTTCCCAACTGTTCTGCCTCTTTTATAAGCAAACCTCACACCTTCTCCCACTGCCTTGACTAGTCCATCATCCGCCGTTAAAAGGGGGAGATGTTGCCGGATTATGTTACAGATATGTGGGGTACTGTTGTGAGTATTCCGTGATGAAGACAACCTGGTTGTCTTGAGACCTCATCTGTCCTAGGGACCTTTTCTCTTGCAGCAGCTGTTTTCTATCTATGAACTTCACCTTTCTTCTTGCTTGCAAAATGGTTGATCTCTTGTAACCTCTCTCCTCCAGTCTAACTGCCAATTCATTAGCCTGGGTTTCATATTCCTCTTTTGAACTGCAATTACGTTTCAGGTGAATGAACTGGCCCTTTGCCACACCATCAAAAACCCTTCGCGGGTGGCTACTTGTAGCATGGAGGAGAGAGTTTCCAGAGATGGGTTTGCGGAGACCTTTGTTTCCACCGGTTCATTCGGAGTAACCCAAAAGTTTGAGGTCAAGAAAATTGATTTCATTCTTGTGTGATTCCGATGTAAAGCTAATCCCAACTTCATTGTTGTTGAGAAGCTCTACAAATTGTTCCATTTCAGATATGGACCCCCTCCAAACAATGAGGAGGTCGTCTATGAACCGTCTGTACCACACAATGTCTCTCCTGAAAGGGTTTCTACCTCCAAAGACGTGGGAGAGCTCCCACCACCCCATAAACAGGTTGGCGTAGGAGGGGGCAAACTTAGCCCCCATAGCCGTCCCACGCCTCTGGAGGTAGAACTCCCCCTCAAATTCAAAATAATTGTGTGTCAGGAGAAACCTTGTGACTTCGATCACGTAATCCACAAACCGCATGTCCTCACCAAACTCTTCATTGAGGAAATAGCGAATAGCCTCAAGGCCCTTTTCATGTGGTATCGTGGAGTACAGCGATCTAACGTCCACTGTAAGCCACACAAAATCTTGCTGCCATATCAAATTACCCAGCAAGTTTAGGACATGTTTAGTGTCCGCGATGTAGCTCCACAATTTTCCCACCAGGGGCTGTAGAATGCAATCCAACCATTCTGACAAATGCTCAAGGAGTGACCCTATCCCGCTAACAATTGGCCTCCCCTGTACCTCCATTATGCATTTATGGACTTTAGGAAGATGATTAAACATAGGTATAGTCGGATTGTTAACCAACAGATAGTTTTTGGTATCTTCATCAATAAAGCCCATGTCCGTTCCATCGTCTACAAGGGAGGCCAACTGTCTCCTGAACACTGCGGTTGGGTCACCTCTCAATTGAGCATAATCATCAGGGTTCCTGAGTTGCCTAAATGCCTCCTCTAAAAAATCTTTCTTATTTAACACAACGATTGCACCACCCTTGTCCGCAGCTCTTATTACTATAGCATCGTTGTCTTGGAGGTTTTTTATCGCTGCTTTCTGTGCTATACTGATATTCTGATTCCTGCCCCTCCTGGTTATATATTGTAATCGGATTAGATCCTCCTCCACCCTTTTCTGGAATTTCTCCAGTTGTGGTCCCCTACTTTGCACTGGGTAGAAGCGTGACTGGATTTTAGATGTGGTTTTATTGGTACTCCTGTCCCTTCACTAAGGGCAGGTTCCTGCAAAGACTCTAGTACACGTACATCACAGTACTCTTGAAAGTCTAATACTGTACTACCATTTGAAGCCTGGTTGGACTCTTGCCCTAGATCTGATATAATGGCATCATGTCTCTCATTTGTTATAGTTTTATTAATTGTTTCAAAATGCTTTTTCACTGTCAATTTTCGTATGAGTCCATTTACATCTAATAGAGTTCTAAATAAATTGAAGTCACTAGTTGACACAAATGTAAGGCCAAGACTCAATACATCCAATTCTGCTTCAGTCAGTTCGTAGTCAGATAGATTAATTACATTTCTTCCCGGTAGCTTCCTCTCCCTCTGCCTCTCCTGAGGGTGTACCGATGTTGTTGTTGTTGTTGATATCCCTTCTTCTCTTTCGTTTGAAATTGGTAATTTAGGTTTCCTCCTCCCCCCCTTCTGATGTTTTTGGGGGAAGCCGAAAAACCTGTTCCATCTGGGCCCTTTCATTATCATAGTGAGAACCTCTTTGAAAAACTTCCTCTCTGTAGTTAGATGATCTGTAATTATCATGTGAGGGGTTCTTGAGGATGGGAGGTAATCTTTCGGGTCCTTCTTTAGGTCTGGCCATTTGAACGGGTGCTCCTCTATAGTCATATGGCTGGGGCGCTTGTCCACTCAAACCTTGTTCATCGCCACCAGATCCTGATCCCTCATCGTGGGATTCCCCTTCGCTTTCATTGAAATTCACCCTCCTTCCTCTGTTCCTTCTGTGTCTGTTACCACCCCTTTGTCGATGTATATGGGGGAATTCATTCTGTTCTTTTCTTACCGCAAACCTCTCCTTGCGGTTCCAGACATACACCTTATTTTGATCATAGTCCAACTGATCCCTCACATACTTTTTATGTTTAATTTCCAGAAGTAATTTTTTTGCTTGTGCCACTATCTCCTGTAGGGTCTTATCAAATTTGGCAAAACAAGGTTCTCTGCTTCGCTTATTAAGTTCCTCTTGAATATTTTTAATCTTCTGACTTAGATCTGATAGTGCCTTCTCTTTAAATTCAACTATCAACAGAATGAGTTTTAGAGAGCATTCAGTCAGATGTCCATTCCATAGTTCTATGAAGGTTTTATCTTCTGTTACAAAGGTGGGGAACTTGTTGAGCCTTAGGCCCCTTGGGAGGATACCCAACTCATGGTATTTCTTAAGTGTCCTTATATCCCATTTGAGTTTATCCTCTTTAACTAAGAAGAATTCTAGCTCTTCAAATAGTGCTATTAGGCTGTAGTCCCTCTTATCTGTGGAAAAAGATCTTATTAGGAACGGTGGTAAAAGCCGGAACGGAACGGAACAGGCCGGAACAGGCCTTTTATGAAGGAAATTGATTTAAAATATAATGGGATGTGTTAGAGACTCTTGAGAACAATTTTAGGAACAAGAATATTTGTGATTATAATAATTAATTAACCCTTTAAACTACCAAAATAGTATCCGGAACCAAACATAACAGCCCGGAACAGCACCTTCCCAGAAAACCAGATACACCAAATTCACAAGTCACATGTGACTAAATGTAATAAGTGTAATCAGCCACAAACCATCCACAGAAACCACATTATGATATCTGTTCCGGCCTTTAACACACTTTTTTATAAAAAGTGACGGAACGGCACCTACCCAGCAAAATATACAGACCAAATTCACCAGCCACCCATAACTAGATGTGGTAAGTGTAATCAACCACAAACCATCCACAGAAACCACGTTCCAATACCCATTCCGGCCTGTAAAACGCTTTTTCATGAAAAGTGACGGAATGGCACCTTACCAGCAAACCAGATACACCAAATTCACCAGTCACACATGAATAAATGTTAAAAGTGTAATCAGCCACAAATCATCCACAGAAACCACATTATGATATCTGTTCCAGCCTTTAATACACTTTTTTATAAAAAGTGACGGAACGGCACCTTTCCAGCAAAATATACAGACCAAATTCACCAGCCACACATAACTAGATGTGATAAGTGTAATCAACCACAAACCATCCACAGAAACCACGTTCCAATACCCGTTCCGGCCTGTAAAGCGCTTTTTCATGAAAAGTGACGGAACAGCACCTACCAGCAAACCAGATACACCAAATTCACCAGTCACACATGACTAAATGTTATAAGTGTAATCAGCCACAAACCATCCACAGAAACCACATTATGATATCTGTTCCGGCCTTTAATACACTTTATTATAAAAAGTGACGGAACGGCACCTACCCAGCAAAATATACAGACCAAATTCACCAGCCACACATAACTAGATGTGGTAAGTGTAATCAGCCACAAACCATCCACAGAAACCACGTTCCAATACCCGTTCCGGCCTGTAAAACACTTTTTCATGAAAAGTGACGGAATGGCACCTTACCAGCAAACCAGATACACCAAATTCACCAGTCACACATGAATAAATGTTATAAGTGTAATCAGCCACAAATCATCCACAGAAACCACATTATGATATCTGTTCCGGCCTTTAATACACTTTTTTATAAAAAGTGACGGAACGGCACCTTTCCAGCAAAATATACAGACCAAATTCACCAGCCACACATAACTAGATGTGATAAGTGTAATCAACCACAACCATCCACAGAAACCACGTTCCAATACCCGTTCCGGCCTGTAAAGCGCTTTTTCATGAAAAGTGACGGAACAGCACCTTACCAGCAAACCAGATACACCAAATTCACCAGTCACACATGACTAAATATTATAAGTGTAATCAGCCACAAACCATCCACAGAAACCACATTATGATATGTGTTCCGGCCTTTAATACACTTTATTATAAAAAGTGACGGAACGGCACCCTACCCAGCAAAATATACAGACCAAATTCACCAGCCACACATAACTAGATGTGGTAAGTGTAATCAGCCACAACCATCCACAGAAACCACGTTCCAATACCCGTTCCGGCCTGTAAAACACTTTTTCATGAAAAGTGACGGAACAGCACCTTACCAGCAAAACAGATACACCAAAATCACCAGTCACACATGAGTAAATGTTATAAGTGTAATCAGCCACAAACCATCCACAGAAACCACATTATGATATCTGTTCCGGCCTTTAATACACTTTTTTATAAAAAGTGACGGAACGGCACCTTCCCAGAGAAATATACAGACCAAATTCACCAGCCACACATAACTAGATGTGCTAAGTGTAATCAACCACAAACCATCCACAGAAACCACATTCCAATAACCGTTCCGGCCTGTAAAACGCTTTTCATGAAAAGTGAGGGAACAGCACCTTACCAGCAAACCAGATACACCAAATTCACCAGTCACACATGCGTAAATTTAATAAGTGTAATTAGCCACAAACCATCCACAGAAACCACATTATGATATCTGTTCTGGCCTTTAATACGCTTTTTTATAAAAAGTGACGGAACGGCACCTTCCCAGCAACATATACAGACCAAATTCACCAGCCACACATAACTAGATGTGATAAGTGTAATCAACCACAAACCATCCACAGAAACCACGTTCCAATACCCGTTCCGGCCTGTAACACACTTTTTCATGAAAAGTGATGGAACGGCACCTTCCCAGCAACATATACAGACCAAATTTGGTCTGTATATGTTGTTGATAAGGTGCCGTTCCATCACTTTTCATGAAAAAGCATATTACCAGCCAGAATAGATATTGGAATGTGGTTTCTGTGAATGGTTTGTGGTTGATTACACTTATCACATCTAGTTATGTGTGGCTGGTGAATTTGGTCTGTATATGTTGCTGGGAAGGTGCTGTTAAAACACTTTACATGAAAAAGTTTATTACAGGCCGGAACAGGTATTGGAACATGGTTTCTGTGGATGGTTTGTGGTTGATTACACTTATCACATCTAGTTATGTGTGGCTGGTGAATTTGGTCTGTATATGTTGCTGGGAAGGTGCTGTTCCATCAATTTTCATGAAAAGCATATTACAGGCTGGAACAGATATCATAATGTGGTTTCTGTGGATGGTTTGTGGCTCATTACACTTTATACATTTAGTCATGTGTGACTGGTGAATGTGATGTATCTGGTTTGCTGATAAGGTGCCGTTCCGTCAATTTTCATGAAAAAGCATTTTACAGGTCGGAACGGGTATTGGAACGTGGTTTCTGTGGATCATTTGTGGTTGATCACACTTATCACATCTAGTTATGTGTGGCTGGTGAATTTGGTCTGTAAATGTTGCTGGAAAGGTCCTGTTCCATCAATTTTCATGAAAAGCGTATTACAGGCTGGAACATATATCATAATGTGGTTTCTGTGGATGGTTTTTGGCTCATTACACTTTATACATTTAGTCATGTGTGACTGGTGAATGTGATGTATCTGGTTTGCTGATAAGGTGCCGTTCCGTCAATTTTCATGAAAAAGCATTTTACAGGTCGGAACGGGTATTGGAACGTAGTTTCTGTGGATGGTTTGTGGTTGATTACACTTATTTCATCTAGTCAATGTGTGACTGGTGAATGTGATGTATCTGTTGCTGGGAAGGTGCCGTTCCGTCACTTCTCATGAAAAAGCGTATTACAGGCCAGAACAAGTATTGAAACATGGTTTCTGTGGATGGTTTGTGGTTGATTACACTTATCACATCTAGTTTTATGTGGCTGGTGAATTTGGTCTGTATATGTTGTTGATAAGGTGCCGTTCCGTCAATTTTCATGAAAAAGCATATTACCGGCCAGAACAGGTATTGGAATGTGGTTTCTGTAGATGGTTTGTGGTTGATTACACTTATAACATCTAGTTATGTTTTGTTGTTGAATTTTGTCTTTACATGTTGCTGGGAAGGTGCCGTTCCATCACTTTTCATGAAAAAGTGTGTTACAGGCCGTAACGAGTTTTGGAACATGATTTCTGTGGATGGTTTGTGATTGATTAATCTTATCACATCTAGTAAAGTGGGGCTGGTAATTTTGGTCTGTATATGTTGCTGGGAAGGTGCCGTTCCATCGCTTTTCATGAAATAGTGTGTTACAGGCCGTAACGGGTTTTGGAACGTGGTTTCTTTGGATGGTTTGTGGTTGATTACACTTATCACATATAGTTATGTGTGACTGGTGAATTTGGTGTATCTGGTTTGCTGGTAAGGTGCCGTTCCATCACTTTTCATGAAAAAGCGTTTTACAGGCCGGAACGGGTATTGGAACATGGTTTCTGTGGATGGTTTGTGGTTGATTACACTTATCACATCTAGTTATGTGTGGCTGGTGAATTTGGTCTGTATATTTTGCTGGGAAGGTGCCGTTCCATCACTTTTTATAAAAAAGTGTATTAAAGGCCGGAACAGATATCATAATGTGGTGTCTGTGGATGGTTTGTGGCTGATTACACTTATAACATTTAGTTATGTGTAACTGGTGAATTTGGTGTATCTGGTTTGCTGGTAAGGTGCCGTTCCGTCACTTTTCATGAAAAAGCGTTTTACAAGCCGGAACGGGTATTGGAACGTGGTTTCCGTGGATGGTTTGTGGTTGATTACACTTACCACATCTAGTTATGTGTGGCTGGTGAATTTGGTCTGTATATTTTGTTGGGTAGGTGCCGTTCCGTCACTTTTTAAAAAAAAGTGTATTAAAGGCCGGAACAGATATTATAATGTGGTTTTCTGTGGATGGTTTGTGGCTGATTACACTTATAACATTTAGTCATGTGTGACTGGTGAATTTGGTTTATCTGGTTTGCTGGTAAGGTGCCGTTCCGTCACTTTTCATGAAAAAGTGTTTTACAGGCCGGAACGGGTATTGGAATGTGGTTTATGTGGATGGTTTGTGGTTGATTACACTTATCACATCTAATTATGTGTGGCTGGTGAATTTGGTCTGTATATTTTGCTGGGAAGGTGCCGTTCCATCACTTTTTATAAAAAAGTGTATTAAAGGCCGGAACAGATATCATAATGGGGTTTCTGTGGATGGTTTGTGGTTGATTACACTTATAACATTTAGTCATGTGTGACTGGTGAATTTGGTGTATCTGGTTTGCTGGTAAGGTGCCGTTCCGTCATTTTTCATGAAAAAGCGTTTTACAGGCTGGAACGGGTATTGGAACGTGGTTTCTGTGGATGGTTTGTGGTTGATTACACTTATCACATCTAGTTATGTGTGGCTGGTGAATTTTGTCTGTATATTTTGCTGGGAAGGTGCCGTTCCGTCACTTTTTATAAAAAAGTGTATTAAAGGCCGGAACAGATATCATAATGGGGTTTCTGTGGATGGTTTGTGGTTGATTACACTTATAACATTTAGTCATGTGTGACTGGTGAATTTGGTGTATCTGGTTTGCTGGTAAGGTGCCGTTCCGTCATTTTTCATGAAAAAGCGTTTTACAGGCTGGAACGGGTATTGGAACGTGGTTTCTGTGGATGGTTTGTGGTTGATTACACTGATCACATCTAGTTATGTGTGGCTGGTGAATTTTGTCTGTATATTTTGCTGGGAAGGTGCCGTTCCGTCACTTTTTATAAAAAAGTGTATTAAAGGCCGGAACAGATATCATAATGTGGTTTCTGTGGATGGGTTTGTGGCTGATTACACTTATAACATTTAGTCATGTGTGACTGGTGAATTTGGTGTATCTGGTTTGCTGGTAAGGCGTCGTTCCGTCATTTTTCATGAAAAAGCATTTTACAGGCCGGAACGGGTATTGGAACGTGGTTTCTGTGGATGGTTTGTGGTTGATTACACTTATCACATCTAGTTATGTGCAGCTGGTGAATTTGGTCTGTATATTTTGCTGGGAAGGTGCAGTTCCATCACTTTTTATAAAAAAAGAGTATTAAAGGCCGGAACAGATATTATAATGTGGTTTCTGTGGATGGTTTGTGGCTGATTACACTTATAACATTTAGTCATGTGTGACTGGTGAATTTGGTGTATCTGGTTTGCTGGTAAGGTGCCATTCCGTCACTTTTCATGAAAAAGCGTTTTACAAGCCGGAACGGGTATTGGAACGTGGTTTCTGTGGATGGTTTGTGGTTGATTACACTTATCACATCTAGTTATGTGTGGCTGGTGAATTTTGTCTGTATATTTTGCTGGGAAGGTGCCGTTCCGTCACTTTTTATAAAAAAGTGTATTAAAGGCCGGAACAGATATCATAATGTGGTTTCTGTGGATGGTTTGTGGCTGATTACACTTATAACATTTAGTCATGTGTGACTGGTGAATTTGGTGTATCTGGTTTGCTGGTAAGGCGTCGTTCCGTCATTTTTCATGAAAAAGCATTTTACAGGCCGGAACGGGTATTGGAACGTGGTTTCTGTGGATGGTTTGTGGTTGATTACACTTATCACATCTAGTTATGTGCAGCTGGTGAATTTGGTCTGTATATTTTGCTGGGAAGGTGCCGTTCCATCACTTTTTATAAAAAAAGAGTATTAAAGGCCGGAACAGATATTATAATGTGGTTTCTGTGGATGGTTTGTGGCTGATTACACTTATAACATTTAGTCATGTGTGACTGGTGAATTTGGTGTATCTGGTTTGCTGGTAAGGTGCCATTCCGTCACTTTTCATGAAAAAGAGTTTTACAAGCCGGAACGGGTATTGGAACGTGGTTTCTGTGGATGGTTTGTGGTTGATTACACTTACCACATCTAGTTATGTGTGGCTGGTGAATTTGGTCTGTATATTTTGCTGGGTAGGTGCCGTTCCGTCACTTTTTATAAAAACGTGTATTAAAGGCCGGAACAGATATCATAATGTGGTGTCTGTGGATGGTTTGTGGCTGATTACACTTATAACATTTAGTTATGTGTAACTGGTGAATTTGGTGTATCTGGTTTGCTGGTAAGATGCCGTTCCGTCACTTTTCATGAAAAAGCGTTTTACAAGCCGGAACGGGTATTGGAACGTGGTTTCCGTGGATGGTTTGTGGTTGATTACACTTACCACATCTAGTTATGTGTGGCTGGTGAATTTGGTCTGTATATCTTGCTGGGTAGGTGCCGTTCCGTCACTTTTTAAAAAAAAGTATATTAAAGGCCGGAACAGATATCATAATGTGGTTTCTGTGGATGGTTTGTGGCTGATTACACTTATAAAATTTAGTCATGTGTGACTGGTGAATTTGGTGTATCTGGTTTGCTGGTAAGGTGCTGTTCCGTCACTTTTCATGAAAAGCGTTTTACAGGCTGGAACGGGGTATTGGAACGTTGTTTCTGTGGATGGTTTGTGGCTGATTACACTTATTACATTTAGTCACATGTGACTTGTGAATTGGGTGTATCTGGTTTGCTGGTAAGGTGCTGTTCCGTCACTTTTCATGAAAAAGCGTTTTACAGGCCGGAACGGGTATTGGAACGTGGTTTCTATGGATGGTTTGTGGTTGATTACACTTACCACATCTAGCTATGTGTGGCTGGTGAATTTGGTCTGTATATTTTGCTGGGAAGGTGCCGTTCCGTCACTTTTTATAAAAACGTGTATTAAAGGCCGGAACAGATATCATAATGTGGTTTCTGTGGATGGTTTGTGGCTGATTACACTTATAACATTTAGTTATGTGTATCTGGTGAATTTGGTGTATCTGGTTTGCTGGTAAGGTGCCGTTCCGTCACTTTTCATGAAAAAGCGTTTTACAAGCCAGAACGGGTATTGGAACGTGGTTTCTGTGGATGGTTTGTGGTTGATTACACTTACCACATCTAGTTATGTGTGGCTGGTGAATTTGGTCTGTATATCTTGCTGGGTAGGTGCCGTTCCATCACTTTTTATAATAAAGTATATTAAAGGCCGGAACAGATATCATAATGTGGTTTCTGTGGATGGTTTGTGGCTGATTACACTTATAAAATTTAGTCATGTGTGACTGGTGAATTTGGTGTATCTGGTTTGCTGGTAAGGTGCTGTTCCGTCACTTTTCATTAAAAAGCGTTTTACAGGCTGGAACGGGTATTGGAACGTGGTTTCTGTGGATGGTTTGTGGCTGATTACACTTATTACATTTAGTCACATGTGACTTGTGAATTTGGTGTATCTGGTTTTCTGGGAAGGTGCTGTTCCGTCACTTTTCATGAAAAAGCGCTTTACAGGCCGGAACGGGTATTGGAACGTGGTTTCTGGGGATGGTTTGTGGTTGATTACACTTATCACATCTAGTTATGTGTGGCTGGTGAATTTGGTCTGTATATTTTGCTGGGAAGGTGCCGTTCCATCACTTTTTATAAAAAAAGTGTATTAAAGGCCGGAACAGATATCATAATGTGGTTTCTGTGGATGGTTTGTGGCTGATTACACTTATAACATTTAGTCATGTGTGACTGGTGAATTTGGTGTATCTGATTTGCTGGTAAGGTGCCGTTCCATCACTTTTCATGAAAAAGCGTTTTACAGGCCGGAACGGGTATTGGAACGTGGTTTATGTGGATGGTTTGTGGTTGATTACACTTATCACATCTAGTTATGTGTGGCTGGTGAATTTGGTCTGTATATTTTGCTGGGAAGGTGCCGTTCCGTCACTTTTTATAAAAAAAAGTGTATTAAAGGCCGGAACAGATATCATAATGTGGTTTCTGTGGATGGTTTGTGGCTGATTACACTTATAACATTTAGTCATGTGTGACTGGTGAATTTGGTTTATCTGGTTTGCTGGTAAGGTGCCGTTCCGTCACTTTTCATGAAAAAGTGTTTTACAGGCCGGAACGGGTATTGGAATGTGGTTTATGTGGATGGTTTGTGGCTGATTACACTTATAACATTTAGTCATGTGTGACTGGTGAATTTGGTGTATCTGGTTTTCTGGGAAGGTGCTGTTCCGGGCTGTTATGTTTGGTTCCGGACACTATTTTGGTAGTTAAAGGGTTAAATAATTATTATATCACAAATATTCTTGGTACTAAAATTGTTCTCAAGAGTCTCTAACACATTCCATTATATTTTAAATCAATTTCCTTCATAAAAGGCCTGTTCCGGCCTGTTCCGTTCTGTTCCGGCTTTTACACCGTTCCATCTTATTACAATCCCAGATTCCTGCATCTCTCTGCATGGCTGTGCGCAATGAAAACGGTATTTCTGTTAATTCAGATTCCCCCTCCATTTTTAAATGTACACTGTTCAATAAACTTAGTACAATCTTAGTACAATCAATGTAAATCTTTTACAAAAGCATGTGGAGTCGGTTCTGCGGCGATGGTCAGTTACTGGAGCCTGGCCAACGGCTCCACCAAAAGGATATGGATAGACAAAAAATAGAACACAGTTGTAACTGACCATAAAAACCCCAGAAGACCGGAGTAAAACAAATACAAGTGTGTGGGGTGCAGAACTACACCTGTTCACCTACTTGAACTGCTAGGTTGAGGTATATACGCTCTGTTCCTTGTGCATTAGTAAAAAAGTCTTTAGAGATGTAGCTAGTTTGCGTAGTATACGACGTTATTTCAAAAGTGTGGAGAGTCAGTGAGTATCAAGGGTATATCTACACAATGTAAGACTCGCAGTCATATGTTACCATAGTAAGATAGAGGGGGGGTAAACACTGTGGAGCTATACAGCTCAACTCACATCCCTCTAGTGGCGATAGTTCTTCTTGCGATTCCTGCAATCTCCTCTCCGTGTGGTGTTGATATCCGTTGCGCTCCCTATTCGGGGACTTGCACTCCTCTTCCTCCTGTCTCCTCCGTACTGGTGCTACAAATTAGCTGCCCGTGCTCACACCGGGGCCAGAAGTGAATGTACAAAAATAGAAAAAATGGAGCACCGGGTCTCAATGGGGGGTATAAAAACACAATGTATTATTTATTCAAAATAGACAGACAAAAGGACCATCGTCCTAGGGGTAAAATCTTTAAGAGTGGTTGTAGGGGTAGTTTGGGCTAACATGTTTCGGCTCCCACGCCGTAATCTTAGCCATATTTAAAACAAACTTCACTTCCCAAGTTAAAAAACCTCCCTTGTTTTCCTATTGGTTAAGATGCGCACACCTTCCTGTGAATGCACCAATAGGGACACTGGCAGCTTTCCATGCCGGAGTTCGCTAGGTACTGCACACCCTCTAGCGCGCCAGCCAATCAAAAAGCTGTCAGTATGTAACTCCATACCGTTTGACTTTACACTGCATACGTCTGCAGTTCTAAATAAATGATGTAAGTAGAAGTAAATATATTTATACAGCTGTCACTTTCAAAGTATATAAAGCTGCTCTCAAATAATGCTTCACCTTAGCGCTTATTGCAAACAGACTATGTAATTCTGTTCATACTTGTCATACCAAGGCCCTGGGATTGTATCTATTCAATAGTGCGGAACTAATCCTCACTAACTGCTGTGTTGCCCACATTATTAAACTCATGTCTGGAGAGAATATGTGTTGATTTCAGTACATTAGAAATGAAAAGTAAAAAAAGTAAAAAATGTGTGCCTTTATAGTGTACTGCCTAACTCCCGACAGGGAAATTCTATCTTTTTCCCATCAGAGGATGGCTGCTGTCATGCTATATATCTCATTAATTACTGTATATTTTTCATTAATCCTGTGTATAGGGTGTAAGGGGTTAAAATCTTATTATCCACATACTGCCACTGCACAATATACAATATGCAATAAACAATAAAAGCAGTGTCATTCAATTGGCTACCAAGTCACTGCCATTTCTACGTATAACACCACCCAGTGTAGAGTAATTTGATATGGCAGCAAGATTTTGTGTGGCTTACAGTGGACGTTAGATCGCTGTACTCCACGATACCGCATGAAAAGGGCCTTGAGGCTATTCGCTATTTCCTCAATGAAGAGTTTGGTGAGGACATGTGGTTTGTGGATTACGTGATCGAAGTCACAAGGTTTCTCCTGACACACAATTATTTTGAATTTGAGGGGGAGTTCTACCTCCAGAGGCATGGGACGGCTATGGGGGCTAAGTTTGCCCCCTCCTACGCCAACCTGTTTATGGGGTGGTGGGAGCTCTCCCACGTCTTTGGAGGTAGAAACCCTTTCAGGAGAGACATTGTGTGGTACAGACGGTTCATAGACGACCTCCTCATTGTTTGGAGGGGGTCCATATCTGAAATGGAACAATTTGTAGAGCTTCTCAACAACAATGAAGTTGGGATTAGCTTTACATTGGAATCACACAAGAATGAAATCGATTTTCTTGACCTCAAACTTTTGGGTACTCCGAATGAACCGGTGGAAACAAAGGTCTACTGCAAACCCATCTCTGGAAACTCTCTCCTCCATGCTACAAGTAGCCACCCGCGAAGGGTTTTTGATGGTGTGGCAAAGGGCCAGTTCATTCACCTGAAACGTAATTGCAGTTCAAAAGAGGAATATGAAACCCAGGCTAATGAATTGGCAGTTAGACTGGAGGAGAGAGGTTACAAGAGATCAACCATTTTGCAAGCAAGAAGAAAGGTGAAGTTCATAGATAGAAAACAGCTGCTGCAAGAGAAAAGGTCCCTAGGACAGATGAGGTCTCAAGACAACCAGGTTGTCTTCATCACGGAATACTCACAACAGTACCCACATATCTGTAACATAATCCGGCAACATCTCCCCCTTTTAACGGCGGATGATGGACTAGTCAAGGCAGTGGGAGAAGGTGTGAGGTTTGCTTATAAAAGAGGCAGAACAGTTGGGAACATGGTAGCGCCAACAAGATTGAAAAAGGGCACTAAGAATATGTCATCATGGTTGCAATTTAATGGCATGTTTCGTTGCAACTATCAGGCCTGCACAGCATGTGCCAAGGCACAGATAGGTGACAGCTTTGAGTGTCTTGCCACAGGGGACAGGTACCCAATTAAGCTATGTCTCAACTGCAGGTCAACTTATATAATCTATGTCATCTCCTGCAACCAGTGTGCAGTCCAATATGTAGGCCTTAGTACTAGAGAGGCCAGGGTAAGGATCAGGGAGCACCTGGCGGATATCAGGGCAGGAGTACTAACCACACCTTTGATAAATCATTTCTCGCAACTACACAATAAAGATGTCAGCAGTTTTAAATGGAACATAATAGAAAAGGTACTACCTATGAAGAGAGGTGAAGATAGAACTAGGAAATTAGGAGAGAGGGAGGCCTACTGGATATTTAAACTCAAGACTAGGGTTCCAGTAGGCCTCAACTCTGAATTTGACTTGATCAACTTTTGGTAAATTTTGGTAGATTACAATCATGGGTCCCCTTACATGGGCACTCCCAAGAGAAACAGAATTCCCCTAGCTATCCCCATGGGCTCTAATTAGTTAAATTATCAATAGAGATCTGGGGAGGGAAGTAATGTAAATGTAAATAAATACTCTACACTGGGTGGTGTTATACGTAGAAATGGCAGTGACTTGGTAGCCAATTGAATGACACTGCTTTTATTGTTTATTGTATATTGTGCAGTGGCAGTATGTGGATAATAAGATTTTAACCCCTTACACCCTATACACAGGATTAATGAAAAATATACAGTAATTAATGAGATATATAGCATGACAGCAGCCATCCTCTGATGGGAAAAAGATAGAATTTCCCTGTCGGGAGTTAGGCAGTACACTATAAAGGCACACATTTTTTACTTTTTTTACTTTTCATTTCTAATGTACTGAAATCAACACATATTCTCTCCAGACATGAGTTTAATAATGTGGGCAACACAGCAGTTAGTGAGGATTAGTTCCGCACTATTGAATAGATACAATCCCAGGGCCTTGGTATGACAAGTATGAACAGAATTACATAGTCTGTTTGCAATAAGCGCTAAGGTGAAGCATTATTTGAGAGCAGCTTTATATACTTTGAAAGTGACAGCTGTATAAATATATTTACTTCTACTTACATCATTTATTTAGAACTGCAGACGTATGCAGTGTAAAGTCAAACGGTATGGAGTTACATACTGACAGCTTTTTGATTGGCTGGCGCGCTAGAGGGTGTGCAGTACCTAGCGAACTCCGGCATGGAAAGCTGCCAGTATCCCTATTGGTGCATTCACAGGAAGGTGTGCGCATCTTAACCAATAGGAAAACAAGGGAGGTTTTTTAACTTTGGAAGTGAAGTTTGTTTTAAATATGGCTAAGATTACGGCGTGGGAGCCGAAACATGTTAGCCCAATCTACCCCTACAACCACTCTTAAAGATTTTACCCCTAGGACGATGGTCCTTTTGTCTGTCTATTTTGAATAAATAAATACATTGTGTTTTTATACCCCCCATTGAGACCCGGTGCTCCATTTTTTCTATTTTTGTACATTCACTTCTGGCCCCGGTGTGAGCACGGGCAACGAGCGGGAAGGCACTTGCTTCAATAGCATGTAGGAGCATTCAGACCGGCAGCTAATTTGTAGCACCAGTACGGAGGAGACAGGAGGAAGAGGAGTGCAAGTCCCCGAATAGGGAGCGCAACGGATATCAACACCACACGGAGAGGAGATTGCAGGAATCGCAAGAAGAACTATCGCCACTAGAGGGATGTGAGTTGAGCTGTATAGCTCCACAGTGTGTTTGTTTACCCCCCCTCTATCTTACTATGGTAACATATGACTGCGAGTCTTACATTGTGTAGATATACCCTTGATACTCACTGACTCTCTACACTTTTGAAATAACGTTGTATACTACACAAACTAGCTACATCTCTAAAGACTTTTTTACTAATGCACAAGGAACAGAGCGTATATACCTCAACCTAGCAGTTCAAGTAGGTGAACAGGTGTAGTTCTGCACCCCACACACTTGTATTTGTTTTACTCCGGTCTTCTGGGGTTTTTATGGTCAGTTACAACTGTGTTCTATTTTTTGTCACTCCCTCACAGACCCTCCCAGCTACTCGGAATCCGCCATTTTAGACTCATAACGACCTTGCTTTCTTAATGAGAGGACGTGTTGTGTTTTTGCTCCTGACATTAATAGGAAAAACATAGCTAGGCTAGTGTATTTAGTGTCTACTACAGTCCAGAAGGACTCCACTCATCTCTGCTGCAAGCACAGCACCCCAAAAAGCCCTTTTTAGGGCTATATTTCGTACTTTTTTTTTTTTTTCGTTTTTTTTTTATTAGCATTTGCCTGGCTTTCAGGCTGTGTGTTTAAGGCTCACAGCATATGCTGTGATTACTGCCACCACTGATATCTCCCTAACAACATTAGTTTAAATTTAACTAACCAAAAAATGTAATTATTTTGCTAGTGTAATTTTTTTTCATTTTCTATCAGGCCTGTGTCACACAGCATATACTCTGGTTCATTGCTCTGTGCCAGCCACCAGTGTTAATATCCGTTTATAACATTATTTTAAATTTAAAAAAAAAAAAAAATATTTTGCTAGTGTAATCTAATTACATTTACTATCAGGCCTGTGTCTGTCAGACTCACTCAGCATTAATATACCTCATTTTTTTTCAGTCTTTTGGTTAATTGGTCTGTGCCAGGCAGCCACCCAGCACTCATATCTTCTTCACCTTAATTTAAATATAAAAAAAAATTTTTAAAATTTGTTTGATAGTGTAATCTAATATAATTTTCTATCAGGCCTGTGTGTTTTGCTGACATACAGAGCCTACTGTGTTTACTTGCTGCCCTCCCTAGTCTATGAGCCACGACTCATATGTGTTTAACCTTTTTTTAATTTCCCCCCCAAAAAAATAATTTAAATCATTTTTCTAGTGTAATCTAATAGTATTTTCTATCAGGCGTGTGTGTATCTGACTTACAGAGCCTACTGTTTTTAATAGCTGCCCTTCCAAGGCTATCAGCCACGACTCATATGTATGTGCTTAACCTTTTTCTTTAAATTCCCCAAAAAAAGTCTTTAAATCATTATGCTAGTGTAATCTAATTTTATTTTCTATCAGGCCTGTGTCTGTCTATCTGACTTACACAGCATACTGTTGTTAATTGCTGCCCTACGTAGCAGCCAGCCAGTGCGACCACTCATAGAGTCATATGTGCATTGCACTTCTTAACATAATTTTAATATTAAAATCTAAAATTTTAAAATATTTTGCTAGTGTAATCTAACTTAATTTTCTATCAGGCCTGTGATTTTGTCACTTACACAGCATACTGTGTTAAATTGCTGCCCTACCTACCATCCACGACTCATATCTGCAAGCCTGTGTGCCAGGCCCAACTAGCCAATTAGTGGCACCAATCATAATTCTTGTAACAGTATATAAAAAAATAAAAATCATAATTTTTTGGACTGCAAATATTCAGTCTCTTAGTGCCATTGAATTGCATTTATCTCCTGCCTGCCACTGCCAGCCTTTTGTGCCAGGCCGTCTAGCCAACTATTTACACCAATCATAATTGTTGTCACAGACAGTATAGTTATTAATTAAAATTAAAAAAATTTTGATTGTTGATCTTAATCCTCAGTTTGCTCGAGCCCTAGAATTGCACTTTTCTATTGCCTTCCAAGCCTGTGTGCCAGGCCTACTTGAAAAATATTTACACCAATCATATTTGTTGTCACAGTATTCTTAATAATTAAAAATTTAAATTTTTGGTAATAGTTCTTGTGAATCCTCAGTTTGCTGGTGCCATTGAATTGCATATGTATATTGCATCGATTGAGCTATGTTATCTATGTATCTATCTATCAAATCTATCTATCTCGTGGTTGTGCAAGTGGACTGTTTGCGGTTGATTGCGGTGCGTAACACTTGGAGTTTGCTCTGTCACTGTGATGCGGCCGTAACCCTTACACTGCCTGATAGATACGACATCATAACTGATGTTTTAAAGCACGTTATTGCAAACAATTTGGGAATGTTAGTTGATTTAGGCCCATTATGGCTTAAAAGCAGACTCTGCATAAACTATGTAATTTTCCATGGGAGTTTTGCCAGGGATCCCCCTCCAGCATGCGACAGTCCAGGTGTTAGTACCCTTGAAACAACTTTTCCATCACTATTGTGGCCAGAAAGAGTCCTTGTAGGGTTCGCGAACAATACTGGAAGATCGAGTCCGCCGTTCGCGAACCAAAAATTTTAGGTTCGCGACATCACTAGTGCCAATATTAGTGGAGAGCACTCTATACATGTATATCTCTGACAGCATAATGCACATTATATAATAAAAAACATAATGAAATATTAATATCAAATCAAATTTAGGAACCAGGCAAAAAATTAGAAGCTAATTTACCTTTTCATTTAGTAGCCAGGCAAGAATTTTTTATATATATATTTTTAAAACATATCCAAATTTTTGTCCGTTATAGATTTTTTACTTATAGTTTACTTATTTTATATAATAATCGTTTTATATGCGTCACTTGCATAGTGCCTGTATTATAAGACACCATGATCAATTTATTTTCATGAGCATTAAAAAAAGCATTTTCTTTAAAACCATAATACATATTTAACTAAACACACAGCATTGCTAAAATTACATTAGAGCAGGGCATTTGTTTACTAAAAGGGGCCTTTAAAGTCTATGGGGGGGGGGGGGGAGTTTTAGATAAAACATTTCATAGGTTTATCTAAAAGGATTATGATCAAACCCTATATATTTTAAGTTGTTTTATATTTTTTATAGAAGCACAATAAATTGTCTACACTTTTTCTGTCTTACAGTCAGTCCTATTATCCTGCATTATCTGAGTGCGATTAAACAAACTGAAATATAAAGCTGTATGGAAAATAAAGAACTCAATACGAAGACTGGTCTGGCTAGAAAACATATAGAATATAATAATACCTGAGATATGAGTGTATCACATGTAGAGGACAGGCCCGAACCAATAGATATACCAGTGACATTTATAACCTGAAAAGAAAAAAATACACAAAAGTGCACCTTATGCAATACACACCAAAATAACCACTGAAGACATGGAAGTTTGCCTAATGCTATAGATTCAAGAAGTGTTATTTTCATAGTAGTGAATGATTTACTGTTTTGGGGAGAAAGTGGCATATATTATTGCTTGGCTAAGATATATGTGTCTACTTAATATATAATTACAGATACCTATAGGTAATTAATGGCAGGAACTAACAGGGTTTTGTTCTATGATAGGACGCAGCATTATAAGATACTGTATTCATATAAATGAATGAATTTAGATCAGTATTAATGCACACTATTGTGATATTGCTAGGATGGAGGGGAAGTAAGTGTGACATAACTCACAGCTTTTCCACAATGACACCATTAGTACATAGAGCATGCATCTGCACACAGTGGAAAAAAATTAAATATCTTTTTAGACAATAAAAAAAGAGTAATGCCTTTACTACCCATTCTTCAGCTTTACATGACCAACATTGTTGTATTAATAGACTTTATAACCTCCCTTAGTTTTCCTGTTTATAAGCCCCCGCAGGCCGCCCCTTATCTCAGTACTTTTATATTGCTTTTTTCAATCCTGCACTACAGCCAGACAGTGATAGTTCATGTGTACCACAGAGAATAATAATGGTTATACAAGAACCAGCACTAAATGGAAAAAATGCAAGATTGTAAAAAGCTATAAAAGCATTGAGATAAGGGGCAGTCTGCAGGGGCTTAGATATGGTAAATCATAGAGGTAAAAATTATATTAAAGGGACATAAAACAAATTGGGATAGAGACAATATATAATAATATGTACTTTAATTACTTTTACTTGAAAATTTATACTGCAGTGCCTTGCCATTAACCCTTTCTTTTAAGTGTCTGAATTGTACAGCTCTAACTCTCCCCACACAATTCCTTTTATGGCTGCATATATATCCACCATTGATATTGTAGAATGCAAGACTTTAACAGTCATTATCTGCTGGAGCATGCCTAGAAGCAAATAAGCTGCTGTGAACTTAGTTAAAATACAATGCCTGTGTTTCTGATGTTAAACACTGATAAGAGGGGAAATCGGTCTACCCCAGACAGCATGGCTATGCAAGCCATTTTGCTTATTTTTGAAAATTATTTTAAAATACTTGCCAGCAATTTTTAAACAATTTTTTTCTGCAAACTATTTTTACTTAATTAGCCCTTTTAGAATATGCACAGATCTCAACATATTTTATGGCACAGTGTTGGTTATGCAAAAATGGGGAATGGGTAATAAAGGGATTCTCTTTTTAAACAATAACAATTTTCAATTAGACTTAGCCTTTAAAAATGAATATTTATGCTAATAATAATAATAATAATTCTAAAATTGTCTGTTTCTTCTTATATATTTTATTGTTTGCTTCTATTTTTAATCAGACTAAATAAGTTTAGAATATAAAAAAAATCAGCATCAATGAATAAAACACTAGATAATTTAAATAGACAATATGGACAAAGCAAACTGCATTGCATGTTGACAATGTACACTAGATTTGTCTTTGCCTAAATGTTTTGTAGATTATCTATTTATGTAGCCCATATAGGGAGTTTTTGTAAAAAAGTAGTTTTGCTTTTTTTTTTTTTTTTTTTTTTTTAATTAACATTGTGCTGATTTTCAAACTTCTAACCAAGACCCAAAGTGTAAGATGTATACTGATGTCTACAGATTCCTGCGTCTCCTGTTTGTATAATCTGACTTTTCATATGTAGGGAAAGTTAGAGGTGTGAGTGTCTGTTTTTCCTGTTTTCCCAGCCAATTTCAGTGGGTGTCCCAGCCTAACTCATCAAATGTGCTAAACTGGGTGCTTTTAAGTACTTTTTTCAAAAATTTTATACTGGATTTTTAGATCAGTGTCTGTGCATATTCTTCTATATAGTAGTGTCTATTACATGCAGTTTTATGAAAATGGGTGTATACTGTCCCTTTAATACATACAGCCACAGCGAGTGTAACAGAATCTAATTCGATCTTGCCCAAGTGTCCACAGAATATGGAACTCACGATATTCACAAGGAATACCATTATCTGAGACAGGAACTATAAGAAAGAGAAAATGAAAGTAATATTTTTCAAAAAAATCATTTTAAAAACCTTTTATGAAAACATGCTTTGAATATATTTTATTTACAATATTGTACAAAAAGCAAATAAAGGGAATTAACAGTGCAAAGCCAATTAATCATATGAAAGTCATTTCCACAAACTGTATCACCTAGAATATTAAGAACCCCACCATGCAATGTTTTTAGATGCAGGGAATCATTTATATAGAGATGTGCATCATGCATATATTTAGCAGCTAGACCTATAATTTTGAAAATCTGTGGTACCTAGGCAACTTGGATTTGGCTTGACCTGAATTTTCACAAATCGC